>NC_091977.1:197536580-197880017 GCF_044704955.1 Pristiophorus japonicus
GTCATCAGTTCTAGGGTTGCGCAGAGGATTCATAAGCCATTCGTCACCGAGGAGCCAGCCACAATCTTCATTGGAACCAGTGAAGCGGCGTGGCACACCGCTCTGGCACGGTATGACAGAGTCGTGGCTGCTGCCAGGGTACCGGGCATCTACTTGCAGAATCTTGCGGTTGTGGTCGCAAACGAGTTTTACATTGTGGGACACGAAGCCCTTGCGGTTTCTGAATTGCTCTGCAGCCTGGTGGGTGCCCTGAGACCAACATGGGTGAAGTCAATGACCCCCCTGGACCCTGAGGAAGCCCACAATGCACATGAATGCAGTCTGGCCTTCCAATTGCTGCTCCCTGGTCATGGCGAAGGAGATGGAGTCGGCCCTCCTCCTATACAGAGCATCTATGACCCCCCATATCGCTGTGTGGGCTGCAAACTGCAAAATGTTGCAGACTCCACAGTGGCAGCTTGGAACGAGCCTGTGGCATAAAAGTTGAGGCCGATAGTTACCTTCGATGCCACGCTCAGGGCTGTCCTCACCCGTGTCTGTGGCTCCATTTCTGGCTGCAGGAGATTACAGATCTCAGTGACGATGTCCTTCCAGAATCTCAGTCTGCGCTGGCACTGATCGTCTTTCATATCAGTGCATGAGAATTGATGGCGGAAGACCCATCCGCGATATGGTCTCTCACCCTCACTGTGGTGTATGCAGCACACAAATCACTGACTCCACACGGTCTGGTGTTAGTCTAACTGCTGTGACCTTCGTCCTTTATTGAACAGCCTCAGAGTGACTCTCAGGTGTGGTGGTCAGCCTTTTATACTGCCTCTTGCAGGTACTTTCTGGTTTCCCACCACAGCGCCCTCTGTGGTGTACCATTGTGCTTATTATACATTTAAGGTACCAGGATAATACACACATCAATACATAACATCTCACTCCCCCCCCCCCCAGTCCCGAAGCCATTGCCGGGGATCTCGACCTTGTTTGTCCAACGGAAGGCAGGTAGGCATAGAGAGTGCATTAGTATGGTACATGTTATTTGGTACAGATGTGCGTCAACGGGTTGCGGGTAGACTGAGCAGTTACATTAAATAGTTATTGACTGGTAACGGATCCCTGATTTCCTTATTAACTCTTATCATTAATTGTACTTCATATGCATTATTTTACTCAAACACAGCAACCATTCAGCATTAAAATATTAATTCTTATTATAAGGCCGCCATCTCACATCAACATAGCTCATTTTAGACTCGCTCTTGCCTTACAGAAGTCCTTTGTGGGGACCACCACGTGATAAGGCCCTTTTAAGACTCCCAGGTGCATTTCCTTTTTAAGGCGCCATCTTTGATGCAGCAGGATTCCATGAGGCTTCCCCTTGGGCGCCGCCATCTTTGATGCTCTGCTGCTCTGGACACGAGGCCGCTGCCATCTTGCTCTCCGCCGCTGCGGATGCCCTTCGCCGCCGCAGCCTCCGCTCCCCTCCTCTGCCACCTGACTTGCCGCCTCCCCTGCTGCCTCCGTAGCGGCCTCCTCTGCGGCCGCCATGGCCGCCGACCTCCAGCTGCTGCCGCCGCCCGACTCTCCCTCTGCGTGGGCCCCTCTGATCTGCCAGCCATCCTGGATCCCTCGCACCCCACCCGCAGCGCCCCGCCGGCTCACCCCCTCCCCCCCGCACTAGGCTCCTCTCTGCAGGGCTGCTTGACTGTGGGGGCTGAGGCTGCAGGATCTCTGTGTGAGGTCCAGGCCTGGGGCTTGCCTGTGGGTGGATTGAGGCTGCAGCTCAAGCTCGGTCGGCGCTGCTCTCTGGGGACCCGGGGCATGGCAGCACCCCGGGGAGCAGCAGCCTGTGGAGTGGTGAAGTCTTCCCAGCTCCCACGGACCGTCCCCATCCACCTCCGGCTGAGGAGTGTCGGCCCATCGCCTGCAACGACCCACAGAGGTAAACCGTGCGTCTCGTCCCCGTGGGATACCTGCACCTCCGCTCTGCCAAGAACAGGTATCAGTTCCCTGGTGTAGGTACGCAGCTTCGCCGTGACCGGGACCAGCTTGGGTCGTGCAGCTGGGTTAATCCACAGTTTATCAAAAGTTCTCCGACTCATCAACAACGGACCCGAGCCCGTGTCCACTTCCATACTCACTGGGACTCCGATGATTTTTACTTCCATTATCACTGGGGGAGAATCGTCGGTGCACGTATACAGTCCCAACACCTCATCTTCTTCTACCTGCTCCTCGCTGGACAGTAGATCATCCCCCATCTCCTCAACCACGTGGCGAGTCCGATTTCTTTTACACATACGCTGAAGGTGGCCTTTAACGTGACAGGTATTTCACGTGTAGTCCGCAAACCTGCACCGGTGAGCCCCATGGCTTCCTCCACAACGCCAGCATGGTGCTGCTTGATTGGCGTCCCTCAGCGGACTCTGAGTTCTAGGACCCCGAGGTCCGTGCTCTCTGCCCTGGGCAGAGCCACGTTCTGCAGTTTTGTCCGTGGTGGGCGCTATCCTGTGGACAGTGCCTGCCGGGTTCGAGATTGTGTGGATCATCTGCTTGGTGCTGCAAGTCGAGGCCATATATGCCCGGCTGATGGTGATGGCCTTTGTCAGGGTGACTGTGGGTTCCGTGGCCAGCAGCTTGTGAAGGAGGCCCTCGTGGCCAATCCCCATAACGAAAACGTCCCGCAACGCCTCGTGTGCGCCAAAATCACACGGCGCCGCGAGTCTCCTGAGGTCCACAGCATATTTGGTGATATCCTGGCCCTCAGGTCTGCAGTGACGGTAAAATTTGTATCTGGCCATGAGGATGCTCTCCTTCGGTTTCAACTGGTCACAAATGAGTGCGACCAGCTCCTCATATGACTTGTCCCTGGCGCTCCCGGGTGCTAGCAAATCCCTGATGAGATAGTAAACCTCATCGCCACAACTGGAAAGCAATATCGCCTTACGCTTATCTCTCATTGTGTCCGTGTCCTCTGTCAGGTCGTTTGCTGTGAAGTAGTACTCAAGCCTTTCCGTGAAGGCCTCCCAATCATTGCCCACCGTAAAATCCTTTAGTGAGCCCAGAGTAGCCATGATTGCGTGGAGTTCGTCCACTTCCTTGTCGCCAATGTGGTGTATGCAGCACACAAATCACTGACTCCACACGGTCTGGTGTAAGTCTAACTGCTGTGACCTTCGTCCTTTATTGAACAGCCTCAGAGTGACTCTCAGGTGTGGTGGTCAGCCTTTTATACTGCCTCTTGCAGGTACTTTCAGGTTTCCCACCACAGCGCCCTCTGTGGTGTACCATTGTGCTTATTATACATTTAAGGTACCAGGACGATACACACATCAATACATAACACTCACATCTGTGTGGCCGTCTTGCTATGTGAGGTGTCTCATTGGCTTCTCCCTGCTGCTGTTCTGCGTCCTCCAACTCTGCAGGCTGCTGCTGCCTAGCATCTGACTCTACTGCAAACTGCCTCCTAGATTGCTCACCCAGTATCTGGTGGGGGGGCGGTCAGTGTACCTGACTCTCCTCCTTGGGGGAAACCCTTGCTGAGGGCCTTCGTGTGGCGCCTCTCTGCTTGCCCTCTGTGGCCATCTCCCTGGCCCTCTCCACGCTGGTCCGCAATGATGCCTGCGACCCTAGCCTGCTGCCTCTGCAGCCATTGCCTCCGGCGCTGCCTTCACCTCTGTGCTTTGGCGGCACACACAATGCACAGGAGGCGTTGGCCTGCAAGCACCGCCCCCATTTCAAAGGCCTCCACAAGTGCAGCCTCCTTGAAGTAGCCTCCCTATTTTGCAGGTGAAAAGCGCTTCCAGCACTCGCAAAGCACTGCTAGTTAAACAACGCAAAAAAGTCACCGACACAAAATTCACTGAAATCACAAACCTTTAAGACACTCCGGCAGTGTGCATCAGCAACGATGCACCACCTGAAAAACGCTTGGCACCGCCGAGCATTCAGACGACTTTTAAAGGGCAGTGGGCTTCCGGCCCGAGACCTCGGCGGTGTGTGCAGTGATGATGCACTTGGGAGTGCTGTCCGTCACCACCGCGGAAGTGGGGGCGGGGGGAGAGATGCGGTGCTGCACACCGCCGCAAATCCACGGCAGGGCAATAGCGATCTCGGCGGCCATTCAACGAGAACTCGGTGGCCGCCGATTTGAGGTGCTAACAGGCCTTAACAAAAGGGGAAATTTCAGCGCCCCCATTTTAGAAAAGGGCTGCGGCGGTTGAAGAAGGCGGCTCACAACAACCTTCTCAAGGGTAATTAGGAATGGACATTAAATGCTGGCCTTGCCAGCAATGCCCACATTCTGTGAATTAATTAATTTAAAAAAAACATATAGGGAGAGCGAAGAAAGATTTTTTCATGCAACGGGTTATTAGAATAGGTTACTAGAGTGCTTTACCACAAGGCTACTGAATTCAAGTCAATCATGGTATATAAGGGGGAATAAGATGAACACTTGAAAAAAAAATATTAAAGAAAGTGGAGAAAGAACAGAGAAATGGGTTCCATTGATATTTCTAATGCAGTACAGAAACCTTGGGGTAGATTTTCAACTTGCCGCCCGGGTGTAAAACTGATATCGATCGGCCGCCCATTTTACAACCTCCTCATTTTCATTTTCATTGAATATATGGAAATGAACATCGGCCAGTTTATATAACGATTGACTGATCCAGGGCCAGTTGGAAAACTACCCCTTTGGCTCAAATGGTCTTCTTCTGTGCAATAACAATGGCAACAAGTTACATTTCTATAGTGACTTAGAAAATTTCCCAAATAATCAAAGACATAGATGCCGAGCTAAAGAAGTAATTGTGAAGAGGGGTGACCAAAAGTTTGGTCAAAGAGGTGGGTTTAAGGAGGATCTTAAAGGAGGAGAGTGATAGCGAGACACAGAGGGATTTAGACAAGAAATTCCAGAGCGTGGGGCACAACCACCAATGGTAGGGTGAAATGGTGGGGGGCGGGGGTGGGGGCGGGGGCGGGGGCGCACACAAGCCAAGAGTCTCTTGAATGTTGTTGGAACTGTACTCATCTAAGCAAGTGGAGAATATTCCATCACACTCCTGACTTCTGCCTTGTAAATGGTGGGAAGGCTTTGGGGAGTCAGGAGGTGAGACACTCGCCACAGAATACCCAGCCTCTGGTGTGCTCTTGTATAGTATTTCTGTGGTTGATCCAGTTAAGTTTCTGGTCAACGGTAACCACCCCCCAGGATATTGATGATGGGGATTCGACGATGGTAATCTCATTGAGTATCAAGGGGAGGGGGCTGGATTCTCTCTTGTTGGAGATGGTCACTGCCTGGTATTTGTGTGGCATGAACATTACTTTGCTCTTAACAGCCCAAGCCTGAATGTTATCCAGGTCTTGCTGTATGCAAGCATGGAGTGCTTCATTATCTGCAAATGGAATTGTAACACTGTACAATCATCAGCAAACATCTAACCTTATGATGGAGGGAAGGTCATTGATGAAGCAGCTGAAGATGGTTGGGCCGAGGACACTACTCTGAGGAACTCCTGCAGCGATGAACTGGGGCTGAGATGATTAACCTCCAATAACCACAACCATCTTCCATTATGCTAGGTATGACGGCAATACTTTTTAAGGACAGAGGGATTGAGGGTGTGCTTTTTGTGGAGGGAGTGATGATGGTGGTTATAAAAGGGAGGAGCCCAGTTCCTAAGAAGGGGAAACTATGTACATTATCAGCTAACATGAGGGCCAGGAGGGAAATTTAGATAGTCATCAGTTTAATGGAAATCGGGTCAAGGAAGCAGAAGTTGGATTTCTTGGATGACATGAGTGCAGGGAGGACAAATGGGGAGATGGGGAGAAACTAAAGAGTGTGGATTCAGAGCTAGGGCAGTAAGGAGCCTGGGGGAAGTTTGGCATGGGAAGGAGAGAAGCAACAGAGGCAGCTGAACAAATGGTTTCTATCTTGGTGACAAAGAAGTCCATGAGTTCCTTACAATTGTTGTTGGCAGTGAGGGTGAAGATGGTATGTGAGATGGGTTTAAGGAAATGCGTGGTGTTAGACAAAAGCAGCTGGAATTTATCGTTACTGTCTAGAATGGTCCTGTCATGTATGTACATGCTGTTTGTAGCCACCAGATAGTGTCATTGTTGAAGGCCACTAAGTAGCATGCACGTGGTGCTGCTCTGGTATAAAAGGCCAGCCATTTTGTGAATCAGGCACTTTGGGCCGTAATAAAGCAGGAACAAGGTTGTACCTTGTTCAGTTAAACAGTACTCAGTTTGTACCCTTATTGCTTACATAACAGGTCGTGGAAGGTTTTAGCAGAGAAGCTTGAAGCCTGATAGTGCTTGATGCAGTCCAGCTAGAGTCAGTGATGGATGATTAAACCAGTAATGCACCAGAGATACTCAAGTCTGTGCCCCTTGGACTTGAGAAAGGGAAGATGGAGCCCATACTAAGGGAGAGAGTTAAAATTTTGCTGAAGACCATCAAAGGTGGAGATGAGGGAGTCGACAGCTGCAGAAGTATTGTGGTGAATGGAAGGCCAAAGGCTATGTAGTTGGGAGTTTGGAAAATGCAGTTGTAAGTGACTTGAGGAACTCTCAACCAGAGGCTGTAAACCCACCAGACCCCAGCTCCAATATTAAAATTATGCTGACCCCAATAAATATGATAAAGGCAGTACACTTAACTTCCGGCTGCAGCATTATTTCACTCAGATTTACGCCTGATAGAAAAACCTTGCCTTTGTCTTCTCATCATAGCAGCACACCACAATCATTTATATTTTTTGCCCTTGTACTACCTCAATAATATAGCAAATACTTACCGATCAACTCAATGTCTGATTAATTCATGCCTCGATAAACTTCCCTTTCCTAGGGCTAGAATGTTATAACTGGGATGGGAATTAATTCTCTATAATTAATTCTCTCTCATTTTCATACTGTTCAAAGATAGTTGCTGAGAGCTGGAGGCCCTTATATTACCATTTGCCATTTTGTGGGTATGTATTCCCCAGGAATACCAGCAACATATTATTGTACGTGACAAACCTTTAAATGAATACTGATAGTGAAATATTGAACAGAAAATTCATTAAAAAGTGAGCACTAGAAGAAGAAACACGTTTTATGGATCTATATAAGCTTTGTCCCTGGAGCCCTTAAATTGTCTTATTCACAATTATTCGCTAATTTATTCTGAAATGCTGTAATACCCAGGAAGGATTTAATTTGCAGACAGCATCCTGAGTTCATGTCTCAGCTTTCTAATATACTATTTTAGCAAGCCTTGCAGTTGTATTAACCAAACCTTACACTGGTGCTTGAGTTTGCTCGAGTAATGTTATAAAAGCATCAAGTTCATCATCATCATCATAGGCAGTCCCTCGAAATCGAGGAAGACTTGCTTCCACTCCAAAAATGAGTTCTTAGGTGGCTGAACAGTCCAATACAGGAATTATAGTCTCTGTCACAGGTGGGACAGTCGTTGAAGGAAAGGGTGGGTAGGACTGGTTTGCCGCATGCTCTTTCCGCTGTCTGCGCTTGGCTTCTGCATGCTCTCGGCGACGAGACTCGAGGTGCTCAGCGCCCTCCCGGATGCACTTCCTCCACTTAGGGCAGTCTTTGGCCAGGGACTCCCAGGTGTCGTTGGGGATGTTGCACTTTATCAAGGAGGCTTTGAGGGTGCACTTGAAGCGTTTCCTCTGCCCACCTTGGACCCACCTGCCGTGTAGGAGTTCCGAGTAGAGTGCTTGCTTTGGGAGTCTTATGTCAGGCATGCGAACAATGTGGCCCACTCAGCAGAGCTGGTCGAATGTGGTCAGTGCTTCAATGCTGGGGATGTTGGCCTGGTCAAGGACGCTAACGTTGGTGCGTCTGTCCTCCCAGGGGATTTGCAGGATCTTGCAGAGACATTGTTGGTGGTATTCCTCCAGCGATTTCTGCTGTACATGGTCTACAGGTGACAGCCGTGGCTCAGTTGGTAGCAATCTAGCCCCTGAGTCTGAAGGTTGTGAGTTCCATTCCAGAGTCTTGGGCACAAAATCTAGGCTGACACTCCAGTGAAATACTGGGGAGTGCTGCACTGTCAGAGGTGCTGGTGCCAAAATTGCCCCTTTCCTTAAGGCCTGTTACCACCGGAAATCGGCGGCCACACTGTGGAGTGAAATGATCACCAATTTTTTGTGTAATGGCTGCCATTTTTTAAATTCCACTCCTGCAGTATCCCGGCGATGCCCCCCAACCCCCTACTGCTCCACTGCTGCCGATCCGTCCTACGTGCGTCTTCAGAGTGTGCACTGCCAATGTTCCCCCCCGACGGCAAAATTCCACCGAGAAAATCTTCTCTCGCCGGTCCGTCGAAAAAAAAAGCCAAAGAGCGGAATTTCGCTCAAGAGGCCACTGCATCCACCGCTGCAGTAAAAACACTAGAAACGGGGTGTGTACGCCCCATTTCCAATGGTGCACAATTTCTGCCCCGCTGTCTTTTGGATGAGATATTAAATTGTCTGCTCTCTGAGGTGGATGTAAAAGATCCAACGTCATTGTTTGAAGAAGAGCAGGGGAGTTCACCCCGGTGTCCTAGCCAGTACTTATCCTTCAGCCAAAATAAATGATCTGGTTATTAACACATTGCTGTTAGTGAGAGCTTGCTGTGCAGAAATTGCCTGCCATGTTTCTTACATTACAGCAGTGGCTACACTTCAAAAGTACTTAATTGGTTGTAAAGCATCTTGGGATGTCCTGAGGTCATGAAAGGCACTATATAAATGCAAGTCTTACTTTCTTTATGATATAGTTTGTGTTTGCTTGTTTTATAATTTGATCAAATATTTGAAATTATTCGACTGAAGTCCCACTCTGCTGGTGAAAGTGGGCTGGGACTTTTGTCTGCCACAGGAAAAGTCCATTGACCCCATCCTAAATCCTGGAGAATGGAGTCATTTTCATAATTAGGGCAGGCGGCCTGTGCTTGCAGAAGTACAACAGAGGTGCAGCACAATGAGGGACCAGAAAATCAATGGGGGAAGCCTGAAACCCTCATTAGGACAAAGATTAGAAATAACAAAAGTTATTTTTCCACAAGAAAGCCAGGACCTCCATTCAAGAGGTTATTATAATTAACTTTACTCCTCAACTTCTTTGGGCCTTTAGTAGGCCCATAACTGAAAGCACACCTGATCTTAGCAGGTTTATTGGATGGTGGGCTGAGCGGAATGCCCAGGGTAGCCCAGGAATTCAAATCCCCTTCAGATCTGTGCAGGATGTAAGAGGAGTGGATTTAAGAAAGTCAACTTGAGCTGGAAATTCAGTTCCGCCCATTTTGAGGCGTTATTCTTGGCAGGGCGGTAAGTATAGCGCCCTCTAAAGGTTTGCGCCTCCTAATGGGAAATTTGGTTGAAACACACCAAAAAGGAAAGGGGGTGCTAAATCAGATATTCCACAGCTGTGCTCGGGCACTCGAACCGAAAACTTCAGCGCTACAATGGAAGACGAAATGCGCATGCTCCAAGACCCGCAATAGATCCTGGGCCCAGCCAATTCTTAAGGGCGCGGCTCTATAAGTATGCACATGCGCAGTTCCAACTATGCACTCTGAGCCGAGCGGGAAAAAGAAGGAGCAGGAAGGTTGTCATCGTGCACACTGCTTCTCAGCCACAGCCGCTGAGGCGTTGATACAGATTGTTGAAAGTCATTGGCCTGCATTGCAGCTTCCTGGAGGAAAGAGGCCTGTCCCACGAGTTTATCGCAGGCTTTAGAGGGAGGTGGCCCAGGACGTCTCAGCAAGAGACATGGTGTCACAAACTGCGACACAATGTCGGAAGAAGTTCAACGAGCTCATGAGGATCGTCAGGATGAGTACACTTTATATTCATGCACCAATGCCATGATGTGAACCTCACTGTCTCATACAATGTAAAGTCTTTGCCGTACCTGCCCCTTCTCTATGTGTTCCAGGCAATGTTCATGGTTGTTGAAGCCACCTGAAAAGTTGAGGCTCAGTTCACCAGGCATGCCCTCCACATGCATGCGTCATGCACCTTCTTGTTCACTATTCAGACTCACCCCTTCTTGCACTATTCTTTCATTCTTGATATGCTTTTGCAGAACATCAGCATGATCCGTAATTCTAGGTGGCTCTCACCTCATTGCACTGTTCTTACATGCACTAAGCACAGACACGCAGATTGTAATGGACCTCTCCACACTTCCAGACAGTAGGAGCTATTCTACTTTGGAATGCACATGTGCCACACGATGAGCTGAACACTCACTCACACCTTCTTGTTTTTTTTATTGCATGCAAAATTGGCTCACAATTGTCAAGAGCAGCAGCGCACCAGATGTACAGGATCTCACTGAGGTCGAGGAGCGAGTGGCCACCCTCATGGGCACACCAGTTGGCGCGGTAGTGGGCAGCGAAGCAGAGCCCCCCATTGAAAGTGACGGTATATGTGTTATATATGTGAACTTGCATTTACTCTGTACAGTCACCAAAGGGCTCATCCACTGGAGTCCCAAAGGATCCCATAATCCCTTGGGAGCACAGCTATTTAAGGAGACCTCACAGGTTGGAGAGGCACTCTGGAGACCTGCAATAAAAGACTAAGGTCACACTTCACTTTGAGCTCACAGTGTTCAGTCTGACACTTTCTCCATACATAACAATATGAATGGCATTTGCAACTTATGTGAGATCAGTGACCCTTGATCGCAAGTGGCCTACCCCCATTACATATAAATGTCCAATGCCACCTTCCTCTTATTTCCCTGTCCCCTCCCCTGCTGCTAACCACATGTCTGTTGCTTTGTGCTTAGAGATGATGAGCAAGAAGCACGGCAGCTTGCCCTTGATCCTTCTACATCGGCCGACGGGGGAGATAACGAGGGAGGGGACAAAATTTGGACACTGAACATTACACTCCATCAGTCCCACTGAGTGGGGACACCACACTGGTCGTGAACCCTGAAGTCCTGGGTTTTGAAGAGTCTGCGACTACTGGCCCCAGTGGCCTACAGCAACACACAGTGCAAGGGGAAGCTCGGAGGTCAGCTCCCCAAAGGGTGAGTCGGTCCAGGAGTCCCACTGAGAGACAGGCAGATGTGGCCCTGGACCTGGAGCCTATGTCCAGGGAGTCCATGCAAATGCACCGCGAGCTCATGCGTGCATTGGAGAAGGTCCCGCAGAACATGGATGCACTTGCTCTGAATTTGGGGGAGGCCGCCTCAAGCATTGCCCATGCCCCTCAGAAAATGGGCCCAACGAGTGCTAGTGCCAGAGGTGATGGCATGTGCCATGGTTGACGTGGCAGCAGCTATTGCATCACACACCCAAGCCATGCAAGGACTTTGTGACGTGATGCTGTCAGTGATTGCTGGCATGAACTCGCAGACTGCTGCGTTTCAGGCTCAGTGTGCTCTGAGTCAGTCGTAGAGTGATCCCATACACACACTGACTGCTGCCATCCTCTCTGTGTTCCCCACTGTCCAATGGGGAAGTGATGGTGCCAAAGCAGGCCAGCAATCTGCGCTCACACATATTGCTCCAGATGCTGAGGTTCCGCCCGGGTGAGTGTCAGTGGGCCACTGGAAATGGAAGGTGCTGTCTTTGCTCAAGGTAACAACATTCCAGCTCCCACTACTGCCACTCCGCTTTTACACTTGCCACGGTCTACACCCGAACCATCCGAGACTGCTGCCGCCGATGCTGAGGTGGTGTCGTCTGCAGCCGGGCCTTCCAGCCCAGAGCTGGTCCAGGGCGTCCTGCTAAGCCATAGGTACTGTCTGCCCCACACATACAGCAGCCCTCAAGCAGCCTTTCTGTAGGCACGGAGGCAACATTGAGGAGGAGCACGAGGCGTGGGAGGAGGGTAAAGGTAAGGGGTGACAAGTGTCAGAGGAGGTCTGAGTGAAGACTTTGCCACCATGGACAGATGTCCTCATCGTGTAAATAATGGCTCTAAATATGTCGTTGCATTGTTTGATTCATCCTATTGTTGTGAGCGTGTGTTTCTAATTTGCTGCATGGATGCTGCTGTGGGATGACTAATGGAAGGGGCATTTGTCCAGAAATTGTTTAAGTTCATTGTGTTTGATGGTCTTTCATTGGGACGTTGTGTTTTGTTTCGTCACTTGCTGGGGAGGGATTTGGTTGTGTTGTTTGAGCCGCATACGTTAGTATCATAAATAAGATGTTAGTTTGACCGTTTTGCATTGGCGTTTTGTGTGTGATTGTGGACTTTAATGGAGATGTGCCATGACAATGCAGTCAGTATTAGTTGCATCCCTCAGCTTCCTCCATTCAAGAGAACTGATGCGTTATGAGCCGCTGCCGTGTGGCTCTTGTGCCAGCAGCCTTGCCACGCTGCCTCCACCATAGATGGTGCTCCTCCTGGTGTGGCTGGCCATTTGGGGCCTTGCGAGGCTCCTGTTCCACGTTCTCCTCCTCCTGAGGTGGGACTGCAATCTCCACCGGCAATGACAGGCCCCTCATGATGGCCAAGTTACGTAGCATGCAGCACACCACAATGAATTGCGACACCTGTTGAGAGGAGTATTGAAGGCTGCCCACAGCGTGGTCCAGGCATCGGAAATGCCCATCCCGTGGTGGCCGAAACAATCGTGGCACATTGCTTTCACGTAGATGGAAGCATCATGTGTGCTCCCTGGATAGCGGGCATTCACTGCAAGAATATAAGAATATAAGAACATAAGAGGATGCGCTGCATGTGGTCACACACCAGCTGCATGTTTAGGGCATGGTATCCCTTTCGGTTTCTGAATACCTCTGCATTGTGGAATGGTGCTTGTAAGGCCACGTGTATGCAGTCAATGGCTCCTTGGGAATCTCGTAATCTTGCTGAAGCCACATGCCCACTTATTCTGGCTCTCCCTGCTATTTGGGAACGTTATGAAGTCTATTCTGCGGGCATAGAAAGCTTTTGTGATGTGGCGAATGCAGCGATGTGCAATGTATTGAGAGACACTGCATATGTCCCCTGATGCAACCTGGAAGGAGGCGGAGGCATAGAAGGCCAGCGCCACACTGACCTTCACTGTGACGGGCAGCGCAGTCCTGGTGCCGATGTGAGGCTGCAGGTCTGCCTGTAGGAGATGGCATATCTCTGTCAGCACTTCCTTTCAGAAGCGCAACCTTCTCACACACTGATCCTCAGAGAGGTGGAGGTATGAGTGTTGCTGCCTATAAAATCGTCGGGGGTAAGGCCTCCTGTCCAGACATCTGCGGTCTCTCCTCATGCGTGGCCCGACATGGACAACAGCCCTTCTATCTTCACGCTGCTTAACTAGAGCATGGAGTAGGCGATGCTGGCAAATTAGTAATGCATCCATTAAATTATTTCACTCAAGTTGTACGGACCCTGTAATGGCAGATAAATCTTCCGCTTTAAAGTCAGAAGTTCACCAGTGTGCTCTGCGGAAACATTGTACTCAATGTGACCTCCGATTAATGCTCCTCCTCCCTCCCTTTAAATAGGCTGCAAATAGCACCAACGGAAGGTACCACCTTCTTTCTACGGCATGATTAGGGGCAGACGTTAAATGAGGCAGCCGCACCTAATTTTGCGACCGGGCTGCTAGCGGTTCATTGCACGATGACTGAGGTCATGATCTGACTGAAAGTACACAGCGAAGCGGTAGTGTTTTGCGCTGCCACAAACCAGCACCAAATTTCCCGGCGAGGTGCTGCAAGCTGCGTGGCCGGGCGGTAAGCAATTCCAGATACATTACTACCCCTTCAGGGGGCTAATAGAGGTGCTACACAACCGACTTTCCAGCTCAAGGAGTCATAGAGTAAATCTATGTGACCATACAAGCTCCCTTAACCAACCACAGCCTATGTCAATAGGAAAGGGTCACACTGGCTCAATGTCTAGCTCATGTAGGACAAGCAGCATCAAATCATGCAAGTGAATGCTCTCTTTCCTGGAAACTGCCACAATGCCTTCATTTAAGGTAGTTTACCTCTCCTGGGAGATCAAATCAATCGCTGATGGCACCAGTGCACTTTCCTAGGACACTAGATGAGCATCACTATAACAATGTTCATTCTGACATCAAAGTCATATTAGAGTGTGCACTTGGTACCTGAATCAATCAAGGGTGCTCAGCAATTTAGCCCAGTTGCGGTCTCGAGGATCATGGTGGTTTGTTGCCTGCTGAACAAGTTTGCCCTGCAGAGACCTCATCATGAAGCCCCAAGGGAGGAAGGCACTCAAGGGCATGGAGGTCAGCCAAAGGGGCAACACCAGTCTAAAGATAATATAGGGCTCAACACATTGCTGCATGAAAGACACATTTAGATCAACCTGATTCAGGGGACCCTCGCTTGACTGCAACATCTGCTCACCACATGAACAGTCCTGTCGAAATGCCCCCTCTTCCCACCAACAAAGATTCCATCTAGATATCGACACTTCTCAACATGCATCTACTCACATGGCTCCCACTCGTGCCATCTCATCAAAGCCAATTCCAAACTTTGCCAAAAACAATGTTTGCATGCACACAAGCTTTAATTTAACTATGTGAACTATTCAGAAAAACATATTCTGCATGACTGAACTTGCAATTTGAAGATTTCAATGTAATGGGTCTGTACATGAATTCTATTTTCTGCCTTCCTCCTAATTTTACTGAACACCTTACTGTGTCAGTGCTTAGTGTTTCTTTCCACCATTGGTAAAAGTGTATAATATATGACTTCTTAAACCTAATCTAATGTTTGTCCTAGGTGTCGCCTGAGTGGTAGCATGTAATTGACTCCTTTTAGGTTGCCTGAGCTGGTAAGGTCATTAAACTTCTTGCTGCACTGAGTTGCTGTACATGGGGCAGCGGAGTTGTGCACTGACTGTCCTGGCCATCTCCTTCCACTGCCTTTTGAGGGCCTTCCTCTGTTCAGTCCCAAACAGAGCTTTCGTCCTCTGCCTTATTTGAGCCAGAATCACTTCTCCTGCAGGTCCTGAAAACCTGCATGTCCTGCAGCAGACTTCTGAGACATTCTGCAAAGATCTGCAACACTACTTTCAAAAAATTGCTTGAGTGATGATACCTGTCTCTTTAAGCGTTCAAATGCTACAAAGGTACACCTTTCCTGTCCCAACTAGACAAAACTCAGAGACTTTGGCCGGAATTTGAACTTGAAGGAGGGTAGGCAGCGGGGTGGGGGGTAGAAAGCGATCGGGAAACCCAGAGAACGTTCTTTCCGCAGGCCCTGACGAATTTAATGGGAGGGGCTGATTAGCATTTCAAAGCACTGATTCCCACCCACAGCCAGCCAAATGGGGAGGCTAGCTAGCTGCGGGCAGGTAGGTCTGTGGCACCAGACCGCAGAGAGGAGAGAGCAGGGCAGGAGAGCGGGTTTTGGAGGAGAAATCGTGGGCCTGAGGGGGGAGGTTGGAAGATCGTGGGGATGATCGGAGGCCGGAGGGGGGATCGGAGGCCGAGGGGGGAGGGGGTCGGATGCCAGCAGTCGGAAGACCGTAGGTGTGATTGGGGGCCGGAGGGGGTGTCGGAGACCTAGGCGGAGAGGTTCGGGGGGATCGGAAGGGTTGGGGGTTTGTACGATCTGAGGGAGTTGGCGAGACAGGAACTCTGGATCCAGCAGGTAAGTGGATCCTGGATCCAGCAGTCCTCGCCTCCCAGCTAGCGGGATCCCGGAGGCCTGGGAAATCCATCCGGCCACAGTTAAATTTGAAAAGATGGATCACCATGAGGCACGGAGCCTCTCATTATAATATTTAAAAGGACGACCCGCCTCCTGGGAGCGGGTAGGCTGCCCTCCCCCACCATCTCATCTCATTTAAAACTGGAAATGGGCAGGTTGGAGGCAAGTTGGGTCGGGATTCAGTTTTGTTAACTCTTTAAACACCCGACCCCAACCCACCCATTTTTGGGGATTATAATTCCCCTCCTTTGAAGCCAGAAGTCCACCCAGAATATTTAAATGAGGCTGGCTCCCAGAAAATTCAAGGGGGTACTGTTGGGTCAGCTCAATGACAAAAGTGTGAAACATGATGCAACTGTTCGGACTCAATTGGTGCTGGTATTCATTGACTGGAGCTTTCCACTTACAACTTCTTTGACTGTCTCCAGTTTGACTTTGGGCAAGTTTCCTCCCATGGCATTAGCCGGTAGGGTACAACATTCCTGCCTCACCAACTCCCTGCCGATTGGACACTTCCCCCGACCCCCTGACCTCCCCCTTGAGGCCTCCAATCTCCCCTCCAGGCTCCGACCTCCACCCCCGGCCCCTGATCGCCATCCCGGCCTTCCGATCCCCCCTCCAGTCTCCAACCATAAACCCCCAAGACGTCCTCCATCCTGATGCTGCTCTGGCCCCAACCATCCTTGTCTGGTGCCAATCTGCCCCAGGACCACAACCACCCAACCCTTCCCCGCACGCCCCCCACCGACCCCCGGATCTTCTTCTGGCCTCTCCCCTCCAGCCCCCAACCATCCCCACAATCCTCCACCAACCCCGATCCTCCTCTGGCTTCCAATCAGCCCCCCCTGCCCCCCACCCCCCGATCCCTCCCTCCCTCCTCTCAGCGGCCTAGTGCTGCAGGCCTACCTGCCTGTCAGCCAGCCAGCCTCTCCATCTGGTTGGTTGAGGGCGAGCAACAAAGATTTAAAATGCTAATCAGGCCCTGCCGTTAAATCTGGCAGGGCCTGCAGGAAACCCATTCTCCCAGGTTTACCGACTGCTTTCTAGCCCTGCCCCTACTCCAGATTAAAATTCCGGCTCAGTGCTGGTTTCAGTAATAACTGGCACCACAGATGCTGCAATGATAGTTAAGCCAGGTTGGGTACATGTTGCACAGTATGTATATCTTGATGGTAGCCTGCACTCTCGGTCAATACCTGTAATACAGTCTGATGATACCTGTTGCCCAGTTTGTAGGATTGGAAGGTCAGTTGTTTGCATTATAAAATCACATTATGCCGTTAACGGAAATTTGACTTGGATATAAATTTGTTGCTGCGAAATTTCCTCTTTTCATTGAAGTTTAACCTCTCACGTGTCTTAAAAAAAACAGACACTAAAAACATCCCAATAGTGGATAATCAATGGGCAATAGGGAGGGAGGAACTTAATACAATAACTATCACTAAAGAAGTAGCACTCGGTAAAATAACAGGACTAAAGCGGACACGTCCCCTGGATCTGATAGCTTGCATCCTAGGATCTTAAAAGAAGTGGCTGCAGAGACAGTGGGTGCATTGGTTGTAATCTACCAAAATTCCCTGAATTCTGGAGAGGTCCCAGCAAATTGGAAAACCGCAAATATAACATTCCCATTTAAAAAAGGAGGCAGACAAAAAGCAGAAAACTATAGACCAGTTAGCCTACCGTCTGTCGTTGGGAAAATACTGGAGTCCATTATTAAGGAACCAGTAGCAGGACATTTGGAAAAGCATAATTCAATCAAGCAGAGTCAACATGGTTTTATGAAAGGGAAATCATGTTCAACAAATTTGCTGGAGTTCTTTGAGGATGTAAGGAGTCGGGTGGATAAGGGGGAACCAGTGGATGTAGTGTATTTGGATTTCCAGAAGGCATTCGATAAGATGCCACATAAACGGTTACTGCACAAGATAAAAGTTCGTGGGGTTGGGGGTAATATATTAGCATGGATAGAGGATTGGCTAACTAACAGAAAACAGAGTCGGGATAAATGGTTCATTTTCTGGTTAGCAAACGGGAACTAGTGGGGTGCCGCAGGGATTGGTGCTGGGGTCTCAACTATTTACAATCTATATTCATGACTTGGATGAAGAGACCGAGTGTAATGTAGCCAAGTTTGCTGATGATACAAAGATAGGTGGGAGAGCAAATTGTGAGGAGGACACAACAAATCTGCAAAGGAATATAGACAGGCTAAGTGAGTGGGCAAACATTTGGCAGCTGGAGTTTCATGTGGGGAAATGTGAGGTTATCCACTTTGGCAGAATAAATAGAAAAGCAAATTATAATTTAAATGGAGAAAAATTGCAAAGTGCTGCAGTACAGAGGGACCGGGGGGTCCTTGTGCATGAAACACAAAAAAGTTAGCATTGTGTTCCTAACACAGATGAGACTGCGCACAGGGAGGTTAAAGTAACAGTGACCTCAGTCTTTATTAAGGACACTCCAGAGTGAGGAATAGGCCTTAGGGG
The DNA here is from genome assembly GCF_044704955.1 of Pristiophorus japonicus. NCBI lineage: Eukaryota > Metazoa > Chordata > Chondrichthyes > Pristiophoridae > Pristiophorus > Pristiophorus japonicus. Next base: position 197,554,743 of record NC_091977.1, read on the forward strand.
CCGGCTTATAGACAGTGCTCCGAAGGGATGCTGGGATCCCTTGGGACTTCAGGGGATGCGCTCCCTGGCTGCAGAACATGGGAGTGCATGCTTTACAGATACACAACATCACTCCGCCCCAAAGTCAAAGTGAAACCTATTTACAAGGTGAGGCGGTCGGGAGCCTTTCTTTCCCTGGTGGACCGCCTCGGTAGAAATGTCTGTTCTGATTTGTTGGCTGTGTCCTCGCTGGGCTGGCGTGTTGTTGGCCCTGCAGGGCTGCTGGGTGAGCCTGGCCTTGCTGGACTGTTGGGCGTGATGGGTTAAATTTCCTGGTCTGGGTGGTGTCATTGATCCTTTGGGTGTGTGTTGTGGGCTCAAAAAAGGTGGTGTCTGCTGTGGGTTGTTCAGGGCAGTCTGTGAACCGCAGCCTCGTTTGGTCCAGGTGCTTTCTGCAAATTTGTCCATTGTCTAGTTTGACTACAAACACCCTACTCCCTTCTTTTGCTATCACCGTGCCCGCGATCCACTTGGGACCATGTCCATAGTTTAACACATACACAGGGTCATTCAAATCAATTTCCCGTGACACAGTGGCGCGACCATCATTTACATTTTGTTGCTGCTGCCTGCTCTCTACCTGATCATGCAGGTAGAGTGAATCAGCGAGAGTCTGGTTTTAAGTGTCCTTTTCATGAGTAGCTCAGCCTGGGACACCCCTGTGAGCGAGTGGGGTCTCGTGCAGTAGCTGAGCAGTATTTTGGACAGATGTGTTTGGAGTGAACCTTCTGTGAATCGTTTAAGGCTCTGTTTGATTGTTTGTACTGCCCACTCTGCTTGCTCATTGGAAGCTGGTTTAAACGGGGCCGAGGTGACATGTTTGATCCCATTGCAGGTCATGAATTCTTTAAATTCGGCACTGGTGAAACATAGCCCGTTATCACTGACCAGTATGTCAGGCAGGCCGTGGGTGGCAAACATGGCCCTCAGGCTTTCAATGGTGGCGGTGGCGGTGCTTCCCGACATTATTTCACATTCAATCCATTTTGAAAAAGCATCCACCACCACCAGGAACATTTTACCGAGAAATGGGCCCACATAGTCGACATGGATCCTTGACCATGGTCTGGATGGCCAGGACCACAAACTTAGTGGTGCCTCTCTGGGCGCTTGCTCAACTGAGCACACACGTTGCATTGCCGTACACAGGACTCTAAGTCAGAGTCGATACCGGGCCACCACACGTGGGATATGGCTATCGCTTTCATCATTACTATACCCGGGTGTGTGCTGTGGAGATCCGAGATGAACGTCTCCCTGCCCTTTTTGGGTAGCACTACGCGGTTACCCCACATCAGGCAGTCTGCCTGAATGGACAGCTCGTCCTTTCGCCGCTGGATTTCAAGGGGGATGCTGGCCCAGCTCCCATGCAGTACACAGTTTTTTACTAGGGTCAGCAGAGGATCATGGCTGGTCCAAGTCCAAATCTGGTGGGCCGTGACAGGTGATTTATCATTTTCAACGCTTCCATGACCATCAACAAGTCTGTGGGCTGCGCCGCCATCAACAAGTTTGCAGGCAGCGCCATTTCCACCCCCGTGGTGGGCAATGGTAGCCGACTGAGAGCATCCTCATAGTTCTCGGTGCCTGGCCTGTGGCGGATGGTATAGTTATATGCTGATAGCGCGAGTGCCCACCTTTGTATGCGGGCTGAGGCATTAGTATTTATCCCCTTGTTTTCAGCGAACAAGGATATGAGGGGCTTGTGATCGGTTTCCAGCTCAAATTTGAGGCCAAACAGGTACTAATGCATTTTCTTTACCCCGAACACACACGTTAATGCCTCTTTCTCAATCATGCTGTAGGCCCTCTCGGCCTTCGACAAGCTCCTGGAGGCATAGGCGATAGGTTGCAACTTCCCCGCAACGTTAGCTTGTTGTAATACACACCCGACTCCATACAACGATGCATCACATGCTAGCACGTGTCTTTTACATGGGTTATACAATACAAGCAACTTGTTGGAGCATAAAATGTTTCTGGCTTTCTCAAAATCAATTACTTGTTTTTTTCCCCATACCCAGTTCTCACCTTTACGCAATAACACATGTAGGGGCTCTAAGAGGGTGCTTAACCCCGGTAAGAAGTTACCAAAATAGTTGAGGAGTCCCAGGAACGACCGCAGCTCCGTGACGTTCTGTGGCCTGGGTGCGTTCCTGATAGCCTCTGTCTTGGCGTCTATGGGCCGAATGCCATCTGCCGCGATCTTTCTCCCCAAAAGCTCCACTTCTGTTGCCATGAAGACACATTTCGACCTCTTCAGCCGCACCCTACACAATCCAGTCGCTGGAGGACCTCCTCCAGGCTTTGAAGGTGCTCGGCGGTGTCCCGATCCGTGACCAATATGTCGTCCTGAAAGACCACCGTGCGTGGTACCGACTTCAGTAGGCTCTCCATGTTTCTCTGGAAGATCGCTGCAGCCGACCAAATCCCAAACATCTGTTGTTGATGAACAGTCCCTTGTGCATGTTGATGCAGGTGAGACCCTTCGAAGACTCCTCCAGCTCCTGCGTCATGTAGGCCGAAGTCAGGTTGAGCTTGGTGAACGTCTTGCCTCCTGCCAGCGTCGCAAATAGGTCTGCCTTAGGTAGCGGGTATTGGTCCCGTAGCGAGAAATGATTAATAGTTACTTTATAATCGCCGCAAATCCTGACCGTGCCATCACTTTTGAGTACTGGAACAATCGGGCTGGCCCACTCGCTGAATTCCACTGGGGAGATGATGCCCTCGCGTTGCAGCCTGTCCAGCTCGATTTCCACTCTCTCCCTCATCATGTGAGGTACCGCTCGCACCTTGTGGTGAATGGGTCGTGCCTCTGGGACCAAGTGGATCCGCACCTTTGCCCCGGAAAAGTTTCCAATGCCTGGCTCAATAATGGAAGGAAATTTGTTAACAACCTGGGTACATGAGGCCTTATCGACATGTGATAGCGATCGGATGTCATCCCAGTTCCAGTGGATTTTGCCCAGCCAGCTCCTTCCAAGCAGTGTGGGGCCATCGCCCGGGACAATCCAGAGTGGCAGTTTGTGCACCATCCACTCGTAGGTGACCTTGACCATGGCGCTGCCCAGTGATGAGCTATTTGATGTACATTCTCAGTTTCGTGTGGATAGGGCTCAGGGCTAATCTGAGTGCCTTGTTGCACCACAGTCTCTCAAACATCTTTTTACTCATGATGGATTGTCTAGCGCCAGTGTCCAGTTCCATGGCTACGGGTAAGCCATTCAATTTTACATTTAGCATTATAGGTGGACATTTCGTCGAAAATGTGTGCACCCCATGTACTTCAGCATCTGCCTCCTCTCTCTGAGGCTCGAAATTGCTTTGATCCACCATGGACCGATCTTCCTCTGGTGGTTAGCAGGTTTTGCAGAGCTTGAAGCTCAGCTGCAAGCTCGTTGGAGGTGCCCCATTGTTCCACAGTGCTTGCAAACATACCCTTTGAAGCGGCTTGAATAGGCTGAATAGAAGCCTCCACAACGCCAACAAGGTGTGTATTGCCTTGCATTCATCCTTTGTTGCGGACTCTGAGTCATCTAGGTCACCTGAGGCCTGCTGGCACTTGCAGACTCGTGGTTTCTGCCCTGTACATTTCTGCTCGCAAATACAGTTCCAGTTAATTTATGAACATTGCTAGCACTTGTGTGCTGAGAGATTTGTTTGTTGTTATCACTGGTGGACATAAACGCATGTGCTATCGCAATGGCCTTACTGAGGGTTGGTGTCTCTACAGTCAAATGTTTTCGTAGGATGGTCTCGTGGTCAATGCCCAGTATAAAAAAGTCTCTGAGCTTCTGCTCCAGGTAGCCATCAAACTCACATTGTCTTGCAAGTCACCTTTGCTCGGCGACGTAGCTCGCCACTTCCTGACCTTCAGATCGCTGGCACGTGTAGAACCAATACCTCGCCATCAGCACGCTCTCCCTCGGGTTAAGATGCTCCCGAACCAGTGTACACAGCTCCTCATGTAACTTATCTGTGGGTTTCACCGGGGCTAGAAGATTCTTCATGAGGCTGTAGGTCAGTGCCCCACACACCGTGATTAGGACTGCTCTCCTTTTTGCAGCGCTTTCTTCTCCGTCCAGCTCGTTGGCTACAAAGTACTGGTCTAGCCGATCGACATAGGCTTCCCAGTCCTCACCCTCCAAGAACTTCTCCAGGATGCCCACAGTTTGCTGCATCTTTGCGTTGGATTCGTATACTCGTTGCCAGTTATTGTGTTCTTAACACAGATGAGACTGCACACAGGGAGGTTAAAGTAACAGTGACCTCAGTCTTTATTAAGACACTCCAGAGTGAGTAACAGGCCTTAGGGGCCGGCTTATATACAGTGCTCCCTTGGGACTTCAGGAGATGCGCTCCCTGGTGGCGGAACATGGGAGTGCATGCTTTATAGATACACAACAGTTTGTATGCAGCTACAGCAAGTAATCAGGAAGGCTAATGGGATGTTGGCCTTTATTCCAAGGGGGTTAGGGTATAGAAACATAGAAACATAGAAAATAGGTGCAGGAGTAGGCCATTTGGCCCTTCAAGCCTGCACCACCATTCAATAAGATCATGGCTGATCATTCACCTCAGTACCCCTTTCCTGCTTTCTCTCCATACCCCTTGATCCCTTTAGCCATAGGGGCCATATCTAGCTCTCTCTTGAATATATCTAACAAACTGACAACAACAACTCTCAGTGGTAGAGAATTCCACAGGTTAACAACTCTGAGTGAAGAAGTTTCTCCTCATCTCAGTCCTAAATGGCTTACCCCTTATCCTTAGACTGTGACCCCTGACTCTGGACTTCCCCAACATTCTTCCTGCATCCAACCTGTCCAGTCCCGTCAGAATTTTATATGTTTCTATGAGATCCCCTCTCATTCTTCTATAAAAGTATAAAAGCAGAGAAGTCCTGCTACAATGGTACAGGGTGTTGGTGAGGCCACACTTAGAGTACTGCGTACAGTTTTGGTCTCCGTATTTACGGAAGGATATACCAATGGAGGCTGTTCAGAGAAGGTTCACTTGGTTGATTCCGGAGATGCGTGTGTTGACTTATGAAGATAGGTTGAGTAGGTTAAGCTTATACTCACTGGAGTTCAGAAGAATGAGAGGTGATCTTATCAAAACATGTAAGATTCTGAGGGTGCTCGACAAGGTGGATGCAGAGAGGATATTTCCACTCATAGGGGAAACTAAAACTAGGGGCTTATGGGGTGGAAATTGGTGGCAGTCCCACCCACAGCTGCCGAGTTTCCGCCAGAAATGTAGTTTTCTTCGGCGATTCCTCCGGTGTTGCCCATCTGCAGCCCATGTTCCACCCACCGCAAGATTATTCGCAGAGGTTCCGCCAGCGTGCTGACCTGCCGCCCGTCCATGCCAGAGGTTGGAAATCCTGCATTTTCCTCATCGAAGACTGTGTCAGATCAGCCTGCCGCCCGCAAGAAGGACCGCTGGTGAAAAGCTGGTCTGAGCTGGCTGTGAGTCGGGTGGCAGGGAGATTCGCTCAGAGTGCTGCAACAACTCACTTCCCGGATATCATTCAGACCCTGCAGTGTTATCAATGGCTCATCAATAGTGAGGTGATGGACACTAACCTGCCCAGAGAGAGTTCAGATATGTCACTTGTCACTCCCCCTGACTTCGTTGAAGGGAAGTTGTGGTCGAGAAAGCGACAATGAATTGCAGAGGGTGTTAATGGCTCAATGGAGATGCCCTGCAAGAGTTTGGAGACCATTTCATGCGGAACGTATTTAGTGACTGATTTGACTGCGCAGATGGTATGAGCTTGTGCCAGAGTTATTAAGCGAAAGTTATAAGATGTCAAGCGATGGCACATAGCTACAACTGATACTTAGAACATCATGACATGAGGCGTGGAAGAGGGGAAAATATATATACTGGACTGTAATGTAGCTGATGAACATATCATTTCAGGGGTGGCACTCTGCCATGTTTGGCATCTTAAAAAGTGGCTTGACCTGCAAGCATTAATGTGTGCCTTGCAAGTACTTCAAGTGACTCTGGTTGAATGGTATCCTTTCTGCATTGGTCACCCTTACTTGTCGTGCTGCGATGTCCAGATGACAGGACCCATGATACAGTGGAATCATATGTGGAGCGCAATATATTCCTGATGCACCAGAACGCCTGAGGGACAGCTGTGCGTTTCTCACAAGGCATCACACATTAAATGGAAATTAGACACTGACCAAGAGAGGGCGAACATTGTAGCTTTATTTAAAAGTGCATAATTACAAAAGTGACATAACCTTATACAATTCACAAACATCTCCACCACCAACACCCACCCCTCTACCTGCTACCTCTTACCCCCCCATGATGTGAGTCCCTTCGTCCTCTTCTTTGCCCCGCCTTGGGGACAGCGTCACACACCCCTCCCCCTCCCTGCCTCTGCTTGAGCAGGTTGTGCAGGAGGGCAGCCGGATTTCTGCAGACATGTATGTATTGGAGAGAAGGTAGGGGGCATAACTGAAGGCACCGGCATCTCAGGCTCCTCTGGATCTGTGTGCCTTGAGGGTGTGGGGTCGGGGGCTTGCATGGCATGCCCAGAAGGCATTGCCTGCCTCATCACCTCAGCAGACTGGGTGTTGCTCTCCACCGCACTAATGAGCGGGTCCATTCGGCAAGGAAGATGCTGAGTGAGGGATTCGGAGCTGTCACCTATCCCAGCCATGGTCTGCAGCAGTCGGTGACCTAGGTCGACGCTCGTCCTTGATAGCTGGACCATCTCATGAATTTCTGTGAGCCGTCCTGCATCCTCAGCAGCTTGTTGGGTCATTGTGGGTTGACACGCCTTGGTTGGAGCAGCTCCACGGCCTCTGCACCTGGCAGTGCTTGGAGGTGTTGCAGCTGTTCAAAGCCCATGCATTCTGAGCCCGATGCCGAGGTACTCTGGACTGGTGGCACACATGGCAGGAGGTTGGTGTCATCCTCTTCCAGCTCCTCGACCTCAAGGGGTTCAAACACGGGCCCTTCTCCCTCCTCTCTCTCTTCTTCTTCGTGACTCTGGGTGGCGGTGTTGGGTGCGGTGGAAATTGATGATCTTGAGGGACGGGGGAGGTGGAGGTGGAGGTAGAGGAAGGAGCCCATGTCTTGGGCTGGGGGCAACGTTGGGGTGGGAGACGATGGGATCACACTCCTCCTTTGAGTGCCAGAGGTGGATGGCTGCATTGATCGGTGCTGACCGACTCATCATCTGCAAGTAGAGGCCAACATTTCAGTCTATAGTGGGGGGATGGGTAAAGCTGACATGTGAGCCGTCTCATCTCACATTGTGCCATCAAGGAGTTCCATCTCCACATGGGCACACCAATAATGGCCGACAAACTGCATTAAAACGTATTTGCCTTGACTTTGCATGACCTTCCATGCCATGAGCATTACTCACACCGGAGATTATTATACCCTTACCATGCTCCAGCACAGGATCTGCATCACCCTTTGTGATTGCACGGTGGCGGTCAGCATCAATGCCAAGGCACGCTCCTCCAGGCTGCTCAACTCTATCACCTTTGCTGGGGCCCTTCCCATGGCACTGAGGCTTGCTGCCTTGGAAGTATTTTTCTTCTGCAGAAAGAAATGTTGCAGCCTTTACCCCCTTTGCTCATGCCCCACACACACACACTCCCACACACATACACACATCTGGGGCATGACCAATTGCAGTGGACGTGAGGGATCCCATAAACCTTTATTCACTCTTGCTGATGCCACCACATCATTCCAACGCTTCCTACACTGGTCTCCATCTCGCTCAATGTTGCCCATTGAGGACTCGGTCTCACCAATCTCCCTCCAAATGCGTCTGTATTGGGGTGGTGGAGGTTTGCCATGACCATCCCGGGTGAGGTCTTTATACCTGTGCTCCATCTCTGATACAAGCGCCTCCAGTTCCTCATCATTAAACCAGGGCGCTCTGAGCCTGGTCATGACAGTCTTCTTTGAAGCTTTTTTTTGCACTCATGTTAAATCACTTAAGGAATGGCTTATGAAAAGTTTGCAGCTCTGTATCTCCTACTTTCTCCCCTAGACATCCGGCAGGTGCAAGAGAGTGTTCACCATTTAAGCGCATGCGCAAATGTCCCAGCAGCCTCAATCGCGGCAAAAATGACGTTGGTGTACTGATAGAACAACAACAAAAAATCCCCCAAATCTCGCGCATGCTTGGTGCAGCGCCTGCGAAGTTCTCCGATTCGCGAGGCCTGCACCTCCCACCCACGCCCACCCGCCGACTCCCGCTGCCTGCCGCTGCCACTGTCACCCACAATACTGAGCCGAAACTGGCTCCTGGCTGGACCCAGCGGCAGTGGACGGCAAAAAGTTAGATGCCGCCTGGAGACCACTGAAAAATGGGCATGCCTTATAGCTCATCAATATCGGGGCCATAGTCTCAGAATAAGGGGCCGCCCATTTAAAACTGAGATGAGGAGGAATTTCTTCTCTCAGAGGGTTGTAAATCTGTGGAATTCACTGTCTCAGAGAGCTGTGGAGGCTGGGTCATAGAATATATTTAAGGCAGAGATAGACAGATTTTTGAGCGATGAGGGAATAAAGGGTTATGGGGAGCGGGCAGGGAAGTGGAGCTGAGTCCATGATCAAATCAGCCATGATCTTATTAAATGGCGGAGCAGGCTCGAGGGGTCAAATGGCCTACTCCTGCTCCTATTTCTTATGTTCTTATGTTCAAGTAACATTTGGAACTGTTCTTTGTACATTAGCCATTCCATATGGCGGCTACCTTGTGCAAGTTTGAACTGTTACTTAATTTCGTGCTTGACTGCTCCAAAAGGCTGTATAGCCCCATCTACAATTTATTGTACAGATGCTGCACAGTGCCATTGTGAAGCCAGTTTTTGAAACAATTTCTTGATGGATGTTGTCTCCCGTGTCTCATTTATCCAGGACATTGCATGTAGTGTGGATAAATGTGATTTAATTCACTTCGGAACTGATGTACTGCCTTGCCACATTGCAACTGTACAGCAAGACACATGAGGGATGGCTTGTTTCAAATCAGCTTTTCTAAACCATTCCGTCTGACTAAGTCCATAACAATAGGCCCCATGTCAATATGGTTAGTAGCAGTGAATTGTAAAAGAGCATAGATACAAGAGCAAACTGTCTGTTCGGACTTTCAAGTTATCAGCTTGCACAGGATGAACTAACACAGAAAACAAATGCAAAGTTTAGGCATAAAACCATCTAGTTCAGGAGAAAATGAAATAGTTTCCTTTCTGATCTGTGTCTTTATTTTAAATGCAGATGGTAATTCACAATAGAATTGCTTCAGCACAGTTTTGCATTCATCTTACAACAATATTGCAGATTTGAGAAATATTAATAACTACTCTGACATGAATTGATGAGTTACAGAATGCTGCAGATAATTGTAGCTCTGAGTTCCGATGTTCCAGGAACTAATTCTCAGGCCCGGAAATTCAATGATGAACAGAACCTCAGTCAGCTCACATGATTGCCACAGACCCTGTCACAAATTGTGGAAACGGGCTTGCCAAAAATGCAGCCTTGCCACCACAGCACACATCCTGAGATTAACAGCATTCCTTCCAGGTTTGTGGTCAGATATTGCATAGATACCAGAAGCATTTATCAGTTAACAGCCAAATATAATAAAATGAGGTCCTGATGAGTAATTTGGATGTCTAGAAAATCACCCAGTGTTTTCATTGATTTAAAATCATCCATCGACCTGCATATATAAAGCAAGTATCCAGAGCTGCTGGTTTATTCTGTTTATGGAAGTACATTTAAAGAGCCTTACAGTAAGATTTGCCTACAACAAATCCCACAAACTGAAATGAGTTTAATGACTGGATATTTGTTTTTTAGTGGTGTTAATTGAGGGATAGATGTTGGTTAGGACATCTCCCCTGCTTTCCTTTGGAAAATGCCATGAGAACTATTGTATACACCTGGTGGGACAAACAGGGTCATGATTTAACATCATCTAAAAACTCTACCTCCAACCCGCAGTACTGCACTGAACTGTCAGCTAAGATACCAAGTTCATGTCTGGAGTGTGACTCAAACCTACAATCTTCTGATTGGGAGGCAAGAGCTACTGCTGAGCTAAGACTGACATGATGGAAACCCCAGTGTATGTGGGTGTGATTGTCAGGATTGGTGTGATTGGTGAGTGAGGACAGGATTGGATTATTTTCCTGGTTACAAAGCCTACTAACACTCACTGGGGTAAAAATTCAGGCCCGCCTGAAACGGGTTGCACCTACCGCTTCTAAAGTGTTGTTTCCGCCGTGTCGGATGAGGTTGCCTCTTTTGCAAAATTCAGCTCTTTGTCGTTTTTTTTGAAATAGTCGTGAAGTCGGTCATAACGTGGGGCAGAAGTGGGGCGGTGAGCAGAAGATCGACAACAAGAGGGGCGGAAGTGGAGGTGGGACGGAGTCACCACTGCTGTCAATCATCAGTGGAGTGGTGATGACGTTATGACGCGTGTGTGTTACCACGTCTCTCCCCTTCACTTAAAGGGGAGAGCAGCTGCCAGCTCAGCGAAAATTTTAGTTAGGCCCATCGGGCCATCAGGGAGGGTTTAGGCTAGGCCAGTGGCCTGGCATTGATCTGGAAGTCAGTAGCTATTGTAGGTTCATGGTCATTGGTTCCGTGACCGGTTGGTTCTTCTTCTGGCCGTTCTCTGCAGTGCTGTTCCTTTCATGTCCTTCTGTCTCTCTGTTTGTTGTTCTTCCTCCTGCTTTTGTCTTTCTGTGTTCGTATATTTATATCCATGGTATGAATAAGTTTCCCGCTGGGCCGGGGTCCGATTGATGCATCTGGATTGATCTGCTGATTTGTTTAACTGGCTGCGGTGAAATTTGAATGGCTACTAATTTGCACATGGAGTCGACAGTGCAAAAGATAACTCCTTATTCTTAATGTCCTGTTATCCAAAAATGTGCATTTTGTAGGGTCCTTTGTAGTTCTGGTTTCTTGCAGACTTGTAGTCTCTGGGGTGTACTGTTTTACCCCCTGCAGCCAATCAACTCCGGGGCTCTTCGGATAGATAGTATCGATCTCTTTGACTGTAAGCATAACCAATTTTAGTCCTTGACCACGGAGATTGCTTTTAATGGGTGATGAGTCACCACTTGCCTCAGGCTGGTGCCTTTTTCCCTCCCAGGTAGTCCAAAAGTTTTTACTTTAAAACAATTTGTTCGTGGCCTCTTCCTGTGCCTTGTTCCAAAACAAATGGGTATACCTTTACAGTCCCACACACAGAAAACAAGGTACACTGACAGAAAAAGCTGTCAGAGGCACCGCGTGGCAGATCCAAGATTATTCAAGCTGAATTTAGATGGAGGTGCGGGAGATCGGAATGCACGCTTTGATTATGCACTTAGGACTGATCAGCAGCAGCGAGGCAGAAGTGGGAACTGCTGGAAAATCCACCAAGGTGAATTTCACTAGCAGTGGCCACTGGACTCCACTGCTTTCTAGCGGTAAGAGGCCTTTTCGGGAGGCTGACATGGGTCCTTGAAGTGGTTGCATGTACAGTGATGATACTCAATGCTACACCTATGCTAATACCTTCAACTCCAAGGCCTTTACTGTACTAACCAACTACCTGTCTGGCATAAAGTTATGAATGATCCAACATGTCCTGAAGCAAAATCAAAACCATTCTATTGTTTCCTGACAACACCTACACAACTCTGGCACTAGCCTCATTACCCTTCCCTGTGGTCCACTTTGACTGAGCCAGCTGATGGGCTACATTGCCATTCTGCTTGACCCTGAACAGACCTTCCTCCCATACGCCAGCCCAGTCACCAAGTTCTCCTATGTAGGGGCACTACAAAAATGCTAGTTATTGTTTAGTAACCACTCTCTCCATATTATGGGGTACAGAAATACATACAGTCTGGGAATATGAAAAACAGTCTTTTGCCAACTGATTTGCATCTGAGATATTTCTGAACAGTCGCTCAAAAGATGGACTATGCGTCTCCCAAACTGATACCAGCAACTCAGTCTGAACCCCAAGATAAATTACTGCCTTGAAATATATGTCAGACGTATTCTGACTTATTAGCTTTTGAAAGTTATTAATACGCACATGGTTTGGAGAAAACTGTCACTGCTCTGAAGCATTAATATTATGATTAAGTCAGAAGTGCTATTGCAATCTGTTTCACTATCTTTATATTCTGGATTTTTAAAAAGCCCAAAAAAATGAATTTGATAGCTTTATCAGAAGAGTAATGGTCTCATAAATTTTTGCTACACTGCATTACTATGATCATTACGCCTTCTGTAAGAGAAATTCCTAATCAACTACCTATATAGAGTGGCCTAGACATTCGACCTCCCCCCACTGATTTTCATTGGATCTGGTGCAAAGAGGAGGCAGAAAGCTACTGGGGGACACATTCTGCGACATCCCTATCTCCAATGTTCCTGTTAAGCTGCGTGGTCATGTGACTGCACAGCTGTCTTGAGGTCCCGCGCAGCCAGCTTAAAGGCTTTTCAATGGAAAAACCGCGCATGCGTGAAATTTTGAATGGGCTGTGCAGCCCCTTAAAGAAGCCGCGGGCTCCCCCCAAAATTAAGGGGAACATCTCACCATCGTTTTCCGGGGGCAAGTCCCATTAGTCACAATACGTCCGCCTATATGTGTACGGCTGTGTTAACAACATGCAAATGAAGGGAACAAGCCCTCCACTGTTTCTAGCGCAGAAAGCCTAGAACAAATGTTCTAACTGATAGAGCCCACCACCTATACCAATCCTGCTTATCTCGCACTGCTGCTGATATCGGGCAAATGGTGAAAACCATTTTCCATAGGTGTCATGTACAAAGGAGGTGCTTAAACCATATTATGCACGCCAACTATTTTAGACAGTTCAAGTAGCTGTTTGCACCCTTCAAAAGCTGGAATCAGGTGCTGCTGCTGTTTATGTATCAGCATTCAGTATTCAGAAGTTGATGGAGGGTACATCAGGCTATGAAAAGAAGAGGGGAATTCTCAAAGCCCAGCCACGCACAGGCCCAGTAATCAAAACTTAACATTTACTTTTAAAAACAGTTTATCTGGGCTGCTTCCTGTTGCAGCGGCCCCCTGATGCCTGAGGCCTAAGGCATCAAATCTGTACCCATACTGGCACAACTCTTTGGAAGAACTCTGGGGCAGGCGGCAGTTCCACCCTGATGGAGATGCAGCTCAATCAAAGATGGGTGCAAAAGCCTAGAACAAATTTTCAAACTGATACAGTAACCACCACCTACACCATTCCCGCTTATCAAGGCCTGCTGCCTATACTGAGCAAATGGTGTAACCATTTGCCATTACCATAGGCGTCAATTACAAAGGCGCTGCTTAAATCGTATTAAGCGGGCCAACTATTTTGAACAGTTCAAGCAGCTGTTCATAAGTATATAAGAACATAAGAAATAGGAGCAGGAGTAGGCCATATGGCCCCTCGAGCCTGCTTCGCCATTTAATACGATCATGCCTGATCCGATTATAGACTCAGGTCCACACCTGGAATATTGTGTTCAGTTTTGGTCTCCTAATCTGAGGAAGGATGTTCTTGCTATTGAGGGAGTGCAGCGAAGGTTCACCAGATTGATTTCCGGGATGGCAGGACTGACATATGAGGAGAAACTGGATCAACTGGACTTGTATCCACTGGAGTTTAGAAGGATGAGAGGGCATCTCATAGAAACATATAAAATTCTGACAGGATTGGACAGGTTAGAGGCAGGAAGAATGTTCCCATTGCTGGGGAGTTCCAGAACCAGGGGTCACGGTCTAAGAATAAGGGGTAAGCCATTTATGACCGAGATGAGGAGAAACTTCTTCACTCAGAGAGTGGTTAACCTGTGGAATTCTCTACCGCAGAAAGTTGTTGAGGCCAGTTTGTTAGATATATTCAAAAGGGAGTTAGATATGGCCCTTACGGCCAAAGGGATCAAGGGGTATGGAGAGAAAGCAGGAAAGGGGTACTAAGGTTGAATGAGCAGCCATGATCTTATTGAATGGTGGTACAGGCTCAAGGGGCCAAATGGCCTGCTCCTGCATCTAATTTCTATGTTTCTATGTTTTCCTGCCCGCTCCCCATAACCCCTTAATCCCTTATCAGTTAAGAAACTGTCTATCTCGGTCGTAAATTTATTCAATGTCCCGGCTTCCATAGCTCTCTGAGGCAGCGAATTCCACAGATTTACAACCCTCTGAGAGAAGAAATTCCTCCTCATCTCAATTTTAAATGGGCACCTCCTTATTCTAAGATTATGCCCCCTAGTTATTCTCTCCCCTATCAGTGGAAACATCCTCTCTGCATCCACCTTGTCAAGCCTCCTCATAATCTTATACGTTTCGATAAGATCACCTCATTCTTCTGAATTCCAATGAGTAGAGGCCCAAACTCCTCAACCTTTCTTCACAAGTCAACCCCTTCATCTCTGGAATCAACCTAGTGAACCTTTTCTGAACTGTCTCCAAAGCAAGTATATCCCTTCGTAAATATGGAAACCAAGACTGCACGCAGTATTCCAGGTGTGGCCTCACCAATACCCTGTATAACTGTAGCAAGACTTCCCTGCTTTTATACTCCATCCCCTTTGCAATAAAGGCCAAGAATTCATTGGCCTTCCTGATCATTTGCTATACCTGCATACTAACCTTTTGTGTTTCATGCACAAGTACCCCCCAGGTCCCGCTGTACTGCAGCACTTTGCCATTTTTCTTCATTTAAATAATAACTTGCTCTTTGATTTTTTTCTGCCAAAGTGCATTACCTCATGCTTTCCAACATTATACTCCATCTGCCAAATTTTTGCCCACTCACTTAGCCTGTCTATGTCCTTTTGCAGATTTTGTGTCCTCCTCACACATTGCTTTTCCTCCCATCTTTGTATCATCAGCAAACTTGGCTACGTTACCCTCGGAACTTTGTTCCAAGTTGTTAATATAGATTGTAAATAGTTGGGGTCCCAGCACTGATCCCTGCGGCACCTCACTAGTTACTGATTGCCAAACTGAGAATGAACCATTTATCCTGACTGTTTTCTGTTAGTTAGCCAATCCCCTATCCATGCTAATATATGATCTCCAACCCCGTGAACTATTATTTTGTGCAGTAATCTTTTATATGGCACCTTGTCAAATACCTTCTGGAAATCCAAATACACCACATCCACTGGTTCCCCTTTATCCACCCTGTTCGTAACATCCTCAAAGAATTCCAGCAAATTTGTCAAACATGACTTCCCCTTCATAAATCCATGCTGACTCTGCCTGACCAAATTATGCTTTTCCAAATGTCCTGTTACTGCTTCTTTAATAATGGACTCCAACATTTTCCCAACCACAGATGTTATGCTAACTGGTCTATAGTTTTCTGCTTTTTGTCTGCCTCCTTTTTTAAATAGGGGCGTTACATTTGCAGTTTTCCAATTTGCTGGGACCTCCCCAGAATCCAGGGAAATTTGGTAAATTACAACTAATGCATCCACAATCCCTGCCGTTACTTCTCTTAAGGCCCTAGGATGCAAGCCATCAGGTCCAGAGGATTTAGTCCCATTACCTTACTCAGTACCACCTTCTTAGTGATTGTGATTGTGTTAAGTTCCTCTCTCCACTATAGCCCCTTGACTATCCACTGTTGGGATATTGTTTGTGTCCTCTACTGTAAAGACTCATACAAAATATTTGTTCAGAGTTTCTGCCATCTCCATGTTCCCCATCACTAATTCCCCGGTCTCGTCCTCTAAGGGATGAACATTTACTTTAGCCACTCTTTTCCTTTTTATATACCTATAGAAACTCTTGCTATCTGTTTTTATAGTTCGTGCTAGTTTACTTTCATAGTCTATCCTCCCTTTCTTAATCATTTTTTAATCATTCTTTTCTGGCTTTTAAAAGCTTCCCAATCTTCTGTCCTCCCACTAGTTTTGGCCACTTTGTATGCCTTTGTTTTTAATTGAATACCGTCCTTTATTTCTTTAGTTAGCCACGGATGGCTATCTTTTCTTTTACACCCTTTTCTCCTCACTGGAATATATTTTTCTTGAGAGTTGTGAAATATCTCCTTAAATGTACACTACTGTTCATCAACCGTCCTACATTTTAATCTATTTTCCCAGTCCACTTTAGCCAACTCTGTCCTCATACCTTCATAGTCTCCTTTATTTAAGCTTAGTATGCTGGTTAGAGATCCAACTTTCTCACCCTCCATCTGAATTTGAAATTCACCCATGCTATGATCACTCATTCCAAGGGGATCCTTTACTAGGAGATTGTTTATTAATCCTGTCTCATTACACAGGACCAGATCTAAGATGGCTTGCCCCCTGGTTGGTTCTGTTACATACTGCTCAAGGAACCCGTCCCTTATGCACTCTATGAACTCTTCTTCAAAGTTACCCTGACCATTTTGATGTCCAAATAATATGGAGGTTAAAATCACCCATGATTATTGCTGTTCCCTTTTTACAAGCCCCCACTATTTCCTGGTTTATACTCCAAACAACAGAGTTGCTACTGTTAGGGGGGCTATAAACTATGCCCACCAATGACTTTTTCCCCTTATTATTCCTTATCTCCACCCAAACTGTTTCATCATCCTGATTATTTGAGCCAATATTGTTTCTCACTATTGCAGTTTGCACAATCTCTGAATGAATTAACACATTACAAGCTTTTCAGTGACAAAGGTGAGAGAGCAGACTCGGCCTGTTTAACTCACCCCCTGACTGTAATTGGAACTGCCTGTACTAATTAAAATATGTAACAAGAACCCGCCACCTCTAGTCCCTGGGACCTCTATAACTTCTGCCAGCCCTTCTTGCTGGCTAGAGGGGCTCCTCGTCTTTGCGAGGACCCTGACACTTTCGCACAAGCTTGAGGACACTGACCCTGGTCCCGGCCCCAATGCTGGATTCACTTATCTGTTGAGTTTGAAATCTAAGATTTTATCCTCCTGCTTTGGATTATCCTACTTGAGTCAGGAGCTGTTTTGTATCTCCCATATCAATTTCCATGGGCTTTCTTGGTGGCATCAACAAGTTGCAATAAACAGTGAGGACTGTAACTTACTTGCATTGAAGACTTGCATTTATATTGCCTCAGGATGTTCCAAGATGTCTTTACAGTCAATGAAGTACTTTTGAAATGTAGTCACTGTTGTAATGTAGGAAACGTGGCAACCAATTTGCACATAGCAAGGCCCCACAAACAGCAATGTGATAATGACCAGATAATTTGTTTTAGTGATGTTCGTTGAGAAATAAATATTGGCTGGGATAGTTCTTCAATGCCACTATTTATATGAAAAATTGTATATTTATTTATTGTGTGCCAATATATCTATTCAGAGGCCCCACAAGTACAGACTATTAATTATAAATCACATTTGCTGCATTTATACTACAGGTACTGTGGGTTACAGCAAATCCATGGATGTCAATCCAGCAGAAGACATGGAACCCCCAAGTTACAGATGTAAAGAATTTTATGCTGTTTAAAGAATGGGAAGAGGGTGTGTTGGATCAAACGTCCTTTAGAAAGAGTTCTTGTGTGGGGTCGTTGTAAAGTTTATGGGAACGAAATTTGGGTACTTTGCGCCTTCTGCTTTCGCCCGGGCATGGCAAGAACAGCGCCTCACGCTAAATTGGGCGGGGGCTTTGCGGTGGCATTAACAGAGAGTGTCCCGGTCAGCTGCGCCTGCCGATGATGATGTCATGACGTGCGCAGCGCACCGTTAGCGCTTGGAAGCTAAAGTTGGTCATGGTCCCTGTGTTCCCGCCTGCTGCTGACAACAGCTTCAGCTGTCGAGTTTCAGTCAGGACTCAGCTGCAGGAGCGCTATTTAAAGGCGCCACCTTTGCAAAGAATTTTAGTCAGCCATTACTGTTTGCAGCTTATTTCCACACAGACAGATAGGCTTTTTGACAGATTTCAGTGATTTTCACCTTGAAGGAGTGTTTTGGCTGTTAAACATTCCTGACTTTCATTGAGGGCAGATTTGAAACATTTATATCGTTTCATGAGGGCTGTGTTGATCCTCGACCTCCTGCTCCGACGTTGCCATCGGAGGCAACTTAGGTAGAGAGAAAGGCAGAGAAAAAGATAGCAAAATATGCTCAACAGAGCAGGCCCAACAGGGCTATCAACAGGAGACCTTACCTGTTATTTATGCAACACCTTGTAACCAGCATTCTACCACCACCAGAGGGTGCATCTGTTGGAGTCCCAAGGGATCCCAGCATCCCTTGAGAGCACTGCATATAAGCAGGCCTCCCATGCTGTGCAAGCACTCTGGAGTCAGAATAAAGAGACTAAAGTCACACTTACTCAAGTCTACAGTACTCAGTCACATTGCTTTATTTGAGACATAACAACTGGCGACGAGTAAGAGGTAACGAACCGTCACACGAAAATGCAGAGAACTGTTAGGTATCCTGGAGAAATTCTCAGAAAGTGACGATTGGGAAGCCTTCGTGGAGTGACTCGACCAATACTTCTTGGCTAATGAGCTGGAAGAGAATGAGAACGCTGCCAAATGAAGGCCGATCCTCCTCACCATCTGGGGGGCAACAATCTATGGCCTCATGAAGAATCTTCTTGCTCCGGTGAAACCAACAACCAAATTGTATGAAGAACTGTGTACGCTGGTCCGGGAGCACCTAAATCCAAAGGAAAGCGTTCTGATGGCAAGGTATCGATTTTATACAGTCAACGGTCTGAAGGTCAGGAAGTGGCGAGCTACGTGCCGAACTAAGGCACCTTGCAGGACATTGCAAATTCAATGGATTCCTTGAGCAAATGCTAAGAGACATTTTTGTTCTTGGCATTGGCCATGAGGTTTTCCTTCGCAAACTATTGCCTGTTGAAACACCGAACCTGAGCAAAGCCATAATGATAGCCCAGGCATTTATGTCCACCAGCGATAACACCAAACAAATTTTGCAGCATGAAGATGCATCGGCAAGTACTGTACACAAAGTAATGTCATTTTCAGGCAGGAATACATATGGCAAAATGTACACACCTGCAGCTGCACGACCTCAGATGACTCAGAGTCCACCATCAAGTGTGAATGCGAGGAATTAACACCTAGTTGGCGCTGCGGAGGTGATCATCGAGCCCATCAATGCCGCTTCAAACACTATGCGTGCAAAGGCTGTGGAACAATGAGACACCGCCAGCGAATGTGCAGACGAGCTGCAAACCCTGCAAACCACCACGTTGCAGAGGAAGAACGATCCATGGTGGATCAAACTGAACTAAATACTCGAACCGAAGAGGCAGAAGTGTATGAGGTACACACCTTCACCACGAAATGTCCACCGATCATGTTAAAAGTTGAACTGAACGGAATTCCAGTGTCCACGGAATTGGACGTGGGTACGAGTCAGTCTATCATGAGCAAAAAGGCCTTTGAGAGGCTGTGGTGCAACAAGGCACACAGGTCTGAGCTGAGCCCCATTCATACGAAGCTGAGAACTTACACTAAAGAGCTGATCCCTGTAATTGGCAGTGCAGCAGTAAAAGTCTCCTGTGATGGAGCGGTGCATGAACTATGGATTGTACCAGGAGATGGCCCCACAATGTTCGGCAGAAGCTGGCTGGGAAAAATCCGCTGGAACGGGGACGACATCCGAGCGCATTCGTCCGTCGATGACGCCTCATGTGCCCAGGTTCTGAGCAAGTTCCCGTTGTTGTTTGAGTCAGGCATCGGAAATTTCTCTGGGGCGAAGGTACAGAGCCACTTGGTTCCTGGTACACAACCCATCTACCACAAGGCACATGCAGTGCCATACATGATGCGAGAGAAAGTGGAGATCAAGCTGGACAGGCTGCAACGAGAGGGCATCATCGCACTGGTTGAGTTCAACGAGTGGGCCAGTCCGATTGTTCCGGTTCTCAAAGGTGATCGCACAGTCAGAATTTATGGGGACTATAAAGTAACGATTAACCGTTTTTTGCTGCAGGACCAGTACCCGCTACCCAAGGCAGACGACCTATTTGCGATGCTGGCAGGAGGGAAGACGTTCACCAAGTTGGACCTGACCTCGGCCTACATGAGACAGGAGCTGGCGGAATCTTCAAAAGACCTCACCTGCATCAACACGCACAAAGGTCTGTTCATCTACAATAGATGCCCATTTGGGATTCGATTGGCCACGGCTGTTTTTCAAAGGAACATGGAGAGTCTGCTAAAGTCAGTTCCGCGCACCATGTTTTTCCAGGACGACATATTGATCACAGGTCGGGACACTATCAAACACTTGAAGAACCTGGAAGAAGTTCTAAGTTGGCTAGATCGTGTGGGACTCAGATTGAGGCTCAAAGTGTGTTTTCCTGGTGCCAGAGATCGAGATCTTAGGGAGAAGAATCGCAGCAGACGGCATCAGACCGTATGGGGTCAGGTGTGTGTTACAACAAGCAAACGAATCGGGAACATTGCAACCGGTCGCTTATGCATCCAGGAGTTTGTTCAAGGCAGAAAGGGCCTACAACATGATTGAAAAAGAAGCTCTGGCATGCGTTTTACGGGGTGAAAAAAATGCATCAGTATCTGTTTGGGCTTAAGTTCTAGTTAGAAACTGACCATAAGCCGCTCATATTGCTATTCTCAGAGAGCAAAGGTATTAATACCAATGCCTCTGCTCGCATCCAAAGATGGGTGCTCATGCTGTCTGCAAATAACTATGTAATTCGCCACAGGCCAGGCACAGAGAACTGCGCTGATGCTCTCAGTCGGCTACCATTGCCCACCACCGGGGTGGAAATGGCACAGCCTGCAGACTTGCTCTTGGTGATGGATGCATTTGAAAATGAAAAGTCACCCGTTATGGCCTGCCAGATCAGGACCTGGACCAGCCAGGATCCTTTACTATCCCTTGTAAAAAAACTATGTCCTCCATGGGAGCTGGTCCAGCGTCCCAGTGGAGATGCATGAAGAGATCAAGCCATTCCAGCAGCACAAAGGTGAAATCTCCATACAGGCGGACTGTCTTTTGTGGGGTAATTGCGTGGTTTTGCCTAAGAAAGGCAGGGAAACGTTCATATGCAACCTACACAGTACCCACTCAGGCATAGTAATAATGAAAGCTATAGCCAGATCCCATGTGTGGTGGCCTGGCATCGACTCAGATTTGGAGTCTTGCGTGCGCCAATGTAACACTTGCTCTCAACTGAGCAATGCACTCAGGGAGGCACCGCTAAGTTTGTGGTCATGGCCCTCCAAACCATGGTCTAGGATCCACGTTGACTTCGTTAGCCTGTTTCTAAGCCAAATTGTTTTGGTTGTCATGGATGCTTACTCAAAATGGATTGAGTGTGTAATAATGTCTGTAAGCACATCCACTGCCACCATCGAAAGCCTACGAGCCATGTTTGCCACGCACGGCCTGCCTAATGTCCTTGTCAGCGACAGTGGGCCGTGCTTCACCAGCGCTGCATTCAAGGAATTCATGACCCGCAATGGGATCAAGCACGTCACATCTGCCCTCTTCAAGCCCACATCTAATGGCCAGGCAGAACGGGCAGTCCAAACCATCAAGCAAAGCTTGAAACACGTGTCAGAAGGCTCCCTGCAGACCCGCCTGTCCCGAGTCCTGTTCAGCTACCACACAAGACCCCACTCGTTCACCGGGGATCCCCCTGCCGAACTGCTCATGAAAAGGGCACTCAAAACAAGGCTCTCTCTAGTCCATCCTGATCTCCATGATCATGTCAAGGGCAGGCGGCATCAACAAAGCATGTACCATGATCGCGCAAATTTGTCACGCGATATTGAAGTCAATGATCCTGTGTTTGTACTCAACTGTGGACATGGTCCCACATGGCTTGCTGGCACTGTCGTAGCCAAAGAAGGGAGTAGGGTGTTTGAGGTCAAACTTGCAAATGGACCAACTTGCAGAAAGCATTTTGACCAAACCAAACTGCGATTCACAGATAGCCCCGAGCAACCTGAAGAGGACACCATCAACTTCGACCCTCCGATACACACACAAGTGGCAACCGACATCACGGTTAACCACGAAGCTGAACTCATCATCCCCTGCAGCCCAGCAAGGCCCAACCAACTCACCTGCACCTGTGTTTGTACTGAGACAATCGACTAGGGAGCAGAAAGCCCCAGATCTTCTCACCCTGTAAATAAGTGTACTATTGACTTTGCGGGGGCGCGGGGGGGGGGGGGGGGGGAGTGGTGTTATGTATGTAACACCTTGTAACCAGCATTCTACCGCCACCAGAGGGCGCATCTGTTGGAGTCCCAAGGGATCCCAGCATCCGTTGGGAGCACTGCATATAAGCAGGCCTCCCATGCTATGCGAGCACTGGAGTCAGAAAAAAGAGACCAAGGTCACACTTACTCAAATCTACAGTACTCAGTCACTTGGTTTATTTGAGACATAACATTACCCTCCCAGGGTATTCCAGCAGCAGTTCGCCTACATCAATTTCACTGAGGAACAGCTTGTTCGAAGGCTGTGCTTCAGCAAGGATGTGGTCACAGAACTCTGCTGCAACCAGACCTCGAGCCTCAGAACAGGGTGAGGACGCTCTCTCAGTGGCAATCAAGGTCACCATCGTGCTCAATTCTAAACCAACGGATCCTTCCAGTGTTCAACAGGAGACATCTCCAACATCTTCCAGTTTGTCATCCATTGCTCCATCTGTGAGGTCACAGATGCTCCGTACAGAAGGAGGAGAGTCTACATTTCCTCCTCCATCACCAGACAGAAGCAGAACGAGCGTGCATGTGGTTTTGCCAGGATAGGGTCTTCCCCATGGGGTGGGGCGCCATTGACTGCACCCACATCGTGTGCAGGCACCACATAACAATCCTGAGGTATTCCGTAACCGCAAAGGCTATCACTCACTGAATGTGCATCTGGTGTGCGACCACACACACAATCCTCACCGTCAATGCCCGCTATCCTGGCAGCAGCCACAATACATTCAGCCTGCGCCAGACAGGTGTGCCAGCTCCCTTCCAGCCATCACAGCAAGTTCGCGGCTGACTGCTTGGAATCAAGTGCTTTCCACTCTCCACCTAGCTCACGACTCCCTTCCTCAACCCCAACATGCCATGCCGCCACCAGGAACATCATTGAGCAGACCATCGGAGTGCTCAAGCAATGGTTCCGCTGCCTTGACCGCTCAGGGGGAGTCCTCCAGTACTTGCCTGAGCAGGTGTCCCTTTTCGTTGTCGTCTGCTGCATGCTGCACAACTTGGCCATCATGAGGGCGTAACCTTGCCACCAGGCATAGCTGCATCACCTCAGGAGGAGGAGGAGGAGCAGGAGGAGTGGAGGTTGAGGAGGAGGATGAGGAGGAGGAACAGCAACAGCAGCAATGGAGTAGGCTGCCACTCAATCGCGATTCTGCAAATAAAGGTCCGCGACCGTCTCATCAGACTTCGGTTCCACTGAATTCCATCCCACTTCCCGGTTGCTCGGCACATCCCCATCATTACATCAATTTCCCCTTCCATACCACAGCCCCAAAACTGAATTGAGAGGCACCACCAAAGATGCAACATTCCAATTAAAATTTATCTCATAATATTTAACAGTATCATAAACAACAATTGTATTTATGAATCACCATTGTGCAGTACCTTATATCCCCTCTTAACACTCGGTTTACCTATTCTAGAGCTCCTCCGCAGTATGTCCCCTGTGGCTGCACCAGGGCAGGTGGAAGGTTGCTGAGTGTCAGGGCTAGAGACGACAGATGGCCTTCACGACGCCCTCGACCAGCTCTGGGCTTGGAAAGCCCGGCTGCAGACTGCACCACCTCAGGATGGGTGGCAGCAGTCTGGGCTGGCTGGGTGACATGGAAGTGGTAGGATCAGGAATGCTGTTATCCTGAGAGAAGACAGCAGGTTCCTACTCCACTGACCACTGCCACTCTCCTGGTGCAGCACCTCAGCATTCCCACTAATCTGCTGGAGCACAGATTGGTGGCCTGCTGCGACACCGTGATATCCCCGGTGTACCGTGGTGGACTCAGTGGCGATGGCAGCAGTCAGAGCTTGCGTGGCATCCAGCTGAGATGGTATGAGAGCAGGCAAAGACTCGATGCCTGCAACCATAGTCTACATTACAGCACTAAGACATTGCGTTGCTTCTGCCTCCACTGCAATGGAAGCTGCCACATCGCCCATGACATGCATCATGAGATCTGGATCCGCACAGTCTCTTTGGGAGTCCACCATCATCTGCAGACTGGAAATGATGGGCTCCATGATGTGCGCAGAGCTCTATGCAATGTTGGACCCCTCCACGCTCCTTACCATTGTGGAGAGGCTCTCGGGCACCTTGTTATTGCACCTATCATATCAGAGTGCATGGCCATCAACCTTGTTGTGAACGTCTCCCCATCGAAGTCCTCATCCGAGTCCCGTGCAGCAGAACTTTTGTGCGAACTCTCCCTCAGGGGAGCTGGCCCTCAAGGTTTCCTTTCCTCTTGGCCTTGCTGCAGCCCACTAGGCCCCAGTGCATCACCTAGTGCAGACCCTCTGCTAAGCTAACCTCCAAGGACCGCGTAATGCCAGTCTCTGGTCTGGTGACTGTGGGTGATACAGTGCTTGGCTCCTCCTCCACCTCCTCCTCTTCTCCCTCTTCATTGTGCTGGAGGGGCAGAGGGACAGGCTGGTCATCTGCTGTATAGTTGTCTGAAAGCAGAAATGACACAAGGTGAGAGCAGGGGGGCAGGAATGAAGCAAGGAAGACAGACAGTATCAGGAGCTGGAAAGTGATAAAGCCTTCTTGTGTGACAGGGAAGTGGGATGAGAAAAGAAGAGGGGATAAAAATACCGTTGTTGCCCCCAGCGGGCCCAACATCTCCTCGGCCACAGCCAATAAGTCACAGCATCCGCTCCTCCAGGTCAGACAGCTCTTGCAGCTGAGGTTCACTCCCGCCCGTCCTCTGATGCTCCCTCTGATTATGTGCCATCTTGGCCTCTAAAAGAAAGGAATTTTTGTGAGTAAGAGTCCAGCTATGTATGTGGGAGATATGCCTGCCGTCATTGAATAGCTGTGAATGTAGGCTAGGTGTGAGATGAGGACGTGAGTTTGAGTAGCTGCACATGTTTGGTGGATAAGTAGTGGTGGTGTGGTGGTTTGCACAATGTGATCAGACAGAGGTTCAGAGGCTGATATGTAGGAGGTGTAGAAGCATGTACTCACCTTCACCACCTGACTGAGGTCGCTGAACTTCTTCGGGCACTGTGTTAGGATTCAATTGACTCGAATGCTGGTTGATACCTTCTCGGCCACTTATCTCCACATAGCCCTGAAGGCCTGTGGCAATGGCCTCCTTCCAGATGCGGGAAATAGCGCATCCTTCTTCTCTCCACTGCCCCCACCAATGCCTCCAACACCACATCATTGGATTACCTTGCCCTCTCACTTCCAGCAGAATTTGCAGCAACCATCCCAGAAAGTTGTTGCACTAGCTCACAGCTCTCCCTCAAATGCAGCACTGCTGAAAATGAGCAAGTGCAGTTTGATATAACCTCCCCTTTAAGAGCTGGAATCAGCCAGTGTGAAGGATTGAAGGATGATTACTGAATGCAACTCACCTGAAATTAGGTAGCGCTCTGTAATTAGCACCCCTGCAGTGCTCCACTAAGGTCATTAGCGCTTCATTTACCGCCCCCTTCCTTCCTGGGGAGGGGCTAAAGTCCAATTTAGCATAAGTTAATAATCGTTTGCACCTGGCGCTAACTTTTCAAAATGTTAAAAATTAACGCCCAGGCGGGGCACATCCAAATTTTGCCCCTTATGAGTCAAATGGGGTGACTTGACCCTTTACCCTTGTCAGTCCTTTCCCGACAGGGAAACATCCCATAACACCAAATTAACTCTGCTGTTAAAATAATGTGCTGGTGTCAAAGAATCCTAAGGTTCCACTGTTGCAAACTGACTCCCAATTTCCTGAGGAATTGGGTATCTTTGAGCTTCATCCTTTCAGTCGAGTGATGCTACTGTAACCATCAGTTCCAATGTACAGCTATTGATGTTTCTCATCTGAAAATCTTCTCATCACTTTGGAGAATCTCAGCTAATAGTGCATCTCTTGATCTGTGTTTCTCTCTGCTATGCTAGTCCCATCCATTGTCAATCACCTCTATGAACAGCTGAGAATGCAGAACCGTGGGAACAGGCAGATCAAGAAGTTAACAACCAGCTACTAATCACCATGACTGTCACAACATCACTGCAGATAGAATTTTCAGCTTTCCATGGAGAAAAGGCATTAACCTTCCAAGACCTATATTACATCCTTAAGGGAGTGTCAAGGTTTGCACTTGGCAGGGGGGCTAGAGGTGTTAACAAACACCGACTTGCAAGTATTGCAGCTATAAGCTGAACAAGGAAGTTGGCTGGCCAACTGAATACACCTGAACGTTGTTTGACAAACACAATTGATAAAATATAGGGGTCAAAATTTGTTTATTAATGCCACCCGTTACCGCCGGAGAGGGGCGGCTAAGTGCTTACTGTCGGCGGGGACCGGGTTCCTCGGCTGTCAGATAATTTAGTTGGGCATGGGAGCAGTGCCAAGACATACCACTGCGCGCTCTGCCGCCACCCACATGATGACATCATCGAAGGTGCAAAGCCCCCTTGCCGCCACCACTGGGAAATTAGGTGAGTACGGTGGCCTTACCGGCAGGCGTCCATACAGCCTGGGAAAGGTGATGGGACATCGGGGAGCCCGGGGCGGTAGCGTCCAGGGATCAAGGGAAGTGATTATGTTTATTTTTGGGGGCATTTATGTATTAATGGGACCAGTGGGGAAGTGTGGGTGTGGGTGAGAGAAATTTTCAGAAACATTTCTTTTTTCATTTCTTTCATCTCGCATGCCGTCAGAAAATTCAGTCGGCCTCCTGATCTGCCGCTCTGTTGGCGCCTGAGGATGAGTGTGCACTGCCACTTTTAGCGCCACTCTCTCATCTTTGGGTGGCAAAACTGAAATTTGCAGTTTGAAGCAGCACCTACCGCCTGCCATTAAAATCAACACTCAGCCGATGACACTGCCTCAAAAACGGCGGGACCAAATTTCGACCCCATAGTACTTGATCTGTCTTGCATTTCACTAATAGCTTTACATCTCCTACAAATTAAGTTTTGAGATGTTATCAGGATGAAATGCGAGCAATCAAGGTGACGACCTTGGCTCAGTGGTAGCAATTGTGGCTCTGTCAGAAGGTTCTGGATTCTAAGCCCCACTCCAGGACTTTAACACATAGTCTAGGTTGATGCTCCCATGCAACATTATGAGAGGTGCCATATTTTAGATGAGATGATAATTCCAAGGACTAATCTGCCCTCTCAGGTGGACATAGAGGGGGCTAAATTGGATAGCCCCCGAAAACGGACGCAGGGACGGCAATGCACGATTAACCTGTGCCTGTTGATTATACAGGAGCAGCGTCGAGAATCCGGAGTTCCGGAATCCAGAATGTTCCGGAATCTGGACTCCAGGTCGATCGGTGGCAGGATCGTCTGGAATCCGTAAAATGTTCTGGAATCTGGACCCACCGACCCTGCCAACCTCAAGGCCCCGCCGCTGCCCGACCTTGGGCCTCACCGCTGCTGCCCTTACCTCGAGGCCTCCTTGCCGGCCCGACTGACGACCTTCTCGGCGGAGTTGGACGGCCCGACCAGCTCCTCGGCAGGGGCCCACGGACCCCCGCCCCCGGACCCCCGCCCCCCCCCCCTATTTCTGACATTCTGAAATCAGGAAATACCTGAACCTGGGCTCAGGTGTTTCCAGATTCGTCTTGTCAGAAAGCAAATCAAAAGGCTGGAAAGGACCGGAATCCGGAATGGCCTCGGTCCTGAGGGTTCCGGATTTTAGGCACTGCACCTGTAATGCATTACTTAGAAACATAGAAACATAGAAAATAGGTACAGGAGTAGGCCATTCGGCCCTTCGAGCCTGCACCACCATTCAATATGATCATGGCTGACTGTTCATTTAAATGATCTCTGTGTTCAACCAATGCTAACCATGGTGTTCATTGGCTGGACACATCAGAAGGGGGCTAATATCATGAGTGGCTAGCACCATTTAAAGCTAGCCTCCATTGCTTAAAGCTAGCCTGCACCTCTTAAAGGGGAGGTGCATTTTGGCTGGAGCAGGTCCTGGGAGTTGTAGTTGAAGAGAATCTGACCTTGGAAGAGTGAGGAATGAAATAGTGGAGAGCGGGATCTAAAGTTTGCAGCACTGCACTGGAGATCTTGGTGGAGGAGGTGGAAAGGAGGAGAAATGTCCTCTATCCGCAGATAGGAAGGAATCCCTCCAGACACATGGTCAAAGGCAGTGGAAGCAGATAGCATGGAGGTCAATGCCAGGAGTCAAGTCCCGAGGGCCTGGATGCAATACCGCAAGAAGTTCAATGACCTCACATGAGTGGTCAAGATCAGTGAATGAATCTTCAAATACGATGTACTACCAACTGCACCAGTAGCATCAGCCACTGCTCAAATCATCACATCCCCATCACTCACCTGTCAACAATCTCTATCAATCAGGATTAATACCTAACATTCATATGCTTCATCTCACACTCACATACAGCACTGCTGAAAGCCTCATACCCACAGCTCACCGGTTGTACACACTGCCAGCTATTCAACCATGACAGCGACATCAGCCAAACAGATTGCAATACACTCACTGACGCACTTCCCCCTCCCTTGCAGGACAAGGTGGCTCACAACCGGAGGCAGTGGGGGCTAACTGGAGGGGGGTGGATGCACCTGCATGTCCTAACCCCCATGGGGGAGACGGTGCTGGCCATTATTCGGATGGCCATGGCCAGCGGCAGGGCTGAAACCATCGAAGATGACGGTATCCTCATACCTAATCCTTCTTTTGACATCCCACTCCCCCCTCATCCCACACTCACTTCTGATTTACAAGCTGCAGATGGTGGAAGCATGCACATCTTACTTCCCCCCCCTCCCTGCACCATAATCTTACACTTGTGCCTTTTTCCTTTCAGATACCCACTCTCACATTAGGTTTGAGAGTGACTTGCCTAAGTAACTTAAACAAAGCCAATTACATAGGCATGAAGAGCAAGTTGGCTAAGGTAGATTGGAAAATAGATTAAAAGGTCTGGCAATAGATAAGCAGTGGCTAGCATTTAAAAAAATATTTCATAATTCTCAACAAAAATACATTCCATTAAAAAACAAAAATCCCACAGGAAAAGTGATCCATCCGTGGATAACTAAAGAAGTTAAGGATAGCATTAGATTAAAAGAAGAAGCTTATAATGTCGCGAAGAATAGTAATAAGCCTGAGGATTGGGGGAGTTTCAGAAACCAGCAAAGGATGACCAAAAAATTGATTAAAAAAGGGAAAAAACAGAGAGAAAACTAGCAAGAAATATAAAAACAGATTGTAAGAGTTTCTACAAGTAAAAAGGAAAAGAGTAGCAAAAGTAAACATTGGTGCCTTAGAGACTGAGACAGGAGAAATCATTATGGGGAATAAGGAAATAGCAGAAACGTTAAACAAATATTTTGCATCCGTCTTCACAGTAGAAGACACAAAAAGCATATCTAAAATGATGGGGAAGGAAAGGTTTAGTGAGGGTGAGGAATTTAATGTAATTGATATGGGTGGAGAAAGGGTACTGGAGAAACTGGTGGGACTGAGGGCTGGGGGGTCCTCTGGGCCTGATGGCCTGCATCCTGGGGATCTGGAGGAGGGACTGCAGAGATGGTGAGTGCATTGGTTTAGATCTTTCTGGTTTCCCTGGATTCTAGAGTGTTCCTAGCGGATTGGAGGGTAGCGAATGTGGCACCGCAGTTCGGGTGGGGAGGGAGTGCGAGAACAGGGGATCTGCAGGCCAGTTAGCCTGACATCGGTCATCAGGAGAATGCTGGAGTCCATTGTTGGTGAGGTGGCATCAAGGCACTTGGATAATCGTGGCATGGTTGGGCAGAGTCAACATGGTTTTATGAGGTGGGGGGGGGGCGGGGGTGGGAGATCATGTTTGACAGGTTTATTGGAGTTTTTGGAGGATGTGGCTGGCGGGGTTGATGGGGGGGGAGCCGCTGGATGTGATGTGCTTGGATTTCCAGGGGCATTCGATAGGGTGGCTCATGAAAGGTTGTTGCACAGGATGGGGGCTCATGGGATTGTAGGTATGTATTGGCATGGATGGAGGATTGTTTGGCAGACAGAAAGCAGAGAGTAGGGATGGGCGTGTCTTTTTCGGGTTGGCAGGCCGTGGCTGGTAGGGTGCAGCAGGGATCAGTGCTGGGGCCTCAGCGATTTACAGTCTGTGTTGGTGACCTGGATGGGGGACCAAGAGTGCTTATTCCAGGTTTGCTGGAGATGCAAGGCTGGGTGGGACAGTGGGCTGTGAGGAAAGTGCAGAGTGTCTGCAGGGGAATGGAGATAGACTTGGTGAGTAGGCGGTAGAGTGGCAGATGGAGTATGGTGTGGGAAGGTGTGGGGTTGTTCACTTTGGTGGGAAGAGTGGAGAAGCCGAGTGTTTTTTGAATGGTGAGAAACTTTTAAATGTTGGTGTTCAGAGGTGTTTGGGTGTCCTTGTGCAGGAGATGCGAAGGGCTGGTATGCAGCAGGCAATTGGGGGGGCAGATGGCGTGTTGTCCTTTATTGCAGGGGGGTTAGAGTACAGGGATGGGGAAGTCTTGCTTCAGTTTTGCGGGGCCTTGGTGGGACCAGACCTGGAGTGCTGTGCACAGTTTTGGTCTCCTTGTCTAAGGAAGGATGTACTTGCTTTGGAGGCGGTGCAACAGGGGTTCACTAGATTGATTCCTGCGATGAGAGGGCTGTCTTGTAATGGGAGATTGTATGGTGTGGGCCTGTGCTCTGGAGTTTGGGAGGGTGAGGGTCGATCTAATTGAAAGATACAAGATTCTGAAGGGGATTGACAGGGTAGGTGCTGAGAGGTTGTCTCCCTGGCTGGAGTGTCTGGAACTGGGGGGCACGGTCTCGGGATGGAGGATGGGCCATTTGGGATGGAAATGGGGGAGACATTTCTTCACTCGGAGGGTTGTGGGTCTTTGGAGTCTTCTGCCCCAGAGGGCTGTGGATGTTGAGTCTGTGAGTGTATTCAGGGCTGAGTTAGATAGATTTTTTGAGTCTAGGGGAATCAAGGGATATGGAGATCGATGATCAGCCATGATTTTATTGAATGGTGGAGCAGGCTCAAAGGGCCACAGGGCCTACTCCTATTCCTATTTCTCAAGTTCTTATGTTCTTATTAACCTGGCCAGGCAGTGAAAGAACACCAAGAAGATTGTAATAATAAAGAGAAAGCACTGTCACTTGATTGGACAGACACACAGCCACCAGCTCAGATATTAACACTGCGCATATCTTAGAGGCAGGATCTGCACGTGGTGAGACAACGGGCACTAGTGGGCTACAGCCAGGGCAGGGGGCAAGGATAGCCTAGGCGCCAGTTAGCCGAAGAGCACGGTCTTACGCGGGTCCTGCTGCAGAGGACTCAGATGAGGATATTGGTGGGGCAGCCTACAGAAGAAAGCTGATAGGTGTGCACAACAAATGCTTGGTGCATTGGGAAGCCTGCCAAAAAGCCTGCAGTCAATGTCAAGGAGCATGGGGAAGTCCAGTAACAAATTGGCACCGGGCATTGCGCAGAGCTTAGAGCCCATCCTTTTCAGCATGGAAGTGGTGGCCAACTCTGTCCACGCACTTGCGGAACCAACCATGATGCAGCGCCTGATTGGCGATGGGGTATTGCAAGGATCAGTGCTGGGACCTCAGCTATTTACAGTCTATATCAATTACTTAGATGAAGGGACCGAGTGTAATGTATCCAAGTTTTCTGACTGTACAAACTAGGTGGGAAAGTAAGCTGTAAGGAGGACACAAAGAGCCTGCAAAGGGATATAGACAGGTTTAGTGAGTGGGCAATAAGGTGGCAGATGGAGTATAATGTGGGGAAGTGTGAGGTTATTCACTTTGGTAGGAAGAATAGAAAAATAGAATATTTTTTAAATGGTGAGAAACTATTAAATTTTCAGACAGACTTAGGTGTCGTCATACAGGGAATAGAGAGTTAACATGCAGGTACAGCAAGCAATTAAGAAGGCAAATGGTATGTTGGCCTTTATTGCAGGGGGGTTGGAGTACAAGAGTAAGGAAGTCTTGCTACAATTGTACAGGGCTTTGGTGAGACCATACCTGGAGTACTGTGCACAGTTTTGGTCTCCTTATCTGAGAAAAGATATACTTGCCTTAGAGATGGTGCAACAAAGGTTCACAAGATTGATTCCTGGGATGAGAGGGCTGTCTTATGATGAGAGATTGTGTAGAATGGGCCTATACTCTCTGTAATTTAGAAGAATGAGAGGTGATCTCATTGAAACATATGATTCTGAGGAGGATTGACAAGGTAAATGCTGAAAGGTTGTTTCCCTGGCTGGAAAATTTAGAACTAGGACTCATAGTCTCAGGATAAGGAGTTGGCCATTTAAGACTGAGATGAGGAGGAATTTCTTCACTCAGAGAGTTGTGAATGTTTCAAATTTTCTACCTCAAAGGACCGTGGATGTTGAATCTATGATTATTTTCCAGGCTGAGATGGATAGATTTTTGGACTCTAGGGGAATCAAGGGATATGGAGATCGGGCAGGAAAGTGGAGTTGAGGTCAAAGATCAGCCATGATCTTATTGAATGGCGGGGCAGGCTCGAGGGGCCATATGGTCTAGTCCTGCCTTTATTCTTACGGTCTTATGTCGCAGCTTCCATTGCAGCACAAGCAGCGGCCACCTAATGTCTGAGTGTTGCAGTGGAAGCTCAGACTGCTGTCATGAAAGGTCAGCTTGCTGGCATATAAGCTCAGACTGCTGCCATCATGGCTCTGGATTACAATGTGTAAAGCGGCTTGCAGGGTGTCACAGCAGTCCAGCAATCTGTCCTCCAAAAGATTACTAGTGTTGCTGAGGCACGCCCCGGGGAGTGGAAGTGGTTCCATGGAGCATGAACCTGCTGTCCTCTCTCAGGATGACAGCATTCATTCTCCCATCATTGCCACTCCGCCAGTGCCCTTGCTGTTACCTGTCAGCCAGCCAGCACAGACTGCTACGAAGATGCTGCAGTCCCCAGCCGGGCCTTCTCGGCCCACAGCTGCTGGAGATCATCCTCCAAGGCCATCTGCAGTCTCCCCCACTGA
Organism: Pristiophorus japonicus; assembly: GCF_044704955.1. Classification (NCBI taxonomy): domain Eukaryota; kingdom Metazoa; phylum Chordata; class Chondrichthyes; family Pristiophoridae; genus Pristiophorus; species Pristiophorus japonicus. The sequence continues at coordinate 197,587,988 of NC_091977.1, forward strand.
AAGTCAGCAGCCTTCCACCAGCCATAGGAGTACTAGGACATGCAAAGGCACACGTAAGACAGGAACTAAAGGAATGCGCAAGGGTGATTAGTTCACTTTTGTATGCAATATAGTATGATTTCATTGATAAATTTGGTTTGGAATGTTTATTTTGTGGTGGCTGTGATGGTCAGTGACAGAGAGAAGGTAAGGTGTAGGATTGTTGGCAAATGGGGAATTGGGGTTGCCATTACTGGTATCACAATCAGATGATTTCTTCATGGACATCCTGGCCAGAAAGGGGCTATCTAGGTTGTCTCCTCCCTTCCTCTGTCTTTTCTTCCTCCTCCTCCTCATGCTCCTACTTCTCTGCTGCTCACTGTATAACTTGTGGTAAGGGCTGTCTCCTCATTATGGCGTGGTTGTGCAGTATGCAGCAGACCACCACAAATCTTGACACCCACAGAGTTGTCCAACCAGTGGAAGAGTTGCTTCAGCATGCCAATGGTCTGCGATATCACATTTCGTGTGGCAGCATGACTTTCTTTGTATGCAGGTTGCGCATGTGTGAGTGGGTTGCACATCAGAGCCATCAGCAATGTTGTCAGAAGATAGCCCTGTTGCCTGGTAGCCACCCTTTGGTTGGCCATGGTAGCTCAAATGCACCTGGCACAGCGGACTGCCGCAGAATGAAGGATCATGACTGCTGCCAGGATACCAGTCATTGACCTGCATGATTTGCGGCCTATGGTCACATACCATGGGAAAGTTTGCAATCCTCACGGAGCCATGTGCTCACTCCGTCTGATTGTCTCTGGCAAGAGAGAATGAAATGTAATCAGCTCTCTTTGAATAGTGAGCCTCAGTGACCTCCCTTACACAACAGTGGATGGCGAACTGTGAGATGTTGCAAATATCTCCAGCTGCAGACTGGAAGGAACCAGACACATAAAAGTTCATTGCCACAGTTACCTTCATGGCCACTGGCAATGTGGTCCTTGCCCTGCTTTGAGGTTACAGTTGTGGCTGCAGCAGGAGACAGATTTCCGTGAGGACGTCCTTACTGAAGCACAGACATGTCATACATTGATCCTCGCTGAGGTTCAGGTTGGAGAAGCGCTCCCTGAACACCCTGGATGGATAGAGCCTCCTGCTGAGAGCCCTTCTGCCTCGCCTCCTCCTTCTCCTCTTTCTTCCAGCAGCTTGTCCTGCTCTGCGTGGCCTTTGTGATGTATGTAGCCCTCAAATCACTGACTCCACACAGTCTGGTGTTATAGTAACTGCTGTGACCTTAGTCCTTTATTGTGTAACCCCAGAGTGCCTCTCAGGTGTGGTGGGCAGCCTTTTATACTCTGTCTTGCAGGTATTTTCGGGTCTCCCACCACAGCACTCCCTGTGGCGCACCATTGTAACTATACATTTAATGTACCTGGACAATACATAACATCTCACCCCCCCCACCCCCAGTTTCAAAAGTACATTGCCGATAACCTCAACCTTGTTCGTCCTGGTTGATTTGTGAGTGTGAGTCCATGACAATCCACTTCCCTCTGCCCCCCCATGTAGAGATTATGCTTGTGATCCGGTGCAAGCATGTGGTATTTGCAGTCCTTACATGGGTGATACAAGTACACAAACATAACCTCCAATAGAAAGCAGGTACACATAGACAGTACATTTGTATGGTACATATAGATGCATTGAAGCGTTATATCAAAAGGTTGTAGATACACTGAACAGTTACTTAATTCCAGTTCCACTAGGTGAGGTATGGTGGCGGCACACTGCCCCTTTTTGCCCGAGGTAATGGGCTGCGCTGAGACAGGGTATCGCAACTAGTGTGTTGCCTCTGTTCTCAGAAAATAGTTGCCTTTGCGGCTCATCTGCAGCTGCTGAACCATTGCATGAATCACATTAAATCGGAAATCGCATTAATCCATTAATAGTCACAGATCCATTAACCCTTTTACTTGTGCATTGTGATAGTAACTCTTTTCACCAATCATGTCAATCATTTTAATCACAGTAATCATTTTAGCATCAAAATATTAACTCTTGTCATAAATCATGTCATCATACAAATCACAGTAATAATTTTGACACACTCTTGTCCTTACAAAAGTCTCTTTGTGGGGACCGCCAATGGTGTAAGGCCCCTTTCAGACTCCTGGGTACATTTCCCTTTTAAGACGCCATCTTGTTTTTCCCACGAGGTTTCCACTGGGCGCCGCCCTTTTAGGTACTCTGCTGGTGCCTGCCTGCCTCTCTCTGCAGAACTCTGCTGCCACGAGGCTCGCCACCATCTTGAGCTCGCTGTGCTGAAGCCGAAACCGCAGGACACTTAGGTGTCCCTATCCTTGATCACTCGCACCTCGGAGATCTGCCCGTACTTGGAGAGCACGTCTTCCAGGGCCTGCTCATCTGTGTCGAGATTGAGGCCGCTGATATACAGCTTTCCTTCTTCGGACCCTTTTGCGAGGTTGGTTTGCTGGGTGTTTTCCCTGCTGGACTCTAGCCTGCTGCTGCCTAACGGTTCGCTCTCGACTCTCTCTCTCTCTCTCGATCCACCACACTCCGACCGCACCCGGGAGCCGCAACGCATCGGCCCCCACACTGCTGCATTCTCCGGAGCAGCCCACGCAGCTGACCTTTTTGCCCGGGAGCCGCCACACACATACACGTCCTCCGGAACCGACCTCTGGAGCAGCCTGTCAAAGCCCTTCTCTCTTCTCCAGCTCAGTCGGCGCTGCTGCTTGTGAACACAGGGGACAGAGGTCTGTGGAGGAACGAAGTCTTCCCAGCTCCCATGGACCTTTCTCATCCATCACCTGCCGAGTAGCGTCGGCCCATCGCCTACAATGATCCACAAAGGTAAACCGTGCGTCTCGCCACCGTGAGATACCTGCACATCCGCTCTGCCAAGAACAGGTATTAGTTCCTTGGTGTAGGTGCACAGCTTCGCCGTGACCGGGACCAGCTTGGGTCGTGCAGCTGGGTTAATCCACAGTTTATCAAAAGTTTTCTGACTCATCAGTGACTGACCCGAGCCCGTGTCCACTTCCATAATCACTGGGGCCGAATCATCAGTACAAGTATACAGTCCAAATGCATCATCTTCTTCTACCTGCTCCTCGCTGGATAGTAGATCATCCCCCATCTCCTCAGCCACACGGTGAGTCAGGTTTCTTTTACGCATACGCTGAAGGTGGCCTTTCGTGTGGCAGGTATTTCACGTATACTCCGCAAACCTGCACCGGTGAGCCCCATGGCTTCCTCCGCAGCGCCAGCATGGTGCTGCTTGATTGGCCCCCCTCAGCGGACTCTGAGTTCCAGGACCCTGAGGTCCGTGCTCTCTGCCCTGGGCAGAGCCATGTTCTGCAGTTTTATCCGTGACGGGCGCTATCCTCTGGATAGTACCTGCCGGGTTCGAGAACCATGTGGATCATCTGCTTGGTGCTGCAAGTTGAAGTCATAAATGCCCGGCTGATGTTGATGGCTTGCTGAAGACCTGTAGGTTCGGTGGATAGCAGCTTGTGAAGGAGACCCTTATGGCTAATCCCCATAACAAAGACGTCTCACAACGCCTTGTCAAGGTGTGTGCCAAAGTCACACAGCGCCGCGAGTCTCCTGATGTTCGCAGCATATTTTGTGACATCCTGGCCCTCAGGTCTGCTGTGGTGGTAGAATTTGAGCCTGGCCATGAGGATGCTCTCCTTCGGTTTCAGTTGGTCACGATGAGTTCAGTCAGCTGCTCATATGACTTGTCCTTGGCGCTCACGGGTGCCAGCAAATTCCTGATGAGACAGTAAACCTCATCACCACAACTGGACAGCAATATCGCCTTACGCTTCTCTCTCAGTGCATTTGTGTCCCCCGTCAGGTCGTTTGCTATAAAGTAGTATTCGAGCCTTTCCGTAAAAGCATCCCAGTCATTACCCACTGTAAAATCCTTTAGCGAGCCCAAAGTAGCCATGGTTGCGTGAAGCTCATCCGTGTCCTCGTCGCCAATTTGTGATGTGTGTAGCACTCAAATCACTGACTCCACACAGTCTGGTGTTGTAGTAACTGCTGTGACCTTAGTCCTTTATTGTTTAACTGCAGAGTGCCTCTCAAGTGTGGTGGGCAGCCTTTTATACTCTGTCTTGCAGGTACTTTCGGATCTCCCACCACAGCGCCCCTTGTGGCGCACCATTGTAACTATACATTTAATGTACATGGACAATACATAACAGCCTCTGTTCATTCTCCCAGTCATGCTGTATTCCAAGGGGAATTTCTACTAGCGCACCAATGACTGGGAGCAAATGGTTGTGCAGAAATCTTGAAGTCAGCAAAAAGTCCTACAACACCTGCGACACCACTCCCTGCAGACTTTTGCAACTTGAAACAACTACAGAAAGCACCAAACACTTGTAGCCAGAAGAAATCAACTAGCAACTAACCTGTAAGTAGTTGGGCATCACTTTAAATAGGCAGAGGGACAGACAGTGTTGTGCTGGCTCTAACATCTGGTTCAGAGCCCAAGGTGTGTCCTGTAAAACTCCCAGCACTGTAGATTACATTCTGCATTCTCTGCAGCACACCACTCTCCCTAATCATCTCACCATAAATGTCTGCATTATATTCTTCTTCGAATTCCTTGTGGAGCAATTGCATACATGCCAAGCATCAGCATTTCACACCGACAGTCAGTGCTTCCCATGTGTTGGTCATTTCTCAGTGTTTGCTGCCAAAAATCAGCATGGGATTTAAACTTCCTGCAAGGTCACCACAGAATACTGCTGTGCAAATCTCTTTTATGCATGATCGTGATTGAATGGTACCTGGCAGCAAGTAAGTACCTGCACTTCAAACCTTAAACGCTGTCCAGTTAAAAAAAGACAGTGCATAATCAAGGCACCAAGAGCAGTCAATCGAGCCAAAGCATCACTATAATAATGTTCAATAAGTAAATGTTTAATAATGTTAACATGTAAATCCTTTGCAAGGCTTAGATCAGGTTCCCTTTCCATGAATACTGTCCTACTCATTCAAACTACGCAGATCTTAATCAGTACTACTATACAAATAGAAATTAATGATCTGGGCTGGAATATTCACGTTGCAGAGTGTGCGGGTATAGGAGCGGGTCGGCAGTTAAAAGCGCTGAAATTGGCCGTGCGTCGGGAACCCACTGACTTCCGCTTTTACCGGGGGGGGGGGCGTTTCGAAGCGCGCTTCGGACCCGCTCGGGATAGTCGGGCGTCCACATTGAGGTACTTAACTGCTTGTTTAGAAACCCTAAATGGCCTTTTTAATGTGAACTTTCACCTTTAACTAGTTGCGCACTGGATTCATGGGCCTCGGGAAGGTTGGCTATGAAGGGGAGCTCAGTGGCCATTGTGCTACTTCATTAAGTGACAGCTGGAAAAAGCATATAAATACACACCGGCTTCCTTGCCTAAGGGAAAGGCTCTTGCTGACACCATTTGGTGCAGAGAGTTTGCTTTCAGGAGTTTGCAGGTGATTTCTGTAACCTCGGAAGCCACTCTCACTACATTGCAATTCACTCTCACTACATTGAGGAATTGGGCCCCTGATCTCCACTTTACCTGCCATCTATCAGCTCAGCATGGGTGCCGCTTATGCTGTCTCAACTTGGACCTCAGACTTGGGCCAAGATGAGCCCCAGCAACAACAACACCAGTAGCAGCAGCACCATCCTTCTTGTTATGTATGTAATAACTCGATATACTGTAAACTAACACAGGTACAAACCTGGCTCTGCTTTATTAGGGCCCAAAGTGATTACATTACATGATGGCTTGCCTTTTATATCTGAGCCGCACACATGTGCATACAGCCCAATGACCTCCGACAGTGGCGCCACCTGGTGGCTAGTAACTCCAAGCATACATACATGACAATATCTCCCTTTAAGATATTAGTAACAGTCTTTTTGCAAATTGAGATGATCCGGGGCTTTCTGCTCCCGAGTTGATCGTCTCAGTTCAACTCCAGCCTTGGGTGAGCATTCTGAGTCTGTTATGACTGGGGGCTGGGTAGCCGATCTGATGGGAGTGGCAATGACCATGTCAGGGATTGAAAGTCCAGATTCATTGATGATAACGGAGTCCTCTGATGACTGAGGGTAGGTTGGTTGGTCACTGATTGTGTCTTCCTCAGACTGTTCCGGTTCATCCGTGTGCCGCAGCTTTATCTGATCAACATGTTTTCTGCATGTTTGCCCATTCTTGAGCTTGACGATAAACACTTTGTTATCCTCTTTGGCCGTAACAGTACCAGCGATCCACTTGGGACCTTGACCATAATTTAGTACATACACAGGATTGTTAACAGAAATGTCGCGTGACACAGCAGCGCGATCATGATACCACTGCTGACTGTCTGTATTCAACATGATCGTTCAAGTCAGGTTGGACAAGAGAGAGCTTGGTCTTGAGACCTCTCTTCATCATTAGTTCAGCAGGGGGGACCCCGGTAAACGTGTGAGGTCTTGTCCTGTAGCGAAGCAATATGCATGACAAGCGAGTCTGCAGTGAACCTTGAGTTACACGTTTCATACTCTGCTTGATGGTTTGGACAGCATGCTCTGCTTGACCATTAGATGCGAGTTTGAATGGTGCTGACCTCACATGTTTGATAACATTGAGCTTCATGAACTTTTGAAACTCCAGACTAGTGAAGCAAGGTCCGTTGTCGCTTACAACGATGTCGGGCAGACCATGATACGAAGGCTCTCAATGGTAGCTGTGGATGTACTGGATGACACTCTATCCACTTGGAATATGCATCCACCACAACTAAAAACATCTTTCCCAGGAAGCGACCTGCAAAGTCGATGTGCATCCTGGACCATGGTTTAGATGGCCACGACCACAGAGTCAGCGGCGATTCCGCGGGTGCTTTACTTAGCTGCATGCAAGTGTTGCACTGATGCACACATGATTCCAGATCAGAGTCAATTCCAGGCCACCATACATGAGACCTGGCAATGGCTTTCATCATGACAATACCAGGATGAGTGCTATGTAGATCATGTACAAATTCCTCTCTGCCTTTCTTAGGCATAACAACACGATTACCCCACAGTAAACAATCTGACTGAATGGATAGTTCGTCTTTGCGACGGTTGTAAGGTTTGGTCTCATCACCCATTTGCTTGGGTATGGCAGACCAATTACCACTAAGGACACAATGTTTCACAACCGATAATATCGGGTCCTGGCTCGTCCAGGTCTTAACTTGTTGAGCCATGACAGGGGTTCCTTCACTTTCAAAAGCATCCATAACTAACAGTGGGTCTGCAGGTTGTGGCATCTCCACCTCCGGTGTGGGCAACGGCAGATGGTTCAGTGCATCGGCACAATTCTCAGTGCCAGATCTATGGAAAATGACATAATCATAGGCAGATAATACCAGTGCCCACCTCTGGATGTGGGACGATGCATTGGTATTGATACCTTTGTTTTCCGAAAATAATGAAATGAGCGGCTTGTGATCTGTTTCTAGTTCAAACTGAAGACCAACCAGGTACTGATGCATCTTTTTAACCCCATACACACAGGCTAATGCTTCTTTTTCTACCATATTGTAGGCTCTTTCCGCCTTTGAAAAACTTTTAGCAGCATACGCAACAAGTTGTAGTTTACCCGACTCATTAGCTTGTTGGAGCATGCAACCAACTCCATATGACGAAGCATCACAGGCCAATACTAGATGCTTACATGGATCATAATGTACCAGCAGCTTGTTAGAGCAAAGCAGATTAGTAGCTTTCTCAAAAACTCTATCTTGAGATGCACCCCAAACCCAGTTGTCGCCTTTTCTTAGCAGCATGTGCAATGGCTCGAATGAAATGCTCAATCTAGGTAGGAAATTATCGAAGTAGTTGAGTAGACCAAGGAATGAACGTAGTTCCATCACATTCTGAGGCTTGGGTGCATTATTGATGGCCTTGGTTTTCGATTCCGTAGGCCTGATGCCGTCAGCAGCAATTTTCCTCCCCAGGAATTCGACCTCTGGTGCCATGAAGACGCACTTCGAACATTTCAGTCTAAGTCCCACTTTGTCCAGACAATGTAGAACCTCTTCCAGGTTGTTCAGATGTTCGGCGGTGTCACGACCTGTGACCAGAATGTCATCTTGGAACATGACGGTTCTAGGGACGGACTTCAGTAGACTCTCCATGTTCCTTTGAAATATGACTGCAGCCGAGCAAATTCCAAAAGATAAACAGTCCTTTATGAGTGTTGATGCACGTAAGTTTCTTCGATATCTCGACCAGCTCCTGTGTCATGTAGGCCGATGTCAGATCCAGTTTAGTGAATGACTTCGCCCCGGCTAGCGTTGCAAACAGGTCATCAGCCTTCAGTCACGGGTATTGATCCTGTTTCGAAACTTGGTTGATCGTAACCTTGTAGTCTCCACAAATCCTGACAGTACATCACTCTTCAACACAGGAACAATGGGACTGGCCCATTCATTAAATTCGACTGGTGATATGACCCTTTCAATTCACGCTGGAGTCTGTCCAGTTCGCTTTCGACCTTCTCCCTCATCATGTACGGAACCGCCCGAGCTTTATGATGGATGGGTCATGCATCCGAGTCCAAGTGGATCTGCACCTTGGTACCCATGAAATTGCCGATGCCTGGTTCAAACAGCGAGAGGAACTTGCTCAGCACTTGAGCACATGGAGTATCATCCTCCGACAACAACGCTTTGATATCATTCAATTCCGTTTGATTTTTTCTAGCCAATTCCTGCCAAACAGCATTGGACCATTGCCTGGAACAATCCATAACGATAAATCATGAACCGCACCATCATACGACACCTTGACTACTGCACTGCCAATCACCAGAATTCGTAGCTTGTAGCTTGGGCCATTATCACTTGCCAGGATGTCCAGCAAGCCATGGATTGCAAAGATTGCACGTAGGCTTTCCACGGTGGTGGATGACGTGCATGAATTCAGAATTATGCACTCGATCCATTTCAAGTACGCATCTACCACAATAAGGAACATCTTTCCCATGAACGGGCCCGCGTAGTCAACATGAATGCGTGACCATGGCCTGGTGGGCCAGGGCCACGGGCTGAGCGGGGCCTCCCTGGGGGCATTACCCAGCTGGGCACACGTCGTGCACCTGCGAACACAGTGTTCCAGGTCTGAATCAATTCCAGGTCACCAAACGTGTGGCCGGGCAATGGCCTTCATCAGCACAATGCCTGGGTGCTCGCTGTGGAGTTCCCTGATGAATGCCTCCCTGCCCTTCTGGGACATAACTATCCGGCTGCCCCATAGTAGGCAGTCAGCTTTGATGGAGAGCTCATCCATCCATCTGTGGAATGGTCTGACCTCCTCAGGGCATGCTCCGTGTGCGGGCGACCAATCCTCAGTCAGGACACATTTCTTAATCAGGGATAGGAGGGGATCCTTGTTTGTCCAGATTTTGATCTGGCGGGCTGTGATGGGGGAGCCTGCACTGTCAAAGGCATCGACAGCCATGACCATCTCAGCGCTTTGCTCCGCTGCCCTCTCAGTGGTGGCCAGTGGAAGCCTGCTGAGCGCGTCAGCGCAATTTTCAGTGCCGGGCCGGTGCCGGATGGAGTAGTCATAAGCAGCCAGCGTGAGAGCCCATCGCTGTATGCGGGCAGATGTGTTGGCATTGATGGCCTTGCTGTCTGACAACAGGGATGTTAATGGCTTGTGGTCCCTCTCTAATTCAAACTTCCTACTAAAGAGGTACTGATACATTTTTTTTACACCATAGACACATGCGAGCGCTTCTTTCTCGACCATCCCATATCGCCGTTCTGCTTGAGAGAGCGACCTAGAGGCATAAGCCACAGGTTGTAGTTGACCCTAAGCATTGCCCTGCTGCAACATGCACCCAACCCCATAGGACGATGCATCACATGTCAGAACCAATTTTTTACAGGGGTCGTACAGGGTCAACAACTTGTTTGAACAAAGTAGGTTTCACGCCCGTACAAAAGCCCATTCCTGACAGTCCCCTCAAAACCAATCGCAACCCTTACACAGGAGCACGTGTAGCGGCTTCAACAACACGCTCAAGTTCGGCAGAAAGTTCCCGAAATAGTTCAACAATCCCAGAAATGAACGCAGCTCCGATGTGTTGCAGGGCCTGGGTGCTCGTCGAATCGCCTCTATTTTGGATTTGGTGGGCCGAATCCCATCTGCAGCAACCCTCCTGCCCAGAAACTCAACCTCAGGAGCTAAGAACACACATTTAGACTTCTTGAGTCACAGGCCTACCCGGTCCAGTTGGCGTAGCACCTCCTCCAGGTTGTGGAGGTGTTCCTCGATGTCTCGACCCTGATGAGGATATCGTCCTGGAATACGATCGTTCCAGGAATGGATTTAAGCAGGCTTTCCATGTTTCGTTGAAAAATCGCGGCCGCTGATCGAATGCCAAACGGGCACCTGTTATAAGCGAACAGTCCCTTGTGTGTGGTGATGGTGGTCAGTACTTTAGATTCGTCAGCCAGTTCCTGGGTCATATAGGCTGAGGTGAGGTCCAACTTGGTGAACAGCTTGCCGCCTGCCAGCGTGGCGAAAAGGTCCTCTGCTCTCGGGAGCGGGTATTGATCTTGTAGGGACACCCGATTGATGGTGGCCTTGTAGTCGCCACAGATCCTGTCAGAGCCATCCGCTTTTAGGACGGGAACGATGGGGCTCGCCCAGTCGCCGAATTGAACAGGCGTGATGATGCCCTCTCTCAACAGCCGGTCCAATTCGCTCTTGATTTTTTCCCGCATCATATACGGCACCGCTTTGGTTTTGTGGTGCACTGGCCTGGCATCTGGGGTGATGTGTGTTACTACTCTGGTGCCTTTGAAAGTCCCGACACCAGGTTGGAATAGTGAATCGAATTGTTGTAGGACTTGTGAGCACGAACTTCGCTCCACAGATTACATTGCGTGAACATCCCCCCATTTCCAGTTCATCTCGGCTAACCAGCTCCTCCCCAACAGTGCAGGACCATTACCTGGGACAATCCAGAGAGGCAGCTGATTCCTAACCCATTGTGTGTGACAGCCAACATTGCACTGCCTAGCACCGGAATGATTTATTTCGTGTAAGTCCATAATTGTGTCTCAATACGTGCTAATTTGGGTCTACTGGCTTTAAGCATAGCTTCTCAAATTGCTGAATGCCCATGAGTGACTGGCTAGCCCCAGTGTCCAGCTCCATGCGTACTGGGATGCCATTTAGTAAAACCCTCATCATCATTGGTGGCATTTTGGTGTATGAACTGTTCACCGCATGGACCCGCTGAACCTCTGCGTCCATCGATTTGCCCCAAAAGTCATCCTGCCTCGAAGGACCCTCTTCTGGTCCATCCGCCTCATATATTAGTCTGGTTGCAGGCTTCCTGCACATTCGAGCAAAATGGCCACTGAGATTGCAGTTTCTGCAGACAAACTGCTGAAATCTGCAAGATCTAGCTGAGTGTTTTCCCCCACATCTCCAGCATGAGTTAAAGTTTCCATTGTTGGGAACAAAGGGACTATGGCCAGGCATTCTGTGCTGACTGTCCCTTTGATTGCTCTTAAGTACCCTATTCGTGGGTGTCAATGGCCCCATCCTGGGCCGCATTGTCCACTGTGATGGCGTGAATATCCGTTCAGCCTGCCATTGTCTGTTACAGTCCTACTCTGGGGTCTATTGCTGCCTGGGGAATGTCAGACTGCCCCTTCCAGCCTGCGGGGCTCTGAGTCGCATTGATGATGTTGACTCCCTGATCCATCGCCGCGTTAGAGGCAGAATTGCACGTGTATATTATTTTCGTCTCTTCCTCCCCCGCCATGAAAGTTTGAGCTAACAACGCCGCCGCTTCCAAGGTCAAGTCCTTGGTCTCAATTAATTTGTGGAAAATTCCCACATGACCGATGCCCTCGATAATGAAGTCCCTTAGCATCTCCCCCCTGCAGGCATCTGTGAACTTATAGAGGCTGGCCAAACACCGGAGGTCCGCTACGAAGTCCGGTATGCTCTGTCCTCCACGACGTCGGTGGGTGTAAAATCTGTGTCGGGCCATATGTATGCTACTCGCCGGTTTGAGGTGCTCCCCAATCAGTTTGCTAAGTTCTTCAAAGGTTTTGTCCGACGGCATTTCGGGTGCTAGTAAGTCCTTCATGAGCGCGTAAGTCTTTGGTCCGCAGCTGGTCAAAAGATGAGCCCTTCGCTTGTCGGCCGCTGCATCCCCCAGCCATTCTTTCATAACAAAGCTTTGCTGAAGCCTCTCAACAAAATCGTCCCAGTCTTCCCCAACACAGTACCGTTCCTCTGCACAACCGGTGGCCATTATCGTGGTTCGTGAATTCCCGTTTCTCGTCGCCAATGTAAAGTCCTTACTCTACAGCATAAAACTACATGAGGCACATTCTGGGGACAAGGTCACTCTGTGACCTTAACTCTTTATTCACAGCACTCCACAAGTGATGACCCTGTGTGGGACCTCCCTTTATATACCTGAGAGATCAGGTAAGGAGTGTCTCCCACAAGTTCACCCCTTGTGGTCAAGGTGTGCATCTAGGTTGTTTGTGTACTGTAATACAGTGGTGTTACATTGTCGTTACATACATGACAGACTGGACTCAGCTTAAACCTCACAGCCTTAGTATCCCACAGCTTGTCGAATGTCCTCTGGCTCATTATTGATTGACTCGCACCCGTGTCCAATTCCATCGGTATCGGCACCCCGTTAAGTTTCACATTAACCATTATCGGTTGGCTCTTTGTTAGGGATGAATACAGTCCATACACTTGCTCCTCCGTATCTCGGATTGCATATCCGGATCCGCGCTATACTGGCCATCATCCTCCACGTGGTGTGTCGCAGCACGCTTGCTCAGTTGCAGACACATGCGCTGAAGATGCCCCAGTCTCGAACAGCCTTTACAAATGTACTGTTTAAACCGACACTGATGAGGCCGATGACTGCCCCCACACGCCAACACGGTGAAATCGGATTCATTCCCGTTGGCGGACTTTGGGCAGCCACAGGTTTCGCATACGCAGTCGAGTAGGCCCTGCCATATGCAGCACTGCCAAACGATGATACAATCTTGTTTACAGTAATTGCTGAGTTCCAATTTTTCGATGATATCTGCTTTAAGTTTTTGTCCATCGTCATGCATACCTTGCTCAAATCCAGCGCCTCCGCCGCCAGTAGCTTACGCAGGATCACTTCGTGATTGATGCCGATTACAAAGAAGTCCCGCAGCATGTCTCCCAACACGTTTTTGAACTTACACGGTCCAGCTAGACATCTTAGGTCGGCAACGAATTCCGACACATCCTGGCCCTCAGAACGAATGTGCATGTAGAATCGATATCGTGAGATGATGATGCCTTCTTCTGGTTTGAGATGGTCACGTACCAGAGCACACAATTCCCCATAGTCCTTGTCCATTGGACTTGCAGGCGAGAGAAGATTCTTTATGAGTCCATAGATTTTCGGACTGCAAACCGTGAGGAAGACAGCTCTGTGCCTAACTGAGTCAGTGGGTTCCTCCATTTTGTTGGGCACAAAATACTGGTCCAGGCAAGCTACAAAATCTTCTCAGTCCTCTCCCTCCAGGAATTCCAATTGTGCTCATTTTTGAATGCGAAGGTTCTTAAGTTACCTCGTCGCCAAATGTTATGTATGTAATAACTCGATAGACTGAATACTGTAAACTAACACAGGTACAAACCTGGCTCTGCTTTATTCAGGCCCAAAGTGATTACATTACATAATGGCTTGCCTTTTATATATGGGCCACACACACGTGCGTACAGCAGAATGACCTCCGACAGTGGCGCCACTTGGTGGCTAGTAACCGCAAGCGTTGCTGGTTAAAGAGGAAATTAATGCAATAGTAAGAAAGGACATTAGCTTGGATGATGCGGAATCTGTCTGGGTAGAGCTGCGGAATACCAAAGGGCAGAAAATGCTAGTAGGAGTTGTGTACAGACCACCAAACAGTAGTAGTGAGATTGGGGATGGCATCAAACAAGAAATTAGAGATGCGTGCAATAAAGGTGCAGCAGTTATCATGGGCGACTTTAATCTACACATAGATTGGGCTAACCAAACTGGTAGCAATGCAGTGGAGGAGGATTTCCTGGAGTGTATTCGGGATGGATTTCTAGACCAATATGTCGAGGAACCAACTGGAGAGCTGGCCATCCTAGACTGGGTGTTGTGTAATGAGAGAGGATTAATTAGCAATCTTGTTGTGCGAGGCCCCCTGGGGAAGAGTGACCATAATATGGTAGAATTCTTTATTAAGATGGAGAGTGACACAGTTAATTCAGAGACTAGGGTCCTGAACTTAAGGAAAGGTAACTTCGATGGTATGAGACGTGAATTGATTAGAATAGACTGGCAAATGATACTTAAAGGTTTGACAGTGGATAGGCAATGGCAGACATTTATAGATTACATGGATGAACTTCAACAATTATACATCCCAGTCTGGCGTAAAAATAAAACGGGGAAGGTGGCTCAACCGTGGCTAACAAGGGAAATTAGGGATAGTGTTAAATCCAAGGAAGAGGCATATAAATTGGCCAGAAAAAGCAGCAAACCTGAGGACCGGGAGAAATTTAGAATTCAGCAGAGGAGGACAAAGGGTCTAATTGGGAGGGGGAAAATAGAGTATGAGAGGAAGCTTGCAGGGAACATAAAAACTGACTGCAAAAGCTTCTATAGATAAGTGAAGAGAAAAAGATTAGTGAAGACCAACGTAGGTCCTTTGCAGTCAGAATTTATAATGGGGAACAAAGAAATGGCAGACCAATTGAATACTTTGGATCTGTCTTCACTAAGGAAGACACAAATAACCTTCTGGAAATACTAGGGGTTCAAGGGTCTAGTGAAAAGGAGGAACTGAAGGAAATCCTTATTCGTCAGGAAATTGTGTTCGGGAAATTGGTGGGATTGAAGGTCGATAAATCCCCGGGGCCTGATAGGCTGCATCTAGTACTTAAGGAAGTGGCCCTAGAAATAGTGGATGCATTGGTGATAATTCTATTGACTCTGGATCAGTTCCTATAGACTGGAGGGTAGCTAATGTAACACCACTTTTTAAAAAAGGAGGGAGAGAGAAAACAGGGAATTATAGACTGGTTAGCCTGACATTGGTGGTGGGGAAAATGTTGGAATCAATTATTAAAAATGAAATAGCAGCGCATTTGGAAAGCAGTGATAGGATCGGTCCAAGTCAACATGGATTTATGAAAGGGAAATCATGGTTGACAAATCTTCCAGAATTTTTTGAGGATGTAACTGGTAGAGTGGACAAGGGAGAACCAGTGGATGTGGTATATTTGGACTGTCAAAAGGCTTTTGACAAAGTCCCACACAAGAGGTTGGTGTGCAAAATTTAAGCATTATGGTATTGGAGGTAATGTATTGACGTGGATAGAGAATTGGTTGGCAGACAGGAAGCAGAGAGTCGGAATAACCGGGTCCTTTTCAGAATGGCAGGCAGTGACCAGTGAGGTGCCGCAGGGTTCAGTGCTGGGTCCCCAGCTATTTACAATATATATTAATGATTTAGATGAAGGAATTGAATGTAATATCTCCAAGTTTGCAGATGACACTAAGCTGGGTGGCGGTGTGAGCTGTGAGGAGGATGCTAAGAGGTTGCAGGGTGACTTGGACAGGTTAGGTGAGTGGGCAAATGCATGGCAGATGAAGTATAATGTAGATAAATGTGAGGTTATCCACTTTGGTGGCAAAAAACAGGAAGGCAGAATATTATCTGAATGGTGACAGATTAGGAAAAGGGGAGGTGCAACGAGACCTGGGTGTCATGGTACATCAGTCATTGAAGTTTGGCATGCAGGTACAGCAGGTGGTGAAGAAGGCAAATGGCATGTTGGCCTTCATAACTAGAGGATTTGAGTATAGGAGCAAGGAGGTCTTACTGCAGTTATACAGAGCCTTGGTGAGGCCACACCTGGAATATAGTGTGCAGTTTTGGTCTCCTAATCTGAGGGAGTACAGCGAAGGTTCACCAGATTGATTCCCGGGGTGGCAGGACTGACATATGAAGAGAGACTGGATCAAATTGGCTTGTATCCACTGGAGTTAAGAAGAATGAGAGGGGATCTCATAGAAACATATAAAATTCTGACGGGATTGGACAGGTTAGAGGCAGGAAGAATGTTCCCGATGTTGGGGAGTTCCAGAACCAGGGGTCACAGTCTAAGAATAAGGGATAAGCCATATAGGATCGAGATGAGGAGAAACTTCTTCACTCACAGAGTGGTTAACCTGTGGAATTCTCTACCGCCGAAAGTTGTTGAGGCCAGATAATTAGATATATTCAAAAGGAAGTTAGATATGGCCCTTATGGCCAAAGGGATCAAGGGATATAGAGAGAAAGCAGGAAAGGGGTACTGAAGTTGAATGATCAGCCATGATCTTATTGAATGGTGGTGCAGGTTCGAGGGGCCGAATGGCCTGCTCCTGCATCTAATTTCTATGTTTTTATGTTTCTATGTTTCTATACATAAATGGCACTTCTCCTCACCGACCTGATGCTCCACAGGAACGAGGGGGGCACCACGCTGGCAGTGATACCCCAACACAGGGTATTTAGGCAGAGGATCAGCTTCCTGGACATGACTGAACAACAGTGCCTCAGCACTGCTGGAAGATGACCTGCTACCCAGAAGACCTAGTGGACACGCCTTAACAATGGCTGTCAAAGTCACCCCCACACTTAAATTCTTTGCCTCAGGATCCTTCCAGGGATCTGCAGCAGAAATTTGCAGAATCTCGTAGTCGGCTACTCACAAATGCATCACTCAGGTGACGATGCCATGTTTCACAAGTCAGCCACTTATGTACACTTTGCAACTCATGAAGCCAGTGTTACAGAGCGTGCGCTAAGCTTTGCAGCTCTGGCTGGCTTCCCACAAGCGCAGGGTGTCATTGACTGTACACATGTGGCCATCAAGTCACCCCCACATCACCCAAGAGTGCACACCTCAATGTGCAGCTCGTCTGCAATCATAAAAACATCATCATGCATGTGTGTTCCAGACCTGTCACGACTCTCATCCTGCATCAATCCACCCTCCCTCAGCTCTTCGCACGTCCAAACAGATTTACTGACTGGTTGCTTGGAGACAAGGGCTATCCACTGAAGATGTTGTTCATGACACCCTTGAGGATGCCAAGCAATGAGGTTGAGGTGCGATATAATGAAAGCCACATGTCCACCAGATGTGTCATAGAAAAAGCAATCGACATGCTGAAGATATGTTTCAGATGCCTTCACAGATCTGGAGGAGCATTTCAGTACGCATCAACCAGGGTCTCCAGAATCCTCATCAAATGCTGCATGCTGTACAACATAGTGCAGCATTGAATCATAGAAATTTACAGCATGGAAGGAGGCCATTTCAGCCCATCATGTCCGCGCCGGCCGACCAAGAACAATGCAGCCTAATCCCATTTTCCAGCTCTTGGTCTGTAGCCCTGTAAGTTATGGCACTTTAAGTGCACATCTAAGTATCTTTTAAATGTGATGAGGATTTTTGCCTCTACCACCCTTTCAGCCAGTGAGTTCCAGACACACACCATCCTCTGGGTTAATACATTTCCCCTCATATCTCCTCTAAACCTCCCCCCAATTATTTTAAATCTATGCCCACTGGTTGTTGAGCCCTCTGCCAAGGGAAACAGGTCCTTCCTATACACTCTATCCAGGCCCCTCATAATTTGATACACCTCTATAAGATCTCCCCTCAGGCTCCTCTGTTCCAAAGAAAACAGATCTAGCATCTCCAATCTTTCCTCACAGCCAAAATTCTCCAGTCCAGGCAACATTCTTGTAAATCTCCTCTGCACCCTTTCCAGTGCAATCACATCTTTCCTGTAATGTGGTGACCAGAACTGCACACACTACTCCAGCTGCGGCCTAACCAATGTTTTATACAGTTTAAGCATAACCTTCTTGTTCTTGTATTCCATGCCTCGACTAATAAAGGCAAGTATTCCATATGCCTTCTTAACCACCTTATCTACCTGGCCTGCTACCTTCAGGGATCTGTGGACCTGCACTCCAAGGTCCCTTTGTTCCTCTACACTTTTCAGTATCATACCATTTAATGTGTATTCCCTTGCCTTGTTAAACCTCCAAAATGCATTACCTCACACTTATCCGGATTAAATACCATTTGCCACTGTTCTGCCCACCTGACCAGTGCATTGATATCTTCCTGCAGTCCACAGCTTTCTTCTTCATTATCAACCACACAGCCAATTTTAGTGTCATCTGCAAACTTCTTAATCATACCCCCAACATTCAAGTCCAAGTCATTGATATATACTACAAAAAGCAAGGGACCCAGCACTGAGCCCTGCAGAACCCCACTGGATACAGACTTCCAGTCACAAAAACATCCATTAACCATTACCCTTTGCTTCCTGCCTCTGAGCCAATGTTGGATCCAACTTACCACTTTGCCCTCGATCCCATGGTCTTTTACTTTCATGACCAGTCTGCCATGTGGGACCTTATCAAAAGCTTTGCTAAAATCCATATACACTACATCATACGCACTACCCTCATCAATTCTCCTGGGTTACCTCCTCGAAAAATTCAATCGTTAGTCAGACACGACCTTCCCTTAAGCAGCGAGGATTGGAGCTGCAGGAAGAGCAAGATGCAGAGCACACAGCCTCTTCGGAGGAGGAGGAGGAGGAGGAACAGGTAGAACATGAAGAAGAGGAAAAGGAGGAGGAGGATCCTGAGATAGAGATGGCACCAGCAGCAGTGCACATTGCTCCCGGGAGGCCCAGGATGATGTCATAATGGCCCGATTTACTTAAGTTGCACCAGTGCACCCAGATACTGTGCCAACTTTCCCCCGCCCACCAACACAACAAAGCACTAATAAAATTACCGAACCATAACTGTCCACCAAACCCCCATTGCTCAAGGTTAAGTAATGTCTCCCCATTCACTCTAAGTAACAAGGCCACTTCCTCGGTAGCAGGCAAAAATAGACAAGACGGGAAAATAGTGCAAATAAATAAATTCATGCGTGCCATAACTAGAACTGAAACATAACTGAAACTTTTGGCAAACACCCATATGCAACTATGATTGTGTCTTTTTTCTCTTCCGAGTGTTTATATGAAGTGCAACCCCTGTGGCTTCAGCAGAGGTAGCGGCAGCCTGCTCATTTCCTGCTTCGACACTTTTGTCATTTAAGGCCTGTGAGGGCCCCGCCAAAGACTGCTCCTCCTGCAACTGTACAGGGCAGACTCGGCTATCGGTATATGAGGAAGCACGTGGGACTCTGACTGGGGGCGGGGGAGAGGGGCCGGCAATGAGGGAGAAGTGGGAGTACTTTGAGCAGGGCCCCCACTGCCATGTCCCTTCTCACCATCTCCCTCTCAGGGGCCACTCACAATTCCCTGCTAGCAAGGAATTGGACAGCACATTGCTGCACAACAGTGGGCCCAACTCTAGGACCAGAATTTTGCCAGTGCTCAAAGGATGGGATGGGTGGTGGGTCAGCTGTTAAATTTAAAATGATTGACAGCGGGTCGGGACCCCGGTGTCAAGCCACCACCATGCTACTTTCACCGATGTCGGGTCTGTCAATGCCGAACAGACCCTTCAATCAGCGTTGGGGGAGGCAGTTTAGGTCATTATGACCATGTTAATACTCCATTAACCAGTATCTTGAGCTCACCTTACTATCTTACGAGATCGGCCACGGGATCCACGCTGTTCGGGGATCACATCAGATAAGGACGTCGGGAGTTGCGTTCACTTTCCAAGATCAAAAGTTGTTGCTTACTGCATTTGGAAGGCGCATTGAGCTTTATGTAGGTTGCAAATGTTTGGAGCAATCTCTTTATCCAGTGTCACCCCATTGGATCAACCTCTCTCATCATTGACAGATCGTTTCTATCATCTCAAGTTCACCTGCCATCTATTGCATTAGCATTGGTGCCCTTTAAACTGTCTCACCTTGGTCCTCAGAATCCCATCACGATCAGCCCCAATATAGCAACACCAGGCACACCAGCAGCACCAACAACACCAACCTTCTCCGCAATCTACTGATGTTGTTCAGGACACAGAGCATCAGCAGCCGACCATATTGCTGCCTGGGATGCCAGGGATAGCTTCACCATGGCCATATTTACTTCACTTGATGCTGTACACCCTGGCTGCCACATGATGAGCCAGGTTGACACCATTCCACACCATCACCATCACCATAAAGCATCCCTATAATGCCAAGCCATTCCTTTCAATGATAGTTAACTGGTCTTGTCTGCTTTCTGACATATCGGGAGTATAGCTGCCACAATACACCCTCAACAATGTGTGGCCGGGCTCGCAGTCAGCTGCAAGATTCTAAGAGTGAATGTTAGTCCTTGAGCCAGACATGCATGTCTCTGCCAGACCACAAGATGTACTTCGGCATCACACATCAATCTAACATGCCACGAGAGATATGCCAGGAGCAAGGCTTCACATAATTCTTATTCTGCATGGGGAGTCCTCTTCCAGATAGAGCCATTGCCTGAAATTTTCCCCTTCATATGCTGATACAGAGTTTGTTCAAGCTTGCTGCAAGTCATAGGAAAGCTCTGGCTGGAACACTGGCATCCCTTTATATGATTTCCTTGGACCTTTCTGTACTCTTAATAACACACCAGGTCAATTTCATTGGACATCTGTCTTCCTTACAGTGGTCTCTACTATTACTCTACTACACACAAAGGGTGGTCGGAGTTTGGAACTCCCTTCAGCAAACAGCAATTGATGCTAGATCAATTGTTAATTTTAAATCAGAAATTGACAGCAAAGGTATTAAGGGATATGGGCCAAAGGCAGGTATCTGGAGTTAGATTACAGATCAGCCATGATCTCATTGAATGGCAGAACAGGCTTGAGGGGTTCAATGGCCTACTCCTGTTCCTATGTTCATATGCTATACACGGACTTGGGGAAATGACTATAACTAAGGTCAGTGCCATCATTAGATTATGGTTTTCTTTATCTTTCTATTACCTGAACCACAAAATGTAACTCTGATCATTGAAAGAAAGAATTTGTATTTATATAACATCTCATAACCTCAAGATGTTTAAAGTACTTCACAACCAATGAGGTACTTTTGAAGTGTATTCACCATTGTAATGTAGGCAGCAGCCAACGTGCACACAGTAAGATCTCGCAGACAACAATGGAATAATTGACTAGGTAATCTTTTTTGGTGACATTGGTTGAACGACAAATGCTGGCCAGGACACTGAGAGAACTCTTTGCTCTTACTTCAAGGAGTGCCATGGGATCTTTTACAAAGGGCAGAAATCTCATCTGAAAGACAGCACCTTCAACAGTCCAGCACTGAAGTGGCAGGTTGGGTTATGTACCCAAGTCTCTGGAGTGGAGCTAGAACCCACAACCTTCTGACTCAGAGCCAAGAGTATTTCCACTGAGCCAAGGCTGACACCCATAGGCTGTAAATGCAGTGTAGTATAGTGGGACAAGCCAGTTTTGTCTAACCTGAAAAGAGATGTAATGCTCCACCGAACAATCCATCAAAGAAGTGACTAGACATTTGGTTGAAGCAGGTAGATTCAAGCAACATATCAGTCTGATACTTTCTGGTCAGGATCTCTGATCCTTATCCTATTGTGTCATATAATTTTGAATTATAATTATCTTGCTCACCTGCCCTGCCATCTAATATAGACTGTATACTATGACTGGAGGACAGGGATAAACAAAACGTACAGGAATTACAGTCTACATTAAAGCTATATGGGTTTTACAGTGGTGTGTACAAAACTCTACCCCTGTATTGATGTACACACCACTGTAAAACCCAATTGATATTGGTGCACACAGTATATGTGCAAGGGTGTGTATATTGCATATGTATCTATCAACAACCAGGCTCTATATATTGCTAGTGCTGTATGGCAATAACCTCTGTGAAAGGCTATTTGGGAGTTTTGGAGTGTCCATCTCTGCAAGATTCATTAATATTTTGAAGCATGTCAGTACGTCTTTAATTATGTCAAACAATTGCCTGAAAGTATAAAGATATTGGCTAAATTTATCATCATACCCACTATTAATAGCCAATTGTCACTTGCCTGTCAACTTGCATCACATACCTAAAAAATTACTTCATATAATTATAGTTCCTATATTCATCAGTGCAGTTCTATAATTAACAATATATGTCATTAGCTTAAATGTGAATTTTGAACGTATTCCTTAATGCCTCAGAGAATAGGTTTCCTTTGAAGTTTGTTACATAGTTGTCACATAATTAAACAATTATTGATTTTATGGCAGGTCTTTGAGTAAATATTATATTTACAGAATCTGACAAAAGCTTATTCATTAAATCCACTTAATGTTGTTTCCTGAGGCAAAAGTACTACTGAAGAACTGGAACTGCCTTGGGGTAGTAAGTAAACTATTTTTGGTTGCAATAAGTAGCTGACATCATGGGCTCAATTTTCCCCAGTTATCTGTGCCTTTTTTTGGTGTGCGCCGTTTTTTTTGAGTAAATTAAAAGCTTCAAGCTTCCCAAAATTTTCTGCGCCAGCGTAAATCAGTTAGGTACGATTTTTTTAGGTTACGATTTTTTTGCGTAACCTGATGTCTGCGCCAGTTTTTCACAGTTAAGCAAGTTTGTCCAACTTACATTTTTCCTAGGATGGCATATGTGACCACGCCCAAAAAACCTTCATGGCACTTAAGAAAAAGCAGCGCACTTTAAAAAATCAATGCAGAAAGACGCCTTTGTTTTTAGGTGAAGTTTAGGAGGGAGTCAAGAAGGCAAAGAATATGTATCATGAAGCTTAATTTTTTCAAAGTCAAAAGGGAGAAAATGGAAGTCTAATGCAATTTTTTAATTTTTTTTTTCTAAGTACCATGCCACCACCGAACGTCTCCTCACTGGGCTCGAGGGTCGGAGCGTCAGCCTGCAGAATCGCTCCTTTGCCCGGACACAGAGGCTCGGGGCTCGGCTTCAAAAGAAGCCCGGGAGGGGCGGAAGGGTGGGGTGGAAGCCGAACTGAACTGCCAGCCACTTATGTAAGGGATGAGAACCCTTAGGCTATACAGCAGCTTCAAAAGAAGACCGGGGATGGTGGTGGGGGGGAGGTGGGGGTGGTGGAAGCTGAACTCCTGTGTCCGGGCGAGGGAGCAATTCTGCCAGCCGATGCTCCGACCCTCGAGCCCGGTGAGGAGCCGTTCGGTCGGTGGTGGGGTGCTTTGAAAAACATCAAAAATTAAACAATTGCATTAGACTTTGTTTCTTCATTGAATGCCTAGCTTCCCATTCTAAGCAAGCCTATTGCGCTTGTGGAGACAAGGGTGCGGTCCATACAAGGGCCATACTTGGGGAGGGAGAGAAGAAAGAGGTGTGAGTGTTTTGTCCTGCTGTTTTGAGCTTCTTGCAAAGCTACAATTAAATTATGGGGGCAATTTTGACAATGCCATACCTTGTGCAAGCCTTCTGCATGCTGATGCTGCAGAGAAGATTGATTAGGCATCATCACCTGAGGAATGATGGGCAGAAGGCCTTACCCACATTGGGTATATCGAGACAGGCGTTCATACCTGCACCCGAGTAATGCAGACTGTGTGAGAAGGCTGTGTTTCCGCAAAGTAGTTGTAACCGAGATCTGTGAGTTAATAAAAGCAGATCTGCAACCTAGAAGCATCAGGAGGACTGGTTTGTCAGTTGAAGTAAAGGTTACAGCTGCACTTTCATTTTATGCATCTAAATTATTCCAGGCCACAACTGGGGATGTGTGTGCCACTTCTCAACATGCAGCACATATCTACATTTGATAGGTGACTGTTGCACTATATGCCCAGAGGAATGACTACATAAAGTTCCCCATAACCGCCCAGGCAATGCGTGACAGGGCTGTGGACGTCTCCAAGATTGCTGGCTTTCTAAAGAGCTGCATTGATTATACCCACATCACGTTGCGAGCACCTTTGGAGGATTTCAAGATGTACAGGAACAGAAAAGGCTTCCACTCCGTTAATGTGCAGCTCGTCTGTGACGACATGCATTGCATCATGGCAGTTGATGCTAGATACGCTGGGAGCAATCATGATCCACTCATTCTACCCAAGAGCGTTATATCTGCCATGCTTTTATATCAGTAAGTAACCTTTATCATTGTTGTTGCCAAATTAAGTTAATCTAGGGGTTAAGTCATGGTAGGAGAGCTCGGACATGTGTTATGCTCCTCCTGTGCTATGTGGGAACTCAGGGACGCTTCCAGTGTCCCTGACGACTACGTGTGCGGGAAGTGTATCCGCTTGCAGCACCTGACAGACGGCATTGCAGCACTGGAGCTGTGGGTGGATTTACTCTGGAGCATCCGCAATGTTGAGGATGTCCTGACTAGCTCGTTTAGTGAGTTGACCACACCGCAGGTAAAGAGTACACAGCCAGATAGGGGATGGAAGAACAACAGGAAGAGCAGTGGAAGGAAGGTAGTGCAGGGGTCCCCTGCAGTCATCCCCCTGCAAAACAGATACACCGCATTGGGTACTGTTGAGGGGGATGACTTATCAGGGGAGGGCAGCAGCAGCCAAGTTCATGGCGCCGTGGGTGGCTCTGCTGCACAGGAGGGCAGGAAAAAGAGTGGGAGAGCTATAGTGGTAGGGGATTCTATTGTAAGGGGAATGGATAGACGTTTCTGCGGCCGCAATCGAGATTCCAGGATGGTATGTTGCCTCCCTGGTGAAAGGGTCAAGGATGTCTCGGAGTGGCTGCAGGACATTTTGGAGGGGGAGGGTGAACAGTCAGTTGTCGTGGTGCATATAGGTACCAACGATATAGGTAAAAAACGGGGTGAGGTCCTACAAGATGAATTTAGGGAGCTAGGAGCTAAATTAAAAATTAGGACCTCAAAAGTAGTAATCTCAGGATTGCTACCAGTGCCACGTGCTAGTCAGAGTAGGAATCGCAGGATAGCTCAGATGAATACGTGACTTGAGGAGTGGTGCAGAAGGGAGGGATTCAAATTCCTGGGACATTGAAACCGGTTCTAGGGGAGGTGGGACCAATACAAACCGGACGGTCTGCACCTGGGCAGGACCGGAACCAATATCCTAGGGGGAGTGTTTTCTAGTGCTGTTGGGGAGGGGTTAAACTAATATGGCAGGGGATGGGAACCTATGCAGGGAGACAGAGGGAAGTAAGAATGGGGGCAGAAGCAAAAGATAGAAAGAAGAAAAGTAAAAGTGGAGGGCAGAGAAACCCAAGGCAAAAAGCAACAAGGACCACATTACAGCAAAATGCTAAAGGGGCAAAGTGTGTTAAAAAGACAAGCCTGAAGGCTGTGTGCCTCAATGCGAGGAGTATTCGTAATCAGGTGGACGAATTAACTGCACAGATAGCAGTTAACGGATATGCTGTAATTGGCATCACGAAGACATGGCTCCAGTGTGACCAAGGCTGGGAACTCAACATGCAGGGGTATTTAACATTCAGGAAGGATAGACAGAAAGGAAAAGGAGGTGGGGTGGCATTGCTGGTTAAAGAGGAAATTAGCGCAATAGTAAGGAAAGACATTAGCTTGGATGATGTGGAATCGATATGGGTGGAGCTACGGAATACCAAAGGGCAGAAAACACTAGTGGGAGTTGTGTACAGACAACCAAATAGTAGTAGTGAGGTTGGGGACAGCATCAAACAAGAAATTAGGGATGCGTGCAATAAAGGTACAGCAGTTATCATGGGCGACTTTAATCTACATTCTGATTGGGCTAACCAAACTGGTAGTAATGCGGTGAAGAAGGATTTCCTGGAGTGTATTAGGGATGGTTTTCTAGACCAATATGTCAAGGAACCAACTAGAGGGCTGGCCATCCTAGACTGGGTGATGTTTAATGAGAAAGGACTAATTAGCAATCTTGTTGTGTGAGGCCCCTTGGGGAAGAGTGACCATAATATGGTAGAATTCTTTATTAAAATAGAGAGTGACACAATTCAGAGACTAAGGTCCTTGTTAGTGTCAGTGTTTTATCAGAAGAATCACTCAACACTCAGAGTCGGTTCCAACGCCAATGTGGCCTTTATTAACGCCAGCGGGGAGGAAGCCTCAGGACTGGATCCAGGCACTTCACTCCGCAGAACAAAGGGTTTCATGGATCTTTATATGTTTTACAACAGTTTACTACACTTACATCATATAGATTATAAATTCAATTAGACCAATAGATAGAGTTCGTTTCTAAACATAAAGTGGTTCATGTGTTGCTAAGAGATGTGTTGCTAAGAGATGTGTTGCTAAGGGGTGTGTTACTAGGAACGACTCATGTAACATGAATCCAGGCCCCCCTTATCTTACTGTCCTTGGGTGCTGTCTTTGGTAGCCTCCTTATCTTAATCCTGTTACAGAGTCGTATTGTCCTTACTTCCACCAGAACATTTAGTCCTGAGGCTTGGCTGATTAGCTTGTTAGTCCTGTGTGAGGGAAACAACAATTATCAGTTTCCAGGAATGCGGTCTAATTCAACTAACAGAAATCCCTTGAGGCTTCACTGGTAGCCATTTTATGATACAAGTTACATATAGTTCTAACCTTATACTACAGGTGCCGTTGCCCTAGGGTGCCTAATGCCGACAACAATTCCCTCCTTTCGGTAATGGGACTAGTCCTAGTCCCCCTTTAACCGACTGCCCTACTTATGTTGGATTTTGTGCACGGCCCGGTACTCCCTGCCTCAACGTGCTGGCCAGTCATGCGGTTTCAGGAGTTCCGGTTGCTTAGATCAAATTGACAAAGGCCAAATCCTCCTTCTTTATTAGATTTGGGGACCGGTCATGGGTCCCTCTTCGTTGTGCGTGGTACCTGCATGCCTGGCAGGCCATTATGCCCCATGTTATCGCTAAGATCAATTGTATCCCGACCAGTATGTGTGAAATTATTCGAATCCAAGGGTGGATGTTCACATTTATTCCCCAGTCCCCGACCTTTCTCCACCAACTCTGACTTTGTAAGTCTATATCGATATCTTCTTCCAGTACTTTGATTTTAGTTTGCAGTTGGTGGTAGAGCATTACGGATTGACCCACCCTGAGCCTCAATTCTCGGAATACTTCGGTTAGATGTGGGATAGGGACCTGATCTGGCTCGTCATAATCCTGCAAATGATCATGGAGCTGGTCGGTTACATCAATAGCTTCGGGCTTCCGGCGCCTAACCTGGGTGAATGTGCTTGCCCGATCGCGACAGGTCGTAGTGGCGTAAAGCAAAAGTTTGGCCTTGGTATAGGGCACTGCAGGTCATTATACTGGTATGAACACTCTGTGGTAGAGACGCAGTATCTTCTCTTCCCTCCGTAGCCTGCTCTCGCGAAGTGTCTGTGTGCGGGCACTATTTCTCGTACGCACCCGTCGGTTCAGTTAAACCCGCACTCGTCTAGCTCACCTCGGCCTACCGGGTGAGGGCATACTGTGATCCCCCCCGCTTTGTTTGCAATCTGTTTGGGAAATCCCGGTAAGTATGTTGTTTCGACGAACGGCGGAGGTGGTGGTCAGATAGTAACGGATGAATACATTTTCCGGTATTACTCCGATATTCTCTAGTTGGTACAGGGGGAATGGCCCTGAGTCTGGCATGGCTATAGGGATCATCAGGACTATCCCTATCCCAGTATTCCTTCCCGTCTGGCAGTCTGGAATTGCTGGGTATACTCGGATCAGTCCCTTCAGAGTACAATTATCCAGTGTCCCCCTTTGGTTAGCCAACTGAGCGAAATGTGAACTGTCTATCCAATCGGGTACTTCCCCGCGTTGGATCTGGTCGAGATTGTGGCGGATCTGTCCCACCATCCACAGACCATAAGCGTGACAGAGTTGCCCCTGTCTTTGCTTTCCCGTATCTTCTTTTTCTCTATCAATGAGGTGGTTGATAGTTTTGGCGTGAGCTTCCAGGACTGAGATGCCATCCAACTGGATTTCGGCACCCTCCTTTCCTAGGTTGGCTTGGTCTTCCTGGTTTTGCTCCATCCTCTCATTTAACCCTTGTATGTCTATCGAGTTTACTACGGAGGTCCCTGTATTGAAAACGGTGGCAATATCATTAACTATTTCCCTCTTGACCTGGGGGCTGACCCCTGTCCCCGGAATCTACTGGCACCCATTTCATCGGCAGCCTGCTGCATTACAACTTTACTTAATACATTGTACATCTTCCTTGACTGTTCTGTACAGTATTCCGGCATCTGGATGCCTGAAATATTGATCAGGACAGGCACAATTTCATGTTTAACATTATCATACAATAATTCCCCTTCGTTGTACATTACAATCCCATTTTCTGGTCCCTTAGTAGTTATGGGACAAGGCAGTTCCTCGGGCAATGTAGTGGTTCTTATGGGGCGCGGTGTCGGAGGGGGTGAGAAGCATACATACAATGATATTGCAGCCGCCCCCACCTCCTCGTAGTACCCACACAGCCCCACTCCCTTTTTGCGGATGACTGATTGCTGGGACTGTCCCGGAGGCGCGCAAATTATGCCGAAAGTACATTCATCGGGCCCTTTGACATCCCTCCATTTAATGCAGCTGCTCCTTATACCCATGGAGCACTCTACACATACCCGGTTCTTGTTAGGATTTACTTGTAACCATGCATTAAAATAAGTCCTGTCCTTGCTCTGGGATGCACATTCCATCCGTTAAATTAAACAAGACTCCATAGTTCATGTAGTTGTTTATTTCCTGAGTGCACTGCAATCCGTTGGTATCATCCAGTGTTTGTGTGGGTCTTGAGGTTCCCAGTAGCATGAGTCCCCAGTGTCGGAGTCACCACTGCGGTCCCATCTTGGTGAGTGTTTTATCTGAAAATTTTAAACAGATAGCCTGGTCGTCACCAGGTGTTAGGTTCTGGTCTACTTGTGTCACTGTCACTCTGTGGAATCGAAGGTAAGGATTAGGTTAACCATATTCTTTATAGTCGTACCATCTCTATCACTTCATGTCCCTGTCTGGGCTGCCGTCGGTTTTGCGTTTGAGCCTGCTGTGCTCGAGCCTGCACAATGACCCATCTAAATATTATCCAAACTCCAATCAACATCAATGCCACCATTATTCCTCCAAACATCGCTGTCTGCTTTACCGTTAGGTTGGGTTTGTGGACTACACCTACCCACTGTGGGGTACATTGGCTCTATTGCCATAGGTGATGGTGCTATGGCTGTGCACTGCACTATCCGTTTGGTCCCGTTTTTTTTTTAAACATCTCTTCCAGCCTGTTTATCTTAGCTTTTAACTCTTGACCAGCTAGTTCCGTTTTATTTTTATTCTGAATATCCCACCATTTCCTCTGTCTGTCAGGTGAGTCTTCTTTATTTTATTAAGAAATCCAAATTAATAATGTCCAGTTTAAAACAGCTGTCAATGGAAAGGATTAACTCCTTTACAGGTTTGTAAGAAAGCCTGATGTCATTACGGGACTTCACGTAATCATCCGAAAAATTATTTTTTTAAAAATTGACCACACATTTTTAATAGCAATTTTGTTTACTGAAATTCAATTTAGTTTTTTTTTTAATTTCTCTCTCAGCACAAAATCTAAACTTCTGTGCCAGTTCCATTTTCTATAAGAATTTAAGAATTCAGTAAGATTCTCTAATTCCAAGTTTTTTTTTCTGTGCTGAGTTCGCATAGCTTAGATCTTCAAAACCCTCCTGCTTGTTTAGACTGTTCGGAACTTTTCTTGATAAACACTGTCCATTTTGGAAATCTTTTCAAACTGCATTGAAACTTTCTCATAATTTAAAATTCGAATCCATGTAGAGTGTTTTTTTACCTCTTCCAATTTTTTTTCCCTTCTAATTAAACCAATATCTTTTCCACAGCAAACATCAACTAGTATTTAGTAAGTTGTGTCTTTTTTCATCACAAACACATTTGTTAATTTAAAATCATTTATTTACTTTCAAAGTGGCGTCTTTATCTTTTTCTTTTCTCCATAACTGGAATGGAGTCCAGCTTTGAAGGTTTGAGGGCTGCTTTGCGTTATCTCAAAATGCTCCAGTTTCAAAATCGTTAAAATGTCTCTTCTAAACTGCTAAAGCTTGCTGTTTTTAACATTTTCCAAAAGTTCCTTTTATACCTTCGCAGATAGCTCGCCACTCGCCCAGGAGTTTTATCTGATCAGATTTAATTTAATAATTTTTTTTTTGAATCCACCTCAGTATTTTCTGTTCCTTCTCTGAATATCTCAAAATCCCAATTCAAACTTTGTAATTTCAATCTTTATTTAAAACCTTTTTTTTTTGTTTTGAGCTAGAAGCTTTCTTAAAAGGCATTCTTTATCTCATTCCGAGACTAAATTTATGTCTTTCAATCCAATGTAATCAAGCATGTTTTCTTTCGACAAGTAAATTCTTTTTTTTTAACAACCGGGACCATGTATTTTTTTATCTTTTGCTCAACAAACCTATCTTTGTACGTTTCCTAGCTCCGTAACTTATCATCCGAATAAATCCACACCTGAGTTTCTAACTTAAAATGTCTTAAAACTTCCCACATACAGGACAACACTACAAAGGGTTAGCTAAAATAAACAGACACTTGCATTCCTCTTCCAACCAGGCTTTCAGAAACATGACAACATAAAAATTCATTCCGCAGTCACAAAATCACACAGGGACTCTCACTCAACGACCAGACATTTACAACAGTCTCTCTTCTTTCCTATTAAGTGTTTTAGCCGGCTCTATTTTTGGATTCATGACCTTTCAGGGAATTCGTAGTTTTATCTAAATAATTCCTCACATAACTTTTGTAGTGGTCTACCGGTATTGGTTTTTCCGTTCCTTCACCCACCATTCCCGTTGGGCTGCTGGCAGGTCCTGAGGATTCCACTCTGCTCTAATCATTTTCTCGATTAGTTTCTTTTGCTTTTCCGCCAGATGGCGTGTAAGGGACCCTTCTGATTCCCACTCGAGTTTATCTGCTTTATCTGGCCATTCCTGGGTAGGACTAGAACCGTTAGGAATCTACTCTCAAAGGTTTGCCTTTTACCTCGCACAACTTGTAGTAGACCGTCTCTGGGCTGCTGTCAGGTCACAAGTCTGCTGTTACACAAACTTATACAATTCTTAAATCGCGTTTAAGCAATTCCCACAGTGCTCTACGTATCCTTAACGACTACCTACCACCGCTTTGTCTGTTGGTCTGACCCTGTTCACAGGTTTGGATTCTGTTAGCCACTGTACTCCCCCGGGGTATATTTTAAATCACACTACTGGGTCCGGAAGCTGTCTTTCAGTATCACGATCCCACGGTCTAAGTGTGTTCCCTACGCCTACTTGGTTCTTGACCGTCACGTGGGACAAAAGTCCTCTTAATTCAGGCTCAGGCTAGGCGTTTGAGATATTAGACCATCTCCTCGTGTCGATCAACCAGCATCCACCTTCCGCACCCTTTATAATTAAAAATCGTTTTTTATACTCACCCGGGTTTTTCCAAGGGCATCCAGCGACTCCGGGAAATCCTGCCGACTACGCCACTGTTAGTGTTAGTGTTTTATCAGAAGAATCACTCAACATTCAGAGTCGGTTCTAACGCCAATGCGGCCTTTATTAACGCCAGCGGGGAGGAAGCCTCAGGACTGGATCCAGGCACTTCACTCCGCAGAACAAAGGGTTTCATGGATCTTTATATGTTTTACAACAGTTTACTACAGTTACATCATATAGATTATAAATTCAATTAGACCAATAGATCGAGTTCATTTCTAAACATAAAGTGGCTCATGTGTTGCTAAGAGATGTGTTGCTAAGAGATGTGTTGCTAAGGGGTGTGTTGCTAGGAATGACTCATGTAACATGAATCCAGGCTCCCCTTATCTTACTGTCCTTGGGTGCTGTCTTTGGTAGCCTCCTTATCTTAATGCTGTTACAGAGTCGTATTGTCCTTACTTCCACCAGAACATTTAGTCCTGAGGCTTGGCTGATTAGCTTGTTAGTCCTGTGTGTGGGAAACAACAATTATCAGTTTCCAGGAATGTGGTCTAATTCAGCTAACAGAAATCCCTTGAGGCTTCACTGGTAGCCATTTTATGATACAAGTCACATATAGTTCTAACCTTATACTACAGGTGCCGTTGCCCTAGGGTGCCTAATGCCTACAATAGTCCTGAACTTAAGGAAAGGTAACTTCGATGGCATGAGACGTGAATTGGCTAGAATAGACTGGCGAGTGATACTTAAAGGATTGACAATGGATAGGCAATGGCAAATATTTAAAGATCACATGAATGAACTTCAACAATTGTACATCCCTGTCTGGAGTAAAAATAAAACGGGGAAGATGGCTCAACCGTGGCTAACAAGGGAAATTAAGGATAGTGTTAAATCCAAGGAAGAGGCATATAAATTGGCCAGAAAAAGCAGCAAACCTGAGGACTGGGAGAATTTTATAATACAGCAGAGGAGGACAAAGGGTTTAATTAGGAGGGGGAAAATAGAGTATGAGAGGAAGCTTGCTGGGAACATAAAAACTGACTGCAAAAGCTTCTATAGATATGTGAAGAGAAAAAGATTAGTGAAGACCAACGTAGGTCCCTTGCAGTCAGATTCATGTGAATTAATAATGGGGACAAAAGAAATGGCAGACCAATTGAACAAATACTTTGGTTCTGTCTTCACGAAGGAAGACACAAATAACCTTCTGGATATACTAAGGGACCGAGGGTCTAGTGAGTAGGAGGAACTGAACGAAATCCTTATTAGGCGGGAAATTGTGTTCAGGAAATTGATGGGATTGAAGGCCAATAAATCCCCAGGGCCTGATTGTCTGCATCCCAGAGTACTTAAGGAAGTAGCCCTAGAAATAGTGGATGCATTAGTGATCATTTTACAAGTCTATCGACTCTGGATCAGTTCCTATGGACTGGGGGCAGCTAATGTAACACCACTTTTTAAAAAAGGAAGGAGAAAGAAAAGGGTAATTATAGACCAGTTAGCCTGACATCAGTAGTGGGGAAAATGTTGGAATCAATTATTAAAGATGAAATAGCAGTGCATTTGGAAAGCAGTGACAGGATTGGTCCAAGTCAGCATGGATTTATGAAATGGAAATCATGCTTGACAAAACTTCTAGAATTTTTTGAGGATGTAACTGGTAGAGTGGACAAGGGAGAACCAGTGGATGTGGTGTATTTGGACTTTCAAAAGGCTTTTGACAAGGTCCCACACAAGAGATTGGTGTGCAAAATTAAAGCACATGGTATTGGGGGTACTGTACTGATGTGGATAGAGAACTGGTTTGCAGACAGGAAGCAGAGCATCGGGATAAATGGGTCCTTTTCAGAATGGCAGGCAGTGACTAGTGGGATGCTGCAGGGTTCAGTGCTGGGACCCCAGCTATTTACAATATACATTAATGATTTAGACGAAGGAATTGAGTGTAATATCTCAAAGTTTGCAGATGACACTAAGCTGGGTGGTGGTGTGAGCTGTGAGGAGGACGCTAAGAGGCTGCAGGGTGACTTTGACAGGTTAAGTGAGTGGGCAAACGCATGGCAGATACAGTATAATGTGGATAAATGTGAGGTTATCCACTTTGGTTGGCAAAAACAGGAAGTCAGAATATTATCTGAATGGCGGCAGATTAGGAAACGGGGACGTGCAACGAGACCTGGGTGTCATGGTACATCAGTCATTGAAAATTGGCATGCAGGTATAGCAGGCGGTGAAGAAGACAAATGGTATGTTGGCCTTCATAGCTAGAGGATTTGAGTAATGGAGCAGCGAGGTCTTACTGCAGTTGTACAGGGCCTTAGTGTTGGTTCAGTTTTGGTCTCCTAATCTGAGGAAGGACATTCCTGCTATTGAGGGAGTGCAGCGAATGTTCACCAGACTGATTCCCGGGATGGCAGGACTGACATATGAGGAGAGACTGGATCGACTGGGCCTGTATTCACTGGAGTTTAGAAGGATGAGAGGGGATCTCATAGAAACATATAAAATTCTGACGGGACTGGACAGGTTAGATGCAGGAAGAATGTTCCCAATGTTGGGGAAGTTCAGAACCAGGGAACATAGTCTAAGGATTAGCGGTAAGCCATTTAGGATTGAGATGAGGAAAAACTGCTTCACTCAGAGAGTTGTTAACCTGTGGAATTCCCTACCGCAGAGAGTTGTTGATGCCATTGGATACATTCAAGAGGGAGTTAGATATGGCCCTTATGGCTAAAGGGAAAGAAAGCAGGAAAGGGGTACTGAGGTGAATGATCAGCCATGATCTTATTGAATGGTGGTGCAGGCTCGAAGGGCCAAATGGCCTACTCCTGCACCTATTTTCTATGTTTCTATGTTTCAACAGCATCCAGGAAGGCAGAGCTGGCTGCTGGGGGACAAAGGGTACGGCCTCGCCACCTGGCTCATGACGCCCCTACGCATAACCCGGACAGAAGCTCACCAGGAATACAATGTGTCATACAACTTGTGCAGCATAATAGAGGGGACCATTGGCATATTGAAGCAGCGTGTCCCATGCCTGGACCATTCTGGAGGCTATTCGCAATACTCGCTTGAGATTGTCGGTCAGATCACTGTTGTGTGCTGCATGCTGCATAACTTAGCCATCATGAGGCTGCAGCAACTGGTAGTAGAAGGCTCACCTGAGGTGAGAGTGGCTGATGATGATGAGGAAGATGCAGATGACGAAAAGGAGGAGGACAAGGAAGCCATGCAACTACCTGAACCTGGAGCACGACGGCGGAGGAGAGCGGGCTGTCGTATCCCTTTAACGATTGCTTGAGCCTTGCGCCAGCAGCTCATCCGTGAACATTTTGCTGCCTGAAGGCTCAATGGCAACTATTCAAAATGGACCATGTTTACTGTTTGGACCTG
The DNA here is from genome assembly GCF_044704955.1 of Pristiophorus japonicus. Lineage (NCBI taxonomy): Eukaryota > Metazoa > Chordata > Chondrichthyes > Pristiophoridae > Pristiophorus > Pristiophorus japonicus. The sequence goes on from NC_091977.1 coordinate 197,622,896, forward strand.
TTCTGTAATGTGTTGTGTTAATAATGGAAATGATTCTTCTTCAGTTCAAAAAGTTGTGGACCAAATGGAACAAATACTGTAAATGTTTCAGTTATAATTTAAAATATATTTTATTCAAAAGTTTAACACTGGTTTGTACTTAACTTACCTTTAATAAAAATATTCTTATCAAACTTTAAAGTTTTCAGTTAAGATCACTTACAAACTTTAAGATCACTTACAAACTTATAAACTTGTAAATTTACATCACTTACATCACTTACAAAATTTTTTATTTGAGAACAGTTACAATAACAACAACAACAGCAGCAGCAGCAGCAGCAATGAAAGGCTGCACCCATCTCTCCTCCACCTTATTCTAAGACCGCCCGCTACGCTTGGTCTTGATGACTCCACCCCTGCCCACAGGCGGTGGTGCAGCGTTTCTCGGGTTGGTACCAAGCTTATTCTTTTGAGCATCTCAGGTAATGCGCACTTCTTGATGGGGGGCATGGGCAGGCGGTAATGTGGAAAGCCGGGCTTGGGCCTCTTCAGAGGTTGGCCTGGGGATTGGAGTGGGAGTGACAGTTGATTCCATCAATGGCCGTGGGTCTGGGCATGTTCCCTTATTGCAGCAGCTATCTCCGACATTCGCTCCATCATGTTTGCCGACAGCGTCTCAACTACCTGCAACATTCTCTCCCTCATGTTCACCGACATTGTATCAGCTAACTGCGACATTCCCTCCCTCACGTTGACCAATAGTGTTCCCATTTCTCGCGAGAGTGTTGTTACTTTTCCCGACAGTCCCGATACTTCATCACCCACCCCACTGATGATGTCCAGGAGTGATCGTGTAAGATCAATGCTCTCCGCGCTCATTGCCATCATCTGAACCACATCTGTTAGATCCTGCACCTCAGGAGAGCACTATCGAGCTCTCCTTCCCCTCCTCACCCTGGGTGTGGCTCACTGCATCCCACTGGGATCCGCACCCTTGTACAGTGGGGCCCTGCGTGTGCCTCACTGCACCCCACTGGGACCCGCAGCCTCGGACTGTGTGAAACCATGGAATGTCCCAACACTCGCACCACTCAGGAAAGGGGCTTGGCACCTCAATGGGTGGCACCAGCACCTCCTCCAGAGTGAGTACAACAGTGGGGGCTTCATCCTCCCCTTCCCCCAACCCCTCCCCCTCACACTCACCCTCACCCCAAAGCTCTTGGTCTGGAAGGTGGGATTGGGAGATGTTCTCCTCTTCAGCTCGTCTGTGTCTGAATCTTCTTCTGCATCGGCTTCAGTCTCATCAGGGTTGGCCTCAAGTTCTGCAAAATATAACAGAACAGACAAATGGTTAGCAGCAGAGGAGGGGGCAGGGTGGTATGAGTAGGCTCACACAGCGCAGGCAGCAGGCTCATTTGAAGGACCACGATGAATGATAGCACATTGCATCAACCAAAACGTAGTTGACGGAGACATCCCCATGAACCGAAGCATGGCTAGCCTGTGCAGTACTTAATATTTAGCAAAGCCAGACTGTAGAATGTACAGGACTTACCCTCTCCCTCAAGTATGGGCCCAGCTTGTGCAGCGGTGGTTGCTTTTCTCCAGGCAGGACCCATCAAAGCAACGATCCTCTCTTCCAAGTGTGTCAGTGGGTGCAGATTTGCCGGGCCTCCTCCTGTTTGAATTCTTTCACTTTTGTTGTGTGCCACCCTCCTCTGCAAAGATGAAAATATAACTTTTTAGAGAGGGTGTCTTTCTGCTGGGTGGGACATATACAAATGGTCACATTTACAATTGCAATTCCAGTGAATAAATGAAAATATTACTTACACTAACTACTTGACCGAAGTCCTGCCACTTCTTTTTGCACTGGCCTCCAGACCTCGGGGTGGTCACCACTGCACAGTAATCTTCTGCAAGTTGGTTTCAGCGTTTCTTCATTTCTTTTGGTGAAACTTTTATGTGACCTCTGCTGGTGTCCAGCTCGTGCCATCTGGCTTCAATTACAGTAACCAGTGCCTCCACTTCATCCTGTGAGAAATTCTTGGTCCTCGAGCCGTGTTGTATATTGTATTGCAGCTCTGATTTTTCCAATGAGAATTAAAGTTCTCACACAGTTCTCACACATAACTGGCTCTTTAAAAATGGCTGAATGCAGGCCAGGAGGTGTACTGGGCATGCGCCCATAGCAATCACGTAAAAAACGTCATTTCTTTCCACGCATGCGCAGAAGCGGGGGTTTCCTTTTTTCAGCGCAGACCTTATGCTCCGCCCCCCGAAGGTAAAGGACGGGCTGCGCGGCCCCAATTTCAAAAATTAGAACGGGGAAACATTCAAGTTATTTTTTGGAGTAGTCGGGGCCAAGAAAATCAGCATAGCTCTTGCAATACGCAAAAAACAGCATTGGGAAATTTGAGCCCCTTGTCACTCAACATTTCTATCTTAGAGATACCACACCAGCACCATTGCGTTCCTCTCCCTAATATTAATCATTGACAGCTTTCTTCACTTTGCATTTGTTTAACTCAACTCTAAGGCCTAGAAATTGGTTTGCAAACTGGACACAGGGAACTATCCCTGCCCATGGCTCACCTGATATTGGGCCCCGGGCCTCATTTACATGGGACCGGCGAGCTGCAGATGCCTGCTGGTCATCCCCAGACAGATCACTGCCGAAAGTGATTTCAATTTTGTCACCAGCAGCAGCCCTCAGGTAAGTCATGGGAGAGGGAGAACCATTTGGGAGGGAGGGGTTGATCCAGAGAAGAGAGGTAGGGAAGCACTTGGGAGGGATGTGAACATGGTCCAGCAACAACTACAACAATGACTTGCATTTATCTAGCTTCTTTAATGTAGTAAAACGTCCCAAGTTGCTTCACAGGAGAGTTATCTAACAAAATGTGACACTGAGCCTCAAAAGGAGATATTAAGTGACCAAAAGCTTGGTCAAAGAGGTAGGCTTTAAGGCACGCCTTGAAGAAGGAGAAAGAGATAGAGAGGCGGAGTGATTTAGGAAGGGAATTTCGAGCTTAGGGTCTGGGCAGTTGAAAACATGGCCACCAATGGTGGAGCGATTAATAGCGGGGTGCACAAGAGGCCAAGATTGGAGGAGCGCAGAGATCTCGTAGGGTTACAGGGTTGGAGGCGGTTATAAAGATAGGGAGGGGCAAAACCATGGAGGGATTTGAAAACAAGGATGAGGAATTTAAAATTGCAGTGTTGCCAGACTGAGAGCCAATGTAGGTCAGCGAACATGGGGTGATGGTTTAACGGGACTTGGTGCCAGTTATGATATGGGCAGCAGACCTGGTCTCCAGCCGTCTTGGACCCCCTTGCCACTGGACCAAGACCTTGCTCAGTTAAGCCCATGTGATTGCCGGTGTGCAACGGCCACCCCACGTTAAAAGAACTCACGCACAGGCATCTTCTACTTCGCTAATATGAAGGTCGGAACCTGGGACGTCAGGACCCTCATGGACAATTCCAACAACAACAGGCCGGAACACCGCATCGCCATAGTTGCCCAGGAACTTAGACATTTTGACATTGACATCGTCGCCCTAAGTGAGACCCGGCGGGCAGGGGAAGGCCAGCTCAAGGAACATGGTGGAGATTACACCTTTTTCTGGAAAGGAAAACCAGAGGAAGAATGCCGCCTTCATGGGGTCGGCTTTGCCATCAAAAATGAGCTGGTCAACCGCCTCAAAGACTCTCCCTGCGGGGTTAGCGAACGCCTCATGACTCTTCACCTTACCCTATCCCTATGCGCTACAGTCATCAGTGCGTACGCCCCAACACTCGATGCAATGGATGAGGCTAAAGAGGATTTTTATTCCAACCTCGAGACATCCCTGTGCCACGTCCCCACGGGCAACAAATTGATCCTCCTAGGTGACTTTAATGCCACGGTCGGCAACGACACAGCCCTCTGGGGAGGCGTGATTGGCAGAGAGGGGGTAGGGAAAGCCAACTCCAGCGGTACCCTACTCCTGTCAAAATGTCTAGAACATGAACTCCTCATCACCAACACCCTGTTCCGCCAGAGGGACAAATACAAGGCATCGTGGCAACAACCTCGCTCCAAACACTGGCACCTGCTCGACTATGTCATCGTCCAAGCCAGGGATCGCAAGGATGTGCGCATCACCCGCGCCATGACAGGAGCTGACGACTGCTGGACGGACCATCGCCTAATCCGATCCATCATCAGTATAAACATAGCCCCAAAGCAGAGAGGACAGCAGAAGCAGTGCCGCAAAAAAGTTAATGCCGGGGCACAACGACCCAGCTAAGAGAGCCCTATACAGCCAGTGCCTCACAGCTAATCTGGCGTGCCTTGATGACCCTGAGATGCTCAATGCCCACAGCGCTTGGTCTGCCCTCCAAACCTCCATAACCAGTGCCTGTGAAGAGACACTTGGCTACTCAACCAGAAAACACCAGGACTGGTTTGATGAAAATGATTAGGAGATCCAAGAACTAATAGATCGTAAGCACAGAACATTTCTGAGCCTCAAGCAACAACCCAATTCGGGAGCTACAAAGCAAAAAAAAACATTACAGACGGCTCAAGGCTGAGGTCCAACAAAAAACCCGGGACCTAAAGAACAGGTGGTGGATGGAGAAAGCACAGGAGATACAGCAGCTGGCCGACAGACACGATATGTGAGGATTCTTTATTGCAGTCAAGGCCACCTACAGTCCAAATTCCCAAGGCCCCACCCCACTCCTGGCCAAGAGTAGGGAAACACTCATCAAGGACACCGAGGCAGTCAGGGCCTGCTGGAAGGGGCAATTTGAAGATCTCCTCAATTGAGACTCTGCCTTTGACTCGAGCGTTCTCGACTCCATCCCGCAGCATGACCCGCCCCTCAGTGTTGCACAAGGTAGGAAAAGCTATAAAACAGCTCAAGAACGACAAGGCTACAGGTGTGGATGGAATTCCTGCTGAAGCGCTAAAGTATGGCGGAGAGGTGCTGTTGATGCGGATACATGACCTCATCTCTCTCATCTGGAGGGAGGAGAGCAAGCCGGGAGATCTCAGACATGCAGTAATCGTGACCATCTTTAAAAAGGGGGACAAGTCCGACTGCGGCAATTACAGGGGAATCTCCCTGCTATCAGCCACTGGGAAGGTTGTTGCGAGGGTTCTCCTCAACCATCTTCTCCCTGTGGCCGAGGAGCTCCTCCTGGAGTCACGGTGCGGATTTTGTTCCCTACAGGGCACAACGGGCATAATCTTTGGAGCTCGACAGCTACAGGAAAAATGCAGGGAGCAGCGCCAGCCCTTATACATGACCTTTTTCGATCTTACAAAAGCCTTTGACACTGTTGACCGTGAGGGCTTATGGAGCGTCCTCCTCCGTTTTGGATGCCCCCAAAAGTTTGTCAACATCCTTTGTCTGCTCTACGACGACATGCAGGCCGTGATCCTAACCAGCGGATCCATTACTGACTCATTCCATGTCCGGACCGGGGTCAAACAGGGCTGCGTCATCGCTCCAACCCTCTTCTCAATCTTCCTCGCTGCCATGCTCTACCTCACAATCAACAAGCTCCCCGCTGGAGTGGAACTAAACTACAGAACCAGTGGGAAGCTGTTTAACCTACGCCGTCTCCAGGCAGGCCGAAGATCACCCCAACCTCTGTCCTCGAGCTACAGTACACGGCGACGCCTGTGTCTGCGCACATTCTGAGGCTGGACTCCAGGCTATAGTCGATGTATTCACCGAGGCATATGAGAGCATGGGCCTTACGCTTAACATCCATAAGACAAAGGTCCTCGCTACACAGCACTGCCCCCCAGTCATCAAGATTCATGGCGCAGTCCTCGACATCGTGATCCACTTCCCATACCTCGGGAGTCTTTTATCAACAAAGGCAGACATTGATGCAGAGATTCAACATCGCCTCCAGTGCACCAGTGCAGCCTTTGGTTGCCTGAGGAAAAGAGTGTTCGAAGACCAGGCCCTCAAATCTACCATCAAGCTCATGGTCTACAGGGCTGTAGTAATACCCGCCCTCCTGTATGGATCAGAGGCATGCACGATGTATAGAAGGCACCTCAAGTCGCTGGAGACATATCACCAACGATGTCTCCGCAAGATCCTGCAAATCTTCTGGAAGGACAGGCGCACCAACATCAGTGTCCTCGCACAGGCTAACATCCCCAGCATTGAAGCACTGACCACACTCGATCAACTTCACTGGGCAGGCCATAAAGTTTGCATGCCAGACATGAGGCTCCCAAAGCAATTGCTCTATGCGGAGCTCCTTCATGGCAAATGAGCCAAAGGTGGGCAGTGGAAACATTACAAGGACACCCTCAAAGCCTCCCTGGTAAAGTGCGACATCACCACTGACACCTGGGAGTCCCTGGCCGAAGACCGCCCGAGGTGGAGAAAGTGCATCCAGGAGGGCGTTGAGCTCTTTGAATCTCAACGCCGCGAGCGTGAAGAGGTCAGCCGCAGGCAGCGGAGGAGCGTGCAGCAAATCAGTCCCCCCCCACCCCCCCACTCCTTCCCCCAACGAATGTCTGTCCTACCTGTGACAGGGTCTGTGGCTCTCGCATTGGACTATTCAGCCACCAAAGGACTCACTTTAGGATTGGAAGCAAGTCTTCCTCGATTCCGAGGGACTGCCTATGATGATGATGGGCAGCAGAGTTTTGGATGAGCTCGAGTTTATGTAGGGTGGAAGATGGGGCATTGGCTATTGGAATACTCCAGTCTAGAGGTAACAAAACATGGATGAGTATCTCAGCAGCAGATGAGCTGAGGCAGGGGCGGAGTCGAGCGATGTCACAGAGGTGGAAGTAGGTGGTCTTGGTAATAGAGCGGATATGTGATTGGAAGCTCATCTCAGGGTCAGAAATGACACCAAGGTTGTGAACAGTTTCATTCAGCCTCGGACTAGTTGCCAGGGAGAGGGATGGAGTCATTAGCTCGGGAATAGAGTTTATACCGAAAATAATAGCTTTGGTCTTCCCAATATTATTTGGAGAAAATTTCTGCTCATCCACTACTGGATGTTGGACAAGCAGTGTAATAAATCAGAGACAGTGGCGGGATTGAGAAAGCTGGTGGTTAGGTAGAGCCGAGTGTCATCAGTGTACATGGGGAATCTGATGTTATATTTTCGAATGATGTAGATGAGAAATAGGAGGGGACCAAGGATAGATCCTTGGGGGGCTCCAGCGGTAACGGTGTGGGAAGAGAAGCCATTGCATGTGATTCACTGGCTATGACTGGATAGATAAGAATGGATCCAGGCCAGTGCTTTCAGAACTGGTAAAGGGTCATCAATCTGAAACGTTAACTCTGTTTCTCTCTCCGCAGGTGCTGCCTGACATAGAAACATAGAAACATAGAAAATAGGTGCAGGAGTAGGCCATTCAGCCCTTCTAGCCTGCACCGCCATTCAATGAGTTCATGGCTGAACACGCAACTTCAGTACCCCCTTCCTGCTTTCTCGCCATACCCCTTGATCCCCCTAGTAGTAAGGACTTCATCTAACTCCTTTTTGAATATATTTAGTGAATTGGCCTCAACTACTTTCTGTGGTAGAGAATTCCACAGGTTCACCACTCTCTGGGTGAAGAAGTTTCTCCTCATCTCGGTCCTAAATGGCTGACCCCTTATCCTTAGACTGTGACCCCTGGTTCTGGACTTCCCCAACATTGGGAACATTCTTCCTGCATCCAACCTGTCTAAACCCGTCAGAATTTTAAACGTTTCTATGAGGACCCCTCTCATTCTTCTGAACTCCAGTGAATACAAGCCCAGTTGATCCAGTCTTTCTTGATAGGTCAGTCCCACCATCCCGGGAATCAGTCTGGTGAACCTTCGCTGCACTCCCTCAATAGCAAGAATGTCCTTCCTCAAGTTAGGAGACCAAAACTGTACACAATACTCCAGGTGTGGCCTCACCAAGGCCCTGTACAACTGTAGCAACACCTCCCTGCCCCTGTACTCAAATCACCTCGCTATGAAGGCCAACATGCCATTTGCTTTCTTAACCGCCTGCTGCACCTGCATGCCAACCTTCAATGACTGATGTACCATGACACCCAGGTCTCGTTGCCCCTCTCCTTTTCCTAATCTGTCACCATTCAGATAATAGTCTGTCTCTCTGTTTTTACCACTAAAGTGGATAACCTCACATTTATCCACATAATACTTCATCTGCCATGCATTTGCCCACTCACCTAACCTATCCAAGTCACTCTGCAGCCTCATAGCATCCTCCTTGCAGCTCACACTGCCACCCAACTTAGTGTCATCTGCAAATTTGGAGATACTACATTTAATCCCCTTGTCTAAATCATTAATGTACAGTGTAAACAGCTGAGGCCCCAGCACAGAACCTTGCGGTACCCCACTAGTCACTGCCTGCCATTCTGAAAAGTACCCATTTACTCCTACTCTTTGCTTCCTGTCTGACAATCAGTTCTCAATCCATGTCAGTACACTACCCCCAATCCCATGTGCTTTAACTTTGCACATTAATCTCTTGTGTGGGACCTTGTCGAAAGCCTTCTGAAAGTCCAAATATACCACATCAACTGGTTCTCCCTTGTCCACTCTACTGGAAACATCCTCAAAAAATTCCAGAAGATTTGTCAAGCATGATTTCCCTTTCACAAATCCATGCTGACTTGGACCTATCATGTCACCTCTTTCCAAATGCACTGCTATGACATCCTTAATAATTGATTCCATTATTTTACCCACTACTGAGGTCAGGCTGACCGGTCTATAATTCCCTGTTTTCTCTCCCTCCTTTTTTAAAAAGTGGGGTTACATTGGCTACCCTCCACTCAATAGGAACTGATCCAGAGTCAATTGAATGTTGGAAAATGACTGTCAATGCATCAGCTATTTCCAAGGCCACCTCCTTAAGTACTCTGGGAGGCCCTGGGGATTTATCGGTCTTCAAGCCCATCAATTTCCCCAACACAATTTCCCGACTAATAAGGATTTCCCTCAGTTCCTCCTCCTTACTAGACCCTCTGACCCCTTTTATGTCCGGAAGGTTGTTTGTGTCCTCCTTAATGAATACCGAACCAAAGTACTTGTTCAATTGGTCTGCCATTTCTTTGTTCCCCGTTATGACTTCCCCTGATTCTGACTGCAGGGGACCTACGTTTGTCTTTACTAACCTTTTTCTCTTTACATATCTATAGAAACTTTTGCAATCCGTCTTAATGTTCCCTGCAAGCATCTTCTCGTACTCCATTTTCCCTGCCCTAATCAAACCCTTTGTCCTCCTCTGCTGAGTTCTAAATTTCTCCCAGTCCCCGGGTTCGCTGCTATTTCTGGTCAATTTGTATGCCACTTCCTTGGCTTTAATACTATCCCTGATTTCCCTTGATAGCCACGGTTGAGCCACCTTCCCTTTTTTATTTTTACGCCAGACAGGAATGTACAATTGTTGTATTTCATCCATGCGGTCTCTCAGTGTCTGCCATTGCCCATCCACAGTCAACCCCTTAAGTATCATTCGCCAATCTATCCTAGTCAATTGACGCCTCATACCATCAAAGTTATCCTTCTTTAAGTTCTGGACCATGGTCTCTGAATTAACTGTTTCATTCTCCATCCTAATGCAGAATTCCACCATATTATGGTCACTCTTCCCCAAGGGGCCTCGCACAATGAGATTGCTAATTAATCCTCTCTCATTACACAACACCCAGTCTAATATGGCCTCCCCCCTAGTTGGTTCCTCGACATATTGGTCTAGAAAACCATCCCTTATGCACTCCAGGAAATCCTCCTCTACCGTATTGCTTCCAGTTTGGTTAGCCCAATCTATGTGCATATTAAAGTCACCCATTATAACTGCTGCACCTTTATTGCACGCACCCCTAATTTCCTGTTTGATGCCCTCCCCAACATCACTACTACTGTTTGGAGGTCTGTACACAACTCCCACTAACTTTTTTTGCCCTTTGGTGTCCTGCAGCTCCTGACCTGCAGCTCCTGGTGTTCTGACTTGCTGAGTATTTCCAGCATTTTCTGTTTTTATTTCCGATTTCCAGCATTTGCAGTATTTTGCTTTTGTAAATGGAGGTTGGAGATGGGGCAGTACTTTGCAAGGACAGAGGAGTTAAGGGTGGGCATTTAGAGGAAAGGGGAGCTGCAGTAAAGCTGGAAGGAGCCACCAGCAGTCCCTTTAAGGACCACTGGTTGGGTCGCATGTCGACCAAGTTTTCCAAAACACAAATGCCCCAGTGCCAGCTGCGTTCAAGGCAGCCCAATTTTGCAAAAGGGGCCTCAAACAGATGTATCCCCTATTTTCATATGCAAATGTTCTAACACCTGTTTCAGACATGGGCCCTGGATATCTTTTTTACTGCCTCTATCAATATGGTGAGCAGCACATTTCCAACATATTGGGGCCGATTTTGATCGAGGCCTCTGCCCGCCCAAGTGCCGCCCAAAGTACCGCCGATGGCCGCCGAGGTACCGGACGGTACTTTGGGTGGGATATTCATGAAGAAGGTCCCTCGAAGGTCGGCGAGCGACAAATGGACGACGTACACCACCAATCTGGGTGGCAGCGGGCCGGAGGTCTCATTCTCGGCAGCAGAGGCGCTTGCCGACCAAGCGCCGCCGAGGATGGAGTCTGGCCCACGGAGGGTCAAAGACCCGAAAAAAAAACATCAGTAAAAAATTGTAAAACTATCGGCAGAGCTTCAGGGGATCCCATCCAGGTAAGTCGCTGTGGAAAAAAACATATAAAATGTTCACTTACCTTTTTTTCAGGTTTTTCATACTTACCGTTGGGGACAGACCGGCCTCCTCGCAGAGGTCCATCCCTGTTCTGGCGCCAATTCCCGCCCACATCAATATGGGAGCTCGGAGGGTGGGAGCTCAGTTGCACCACTCGGCCGTCCGCTGACGTCAGTGGGCGGTTCCCGGCGGCTCTCCCCTCCCACCCGCTCCAGGCCACCTCGAAAGTGGCACTGGGCGGATCTTCCAGAGGAATGTCAGCGGCAGTGGGTGGCAGTCGGCGGCAGCGGGCGGTGAGTTGATGAATTTCGGCCCCATAATGTGTGTGCCCCGCCCGCCATACTGGATGCTTTGTTGCCCATTTTACACCAGATATATGGGTGCGATTGAAATTCTCGGCCATAGTTTTATCTTTAAATAAAGAATGCTTCAGTTGCTTTTCTCAATCAATAATTAGAATATTGATCTATAAACTATTAATCACATGCAATACCTGTATATAAAATCTTGTCAGGATTTTGCTGATCACTCTGTGGGTAAATGCACCATGTGCTATGGCTATGTCCTTTGCGTCTAATGTTGCTGGTGTGCAAATGACATATGATTTGCACAGCAGCAAAATATACCTGTCCATTTGTGGGCGGATATATTCACCATCAATCCCAGATCCCGCGTAAATACTGACAGGCAGCAAAAGGAGCAGGGACATGGCGTAGCTGAATTCCACACCTACCTGCCTGGATTTATATTGATATTGGGAGTTGGTGGGTGGTGGAAAGTTAATATGTTTACAGATTGGGTGCATGATTTCTTAAAATCCTATAATTCTGCATTACATGTGGGAACTCAGAAAAGGATTTTGATATGTGAGCTGATGGTTGCAGTAGGACAGCTGGCTGTGTTCAACCAGTGCGGAAACTTGGCATATGCTGGTTTTGCATTCAGCTCAAAAGCAGCTTTCAGTGTTCTTGCCCTCCAGTTGGAAGCTGTTGTTGCAGGTATCCAATCTGAAATAGCAGGCTTCCAGCCACAGCTGTGGCTTCTCTTTACACTGACATTTGCACTTCCATTTTGTCGTCAAAAGGCTTAGTAAACTTCTTTTGTTTTAATATTTCCTGCATGGTTTTATAAATTTGATGTTGCAGAGGTTAGTGGGGCCATAATTGCCCCTTTTTATAAAGCCTCTGACCGTCTGAAATCAGCGGCCATGGGTCGGTGCAGAATGGCTGCTGAGTCACGGCGGACTGGCTGACGTTCGCGGCATTGTCCGCAAAGGTTTTTCCGGCAGTGTAGATATCCATCCTGCTCCTCCCACTTCTGCCCCGCTCTGGAAGCTAAATTCAGCTCAAATCGTCTTCTGATGGCCTGTCGGTGCCAACGACAGGTTTTTGGGTCGGTACACATTGCTTGCTCAAGACCGCCAGCAGCCGTTAAAGGCGTGTTGCATCTGGCATCATTCTTGTTGCTGTTTTTTTTCGGACTTTTTCAACCATTGCAAGTAGCCTTGTTGACAGCGGGATTGAGTTATTGTGGCCCAGGCTCCTCATACTCTACAATAGAGAGCCGTGATTGAGGAGGCTGGGCTTGCGGAGGAGAACCAAATGGGGTCAGTGCTGGCAGCGGAACGCCTCCTGCACATTGTGCGCGGCAGGGAGGCCGCAGGAGAAGGCGGCGCCGGCTCTAACGGTTGGAGAGGCAACGGGAAAGGGACACAGCTCACATGGCTGAGGAACATGCAGAAAGAAAGTGTTGTGTATAGACGAACTCCACGAGGCTGAGTACTGTGAGCTAAACTTAGTCTTCTTTATTACAACTCCAGAGTGCCTAAACAACATGGCAGCCAAACTTTTATAGTGGCCCTGCACATGTGTGCAGGTGACCATTAGGACTCCAACAGTCGCGCCCTTTGGTGGCAAGTATTACATACTTACATACATAACATCACTGGCCCCAAAGTCTTCGGTACAAGTTATTTATAAGTTAAGGCGATCCGGAGCCCTTCGCTCCCTGGTTGATCATCTAAGTTCAAACCCTGGCGTGTGTGAGTTGGTCGGACCATTGCTGCACTGCACCGTGGCTGGTCTGACCGGACTGTCAGAAACGGTGGGTTCATCCTCGTGATTGACAGCGAGGTCAATTGCTGGTTGGGTGTGTGTTGGTGGATCGTCGATGGTGATGTTCTCTTCAAGTCATTCCTGGTTATCAGTAAATCGCAATTTAATCTGATCTAAATGCTTTCTGCACATTTGGCCATTTAACAGTTTGATTATTAACACCCTATTCCCTTCCTTGGCCAAAACAGTGGCAGCAATCCACTTGGGACCATGACCGTAATTCAGGACAAACACAGGGTCGTTAACATTAATGTCACGTGAAACAGGCGCGCGATCGTGGTACATGTTCTGCCGGTGTTGCCGGGTTTCCACGTGATCATTAAGATCCGGATGGACTTGGGGAGAGCCTGGTTTTGAGGGCTCTCTTCATTAACAATTCTGCCGGGGGAACCCCGGAGAGCGAGTGGGGTCGCGTCCGGTAACTAAGCAGAATGCGAGACAAGCGGGTCTGCAGGGAGCCATCTGTCATGCGTTTCATGTTCTGCTTGATTGTTTGGACTGCCCGCTCCGCTTGACCGTTAGACGCGGGCTTAAACGGAGCAGACCTGACATGCTTGATGCCATTACTGGTCATAAACTCATTGAATTCTGAGCTGGTGAAACAAGGCCTATTGTCGCTGACAAGGACGTCGGGCAAGCCAAGGGTGGCGATCATGGCCCGGAGACTTTCAATGGTGGCTGTGGACGTGCTGGATGACATGATTACGCATTCAATCCATTTGGAGTAAGCATCCACAACTACTAAAAACATCTTTCTTAGAAAGGGGCCGGCAAAATCTACATGGATCCTGGACCACGGTTTGGAGGGCCATGACCACAGACTCAGTGGAGCCTCCCTTGGTGCATTGCTCAATTGCGAGCAAGTGTTGCACTGATGCATGCATGACTCCAAGTCCAAGTCAATGCTGGGCCACCAAACATGCGACCTGGCAATTGCCTTCATCATGACAATGCCTGGGTGGGTACTGTGTAGGTCGTGTACAAACGTTTCCCTGCCTTTTTTTGGCAAAACCACGCGATTACCCCATAAGAGACAATCCGACTGGATGGACATTTCATCTTTGCGTCGGTGAACGGCTTAACTTCATCTTGCATTTTCCCGGGAATGGCTGACCAGTTCCCATTTAGGACGCAACTCGCAACTCTTTACTAATGATAGCACAGGATCCTGGCTGGTCCAGGTCCTGATCTGGCGAGCTGTGACGGGTGGTACCTCGCTCTCAAAAGCATCCATGACCAGTAGCAAATCTGCGGGCTGCGCCATTTCAACCCCAGTGGTGGGTAATGGTAGCCGGCTGAGAGCATCGGCACAGTTTTCAGTGCCTGGTCTGTGGCAGTTAACATAGCCATAAGCGGATAATGTTAGTGCCCATCTTTGGATGCGGGACGAAGCATTGGTATTTATACCTTTGCTCCCTGAAAACAGCAAAATGAGCGGTTTATCGTCAGTTTCAAGCTCAAACCCAAGTCCAAATAGGTATTTTCTTAACCCCATATACACATGCTAACGCCTCTTTCTCGACCATACTATAGGCTCTCTCAACCTTAGACAGACTTCTAGATGCATATGGAACTGGTTGGAGGTTGCCCGATACATTGGCTTGCTGTAACACACAGCCGGCCCCATACGATGAGGCATCACAAGCTAGCACTAAACGTTTACATGGGTCATAGTGTACTCCCCTGCTATTCTTCGAAATAGTGCCATGGGATCTTTTACATCCACTTGAGATGGCAGATGGGGCCTCAGTTTAACGTCTCATCCGGAAGACGGCTCCTCCGACAGTGCAGTGCTCCCTCAGCACTGCACTGGAGTCTCAGCCTAGATTATTTTATGAAAGGCCATGGAGATGGCGACAGACCTGAACCCTGAGAGGTGACCCAGGAAGGACCTCAGGAAGGGTTTGCCGTCAGGAGGAGGGTCAGATAGGCAGACCCCCCGCACAAAGGGTCTACAGACAGCAGTTCTCATACATGGACCTGACGGATGACCAGTGTCTCTGGGGACTGCGATTCCGCAATGATATCGTCACGGAGCTGTGCAATCTCCTGCAGTCAGACCTGCAGCCAGACCTGCAGCCTCAAACAAGGTTGAGGACAGCTCTGACAGTCGCATCAAAGGTGACCATCGCATTTAAATTCTATGTGACTGGATCTTTTCAAGCTGCAACAACAAACTTCTCGAACATCTCCCAGTTCGCCACACATAGCTCCATCTGTTAGGTGACAGATGCTCTGTATAAGAGGAGGAGGGACTACATTTCCTTCCCGATGAGCAGGGAGAATCAGTCGGAGCGGCAGACCAGATTCGTGAGGATTGTGGGCTTCCCTAGGGTTCAGGGTGTCATAGACTGCACCCACGTCGCATTGAGGGCACCACAGAACAATCCCAAGATCTTCTGAAAGTGCAAGGGATTCCACTCCATCAATGTCCAGCTGGTGCGTGACCACAACCGCAAAATCATTGCAGTCGATGCCTGGTATCCTGGCAGCAGCCACGATGCTTTCATCCTGCATCAGACCGGTGTGTCAGGCGTCTTTGCTGGGCCAAACCAAGATTGTGGCTGGCTCCTTGAAGACAAGTGGGCCGAAATTAAGCCTCCCATTAAGGCCTGTTACCGCCAGCAAGCGGCGGCCATGCGGCGGTGTCGTGTGGCCGCCGATTTGTGGTATAGTAGCCTCTAGTTGCAAAATTCTCCTCGGGGTTTTTGCAGTGGTGTGGAGATCCGCCCCACTCCCCCCACTTCCGCCCCGCTCCTGCAGATACATCGTTAAAGATGTCATCAGAGCACGCACTGCACCCTCTCCACCCCGGAAGCTAAATTAAGTTTTCAAAGTCAGACTGTCGTTGCCCCTGACAATTTTTTGTGTCGGTGCACTGGCACTGTGTCAGCTCACTGTGTCGGCGCACTGTGTCGGTGCACTGTGTTGGTGCACTGTATCGGCTCACTGTGTCGGCTCACTGTGTTGGTGCACTGTATCGGCTCACTGTGTCGGCTCACTGTGTCGGTGCACTGTGTCGGTGCACTGTGTCGGCTCACTGTGTCAGTGCACTGAGTCGGTGCACTGTGTCGGTGCACTGTGTCAGCTCACTGTATCGGCTCACTGTGTCGGCTCACTGTGTCAGTGCACTGTGTCGGTGCACTGTGTCGGTGCACTATGTCGGTGCACTGTGTCGGCTCACTGTGTCGGTGCACTGTGTCGGTTCACTGTGTCGGTGCACTCTGTCTGTGCACTGTGTCGGCTCACTGTTTCGGTGCACTGTGTCGGTGCACTGTGTCGGCTCACTGTGTCAGTGCACTGAGTCGGTGCACTGTGTCGGTGCACTGTGTCAGCTCACTGTGTCGGTGCACTGTGTCAGCTCACTGTATCGGCGCACTGTGTCGGCGCACTGTGTCGGCTCACTGTGTCAGTGCACTGTGTCGGTGCACTGTATCGGCTCACTGTGTCGGCTCACTCTGTCGGTGCACTGTTTCGGTGCACTGTGTCGGCTCAGTGTGTCGGCTCACTGTGTCGGTGCATTGTTTCGGTGCACTATGTCAGTGCACTGTGTCGGTGCACTATGTCAGTGCACTGTGTCGGTGCACTGTGTCAGCTCACTGTGTTGGTGCACTGTATCGGCTCACTGTGTCAGCGCACTGTGTCGGTGCACTGTGTCAGCTCAATGTGTCGGCTCACTGTGTCGGTGCACTGTGTCGGCTCACTGTGTCGGCTCACTGTGTCGGCGCACTGTGTCGGCTCACTGTGTCGGTGCACTGTGTCGGCTCACTGTGTCGGTGCACTGTGTCGGCTCACTGTGTCGGCTCACTGTGTCGGCGCACTGTGTCGGCTCACTGTGTCGGTGCACTGTGTCGGCGCACTGTGTCAGCTCACTGTTTCGGTTCACTGTGTCGGCTCACTCGTGCCGGCTCACTGTGATGGTGCACTGTTTCGGTGCACTGTGTCGGTGCATTGTGTCGGCTCACTGTTTCAGCTCACTGTGCTAACTCACTGTTTCGGTGCACTGTGTCGGTGCACTGTCGGCTCACTGTGTCGGTGCACTGTGTCGGTGAACTGTGTCGGCGCACTGTGCCGGTGCACTGTGTCGGTGCACTGTGTCGGCTCACTGTGTCGGTGCACTGTGTCGGCTCACTGTGTCGGTGCACTGTGTCAGCTCACTGTGTCGGCTCACTGTGTCAGTGCACTTTGTCGGTGCACTGTGTTAGCTCACTGTGTCAGCTCACTGTGTCGGTGTACTGTGCCGGCTCACTGTGTCGGTGCACTGTGTCGGCTCACTGTGTCAGTGCACTTTGTCGGTGCACTGTGTTAACTCACTGTGTCGGTGCACTGTGTCGGCTCACTGTGTCGGCGCACTGTGTCGGCGCACTGTGTCGGTGCACTGTGTTGGCTGACTCTGTCGGGTCACTGTGTCGGCGCACTGTGTCAGTTCACTGTGATGGTGCACTGTGTCGGCGAACTGTGTCGGTGCACTGTGTCGGTGAACTGTGTCAGTGCACTGTATCAGCTCACGGTGTCTGTGCACTGTGTCAGGACACTATGTCGGTGCACTATGTCGGCTCACTGTGTCGGTTCACTGTGCCGGCTCACTGTGTCGGTGCACTGTGTCGGTGCACTGTGTCGGCACACTGTGTCGGCGCACTGTGTCAGCTCACTGTTTCGGTTCACTATGTCGGCTCACTCGTGCCGGCTCACTGTGGCAGTGCACTGTTTCGGTGCACTGTGTCGGTGCATTGTGTCGGCTCACTGTTTCAGCTCACTGTGCCAACTCACTGTTTCGGTGCACTGTGTCGGTGCACTGTCGGCTCACTGTGTCGGTGCACTGTGTCGGTGAACTGTGTCGGCGCACTGTGCCGGTGCATTGTGTCGGTTCACTGTGTCGGCGCACTGTGTCGGCGCACTGTGTCGGTGCACTGTGTCGCTGAACTGTGTCAGTGCACTGTGTCGGCTCACTGTGTCAGTGCACTGTGTCAGCTCACTGTGTCGGCGCACTGTGTCGGCACACTGTGTCGGTGCACTGTGTCGGTGAACTGTGTCGGTGTACTGTGCCGGCTCACTGTGTCGGTGCACTGTGTCGGCTCACTGTGTCAGTGCACTTTGTCGGTGCACCGTGTTAGCTCACTGTGTCGGTGCACTGTGTCGGCTCACTGTGTCGGCGCACTGTGTCGGCGCACTGTGTCGGTGCGCTGTGTTGGCTGACTGTCGGGTCACTGTGTCGGCGCACTGTGTCGGTTCACTGTGATGGTGCACTGTGTCGGCGAACTGTATCGGTGCACTGTGTCGGTGAACTGTATCAGTGCACTGTATCGGCTCACGGTGTCTGTGCACTGTGTCAGGACACTATGTCGCTGCACTATGTCGGCTCACTGTGTCGGTTCACTGTGCCGGCTCACTGTGTGGGTGCACTGTGTCGGCACACTGTGTCGGCGCACTGTGTCAGATCACTGTTTCGGTTCACTGTGTCGGCTCACTCGTGTCAGCTCACTGTGTCGGTGCACTGTGTCAGCTCACTGTGACGGCGCACTGTGTCGGCTCACTGTGTCAGCTCACTGTGTTGGTACACTGTGTCAGCTCACTGTTTCGGTTCAATGTGTCGGCTCACTCGTGCCGGCTCACTGCGGCAGTGCACTGTTTCGGTGCACTGTTTCGGTGCACTGTGCCGGTGCATTGTGTCGGTTCACTGTGTCGGCGCACTGTGTCGGCTCACTGTGTCGGTGCACTGTGTCGCTGAACTGTGTCAGTGCACTGTGTCGGCTCACTGTGTCAGTGCACTGTCGGCTCACTGTGTCGGCGCACTGTGTCAGCTCACTGTTTCGGTTCACTGTGTCGGCTCACTCGTGCCGGCTCACTGTGGCGGTGCACTGTTTCGGTGCACTGTGTCGGTGCATTGTGTCGGCTCACTGTTTCAGCTCACTGTGCTAACTCACTGTTTCGGTGCACTGTGTCGGTGCACTGTCGGCTCACTGTGTCGGTGCACTGTGTCGGTGAACTGTGTCGGCGCACTGTGCCGGTGCACTGTGTCGGTGCACTGTGTCGGCTCACTGTGTCGGTGCACTGTGTCGGCTCACTGTGTCGGTGCACTGTGTCAGCTCACTGTGTCGGCTCACTGTGTCAGTGCACTTTGTCGGTGCACTGTGTTAGCTCACTGTGTCAGCTCACTGTGTCGGTGTACTGTGCCGGCTCACTGTGTCGGTGCACTGTGTCGGCTCACTGTGTCAGTGCACTTTGTCGGTGCACTGTGTTAACTCACTGTGTCGGTGCACTGTGTCGGCTCACTGTGTCGGCGCACTGTGTCGGCGCACTGTGTCGGTGCACTGTGTTGGCTGACTCTGTCGGGTCACTGTGTCGGCGCACTGTGTCAGTTCACTGTGATGGTGCACTGTGTCGGCGAACTGTGTCGGTGCACTGTGTCGGTGAACTGTGTCAGTGCACTGTATCAGCTCACGGTGTCTGTGCATTGTGTCAGGACACTATGTCGGTGCACTATGTCGGTTCACTGTGTCGGCTCACTCGTGCCGGCTCACTGTGGCAGTGCACTGTTTCGGTGCACTGTGTCGGTGCATTGTGTCGGCTCACTGTTTCAGCTCACTGTGCCAACTCACTGTTTCGGTGCACTGTGTCGGTGCACTGTGTCGGTGAACTGTGTCGGCGCACTGTGCCGGTGCATTGTGTCGGTTCACTGTGTCGGCGCACTGTGTCGGCGCACTGTGTCGGTGCACTGTGTCGCTGAACTGTGTCAGTGCACTGTGTCGGCTCACTGTGTCAGTGCACTGTGTCAGCTCACTGTGTCGGCGCACTGTGTCGGCACACTGTGTCGGTGCACTGTGTCGGTGAACTGTGTCGGTGTACTGTGCCGGCTCACTGTGTCGGTGCACTGTGTCGGCTCACTGTGTCAGTGCACTTTGTCGGTGCACCGTGTTAGCTCACTGTGTCGGTGCACTGTGTCGGCTCACTGTGTCGGCGCACTGTGTCGGCGCACTGTGTCGGTGCACTGTGTTGGCTGACTGTCGGGTCACTGTGTCGGCGCACTGTGTCGGTTCACTGTGATGGTGCACTGTGTCGGCGAACTGTATCGGTGCACTGTGTCGGTGAACTGTATCAGTGCACTGTATCGGCTCACGGTGTCTGTGCACTGTGTCAGGACACTATGTCGCTGCACTATGTCGGCTCACTGTGTCGGTTCACTGTGCCGGCTCACTGTGTGGGTGCACTGTGTCGGCACACTGTGTCGGCGCACTGTGTCAGATCACTGTTTCGGTTCACTGTGTCGGCTCACTCGTGTCAGCTCACTGTGTCGGTGCACTGTGTCAGCTCACTGTGACGGCGCACTGTGTCGGCTCACTGTGTCAGCTCACTGTGTTGGTACACTGTGTCAGCTCACTGTTTCGGTTCAATGTGTCGGCTCACTCGTGCCGGCTCACTGCGGCAGTGCACTGTTTCGGTGCACTGTTTCGGTGCACTGTGTCGGTGCATTGTGTCGGCTCACTGTTTCAGCTCACTGTGCCAACTCACTGTTTCGGTGCACTGTGTCGGTGCACTGTCGGCTCACTGTGTCGGTGCACTGTGTCGGTGAACTGTGTCGGCGCACTGTGCCGGTGCATTGTGTCGGTTCACTGTGTCGGCGCACTGTGTCGGCGCACTGTGTCGGTGCACTGTGTCGCTGAACTGTGTCAGTGCACTGTGTCGGCTCACTGTGTCAGTGCACTGTGTCAGCTCACTGTGTCGGCGCACTGTGTCGGCACACTGTGTCGGTGCACTGTGTCGGTGAACTGTGTCGGTGTACTGTGCCGGCTCACTGTGTCGGTGCACTGTGTCGGCTCACTGTGTCAGTGCACTTTGTCGGTGCACCGTGTTAGCTCACTGTGTCGGTGCACTGTGTCGGCTCACTGTGTCGGCGCACTGTGTCGGCGCACTGTGTCGGTGCACTGTGTTGGCTGACTGTCGGGTCACTGTGTCGGCGCACTGTGTCGGTTCACTGTGATGGTGCACTGTGTCGGCGAACTGTGTCGGTGCACTGTGTCGGTGAACTGTATCAGTGCACTGTATCGGCTCACGGTGTCTGTGCACTGTGTCAGGACAATATGTCGCTGCACTATGTCGGCTCACTGTGTCGGTTCACTGTGCCGGCTCACTGTGTGGGTGCACTGTGTCGGCACACTGTGTCGGCGCACTGTGTCAGATCACTGTTTCGGTTCACTGTGTCGGCTCACTCGTGTCAGCTCACTGTGTCGGTGCACTGTGTCAGCTCACTGTGACGGCGCACTGTGTCGGCTCACTGTGTCAGCTCACTGTGTTGGTACACTGTGTCAGCTCACTGTTTCGGTTCAATGTGTCGGCTCACTCGTGCCGGCTCACTGCGGCAGTGCACTGTTTCGGTGCACTGTTTCGGTGCACTGTGTCGGCTCACTGTTTCGGCGCACTGTGCCGGTGCACTGTGTCGGTGCACTGTGTCAACTCACTCTGACGGCGCACTGTGTCGGCTCACTGTGTCAGCTCACTGTGTCGGTGCACTGTGGCGGTGCACTGTGTCGGCTCACTGTGTCGGCGCACTGTGTCGGCGCACTGTGTCGGCGCACTGTGTCGGTGCACTGTGTCGGCTCACTATGTCGGTGCACTGTGTTGGCTCACTATGGCGGCGCACTGTGTCGGCGCACTGTATTGGTTCACTGTGATGGTGCACTGTGTCGGCGAACTGTGTCGGTGCACTGTGTCGGTGAACTGTGTCATTGCACTGTGTCGGCTCACGGTGTTTGTGCACTGTGTCGGGACACTATGTCGGTGCACTGTGTTGGCTCACCAAGTCGGTGCACTGTGTTGGCTCACTATGTCGGCGCACTGTGTCGGCGCACTGTGTCGGTTCACTGTGATGGTGCACTGTGTTGGTGAACTGTGTCGGTGCACTGTGTCGGCTCACATTGTCTGTGCACTGTGTCGGGACACTATGTCGGTGCACTATGTCGGCTCACTGTGTCGGTTCACTGTGCCGGCTCACTGTGTCGGTGCACTGTGTCGGTGCACTGTGTCGGCACACTGTGTCGGCGCACTGTGTCATCTCACTGTGTCGGCTCACTGTGTTGGTACACTGTGGCGGTGCACTGTGTCGGCTCACTGTTTCAGCTCACTGTGCCAACTCACTGTGTCGGCGCACTGTGTCGGCTCACTGTGTCGGCGCACTGTTTCGGTGCACTGTGTCAGCTCACTGTTTTGGTTCACTGTGTCGGCTCACTCATGCCGGCTCACTGTGCCAGTGCACTGTGCCGGTGCACTGTGTCGGCTCACTGTGTCGGCGCACTGTGTCGGTGCACTGTGTCGGCTCACTGTGTCGGCTCACTGTGTCGGTGCACTGTGTCGGCTCACTGTGTCGGCACACTGTGTCGGCTCACTGTGTCGGTGCACTGTGTCGGCTCACTGTGTCGGTGCACTGTGTCGGCTCACTGTGTCGGCTCACTGTGTCGGCGCACTGTGTCGGCTCACTGTGTCGGTGCACTGTGTCGGCGCACTGTGTCAGCTCACTGTTTCGGTTCACTGTGTCGGCTCACTCGTGCCGGCTCACTGTGGCGGTGCACTGTTTCGGTGCACTGTGTCGGTGCATTGTGTCGGCTCACTGTTTCAGCTCACTGTGCTAACTCACTGTGTCGGTGCACTGTGTCGGTGAACTGTGTCGGCGTACTGTGCCGGTGCACTGTGTCGGTGCACTGTGTCGGCTCACTGTGTCGGTGCACTGTGTCGGCTCACTGTGTCGGTGCACTGTGTCAGCTCACTGTGTCGGCTCACTGTGTCAGTGCACTTTGTCGGTGCACTGTGTTAGCTCACTGTGTCAGCTCACTGTGTCGGTGTACTGTGCCGGCTCACTGTGTCGGTGCACTGTGTCGGCTCACTGTGTCAGTGCACTTTGTCGGTGCACTGTGTTAGCTCACTGTGTCGGTGCACTGTGTCGGCTCACTGTGTCGGCGCACTGTGTCAGTTCACTGTGATGGTGCACTGTGTCGGCGAACTGTGTCGGTGCACTGTGTCGGTGAACTGTGTCAGTGCACTGTATCAGCTCACGGTGTCTGTGCACTGTGTCAAGACACTATGTCGGTGCACTATGTCGGCTCACTGTGTCGGTTCACTGTGCCGGCTCACTGTGTCGGTGCACTGTGTCGGTGCACTGTGTCGGCACACTGTGTCGGCGCACTGTGTCGGCGCACTGTGTCGTTGCACTGTGTTGGCTGACTCTGTCGGGTCACTGTGTCGGCGCACTGTGTCAGTTCACTGTGATGGTGCACTGTGTCGGCGAACTGTGTCGGTGCACTGTGTCGGTGAACTGTGTCAGTGCACTGTATCAGCTCACGGTGTCTGTGCACTGTGTCAGGACACTATGTCGGTGCACTATGTCGGCTCACTGTGTCGGTTCACTGTGCCGGCTCACTGTGTCGGTGCACTGTGTCGGTGCACTGTGTTGGCACACTGTGTCGGCGCACTGTGTCAGCTCACTGTTTCGGTTCACTGTGTCGGCTCACTCGTGCCGGCTCACTGTGGCAGTGCACTGTTTCGGTGCACTGTGTCGGTGCATTGTGTCGGCTCACTGTTTCAGCTCACTGTGCCAACTCACTGTTTCGGTGCACTGTGTCGGTGCACTGTCGGCTCACTGTGTCGGTGCACTGTGTCGGTGAACTGTGTCGGCGCACTGTGCCGGTGCATTGTGTCGGTTCACTGTGTCGGCGCACTGTGTCGGCGCACTGTGTCGGTGCACTGTGTCGCTGAACTGTGCCAGTGCACTGTGTCGGCTCACTGTGTCAGTGCACTGTGTCAGCTCACTGTGTCGGCGCACTGTGTCGGCACACTGTGTCAGTGCACTGTGTCGGTGAACTGTGTCGGTGTACTGTGCCGGCTCACTGTGTCGGTGCACTGTGTCGGCTCACTGTGTCAGTGCACTTTGTCGGTGCACCGTGTTAGCTCACTGTGTCGGTGCACTGTGTCGGCTCACTGTGTCGGCGCACTGTGTCGGCGCACTGTGTCGGTGCACTGTGTTGGCTGACTGTCGGGTCACTGTGTCGGCGCACTGTGTCGGTTCACTGTGATGGTGCACTGTGTCGGCGAACTGTATCGGTGCACTGAGTCGGTGAACTGTATCAGTGCACTGTATCGGCTCACGGTGTCTGTGCACTGTGTCAGGACACTATGTCGCTGCACTATGTCGGCTCACTGTGTCGGTTCACTGTGCCGGCTCACTGTGTGGGTGCACTGTGTCGGCACACTGTGTCGGCGCACTGTGTCAGATCACTGTTTCGGTTCACTGTGTCGGCTCACTCGTGTCAGCTCACTGTGTCGGTGCACTGTGTCAGCTCACTGTGACGGCGCACTGTGTCGGCTCACTGTGTCAGCTCACTGTGTTGGTACACTGTGTCAGCTCACTGTTTCGGTTCAATGTGTCGGCTCACTCGTGCCGGCTCACTGCGGCAGTGCACTGTTTCGGTGCACTGTTTCGGTGCACTGTGTCGGCTCACTGTTTCGGCGCACTGTGCCGGTGCACTGTGTCGGTGCACTGTGTCAGCTCACTCTGACGGCGCACTGTGTCGGCTCACTGTGTCAGCTCACTGTGTCGGTGCACTGTGGCGGTGCACTGTGTCGGCGCACTGTGTCGGCGCACTGTGTCGGTGCACTGTGTCGGCTCACTATGTCGGTGCACTGTGTTGGCTCACTATGGCGGCGCACTGTGTCGGCGCACTGTATTGGTTCACTGTGATGGTGCACTGTGTCGGTGAACTGTGTCGGTGCACTGTGTCGGTGAACTGTGTCATTGCACTGTGTCGGCTCACGGTGTTTGTGCACTGTGTCGGGACACTATGTCGGTGCACTGTGTTGGCTCACCAAGTCGGTGCACTGTGTTGGCTCACTATGTCGGTGCACTGTGTCGGTGAACTGTGTCGGCGCACTGTGCCGGTGCATTGTGTCGGTTCACTGTGTCGGCGCACTGTGTCGGCGCACTGTGTCGGTGCACTGTGTCGCTGAACTGTGTCAGTGCACTGTGTCGGCTCACTGTGTCAGTGCACTGTGTCAGCTCACTGTGTCGGCGCACTGTGTCGGCACACTGTGTCGGTGCACTGTGTCGGTGAACTGTGTCGGTGTACTGTGCTGGCTCACTGTGTCGGTGCACTGTGTCGGCTCACTGTGTCAGTGCACTTTGTCGGTGCACCGTGTTAGCTCACTGTGTCGGTGCACTGTGTCGGCTCACTGTGTCGGCGCACTGTGTCGGCGCACTGTGTCGGTGCACTGTGTTGGCTGACTGTCGGGTCACTGTGTCGGCGCACTGTGTCGGTTCACTGTGATGGTGCACTGTGTCGGCGAACTGTATCGGTGCACTGTGTCGGTGAACTGTATCAGTGCACTGTATCGGCTCACGGTGTCTGTGCACTGTGTCAGGACACTATGTCGCTGCACTATGTCGGCTCACTGTGTCGGTTCACTGTGCCGGCTCACTGTGTGGGTGCACTGTGTCGGCACACTGTGTCGGCGCACTGTGTCAGATCACTGTTTCGGTTCACTGTGTCGGCTCACTCGTGTCAGCTCACTGTGTCGGTGCACTGTGTCAGCTCACTGTGACGGCGCACTGTGTCGGCTCACTGTGTCAGCTCACTGTGTTGGTACACTGTGTCAGCTCACTGTTTCGGTTCAATGTGTCGGCTCACTCGTGCCGGCTCACTGCGGCAGTGCACTGTTTCGGTGCACTGTTTCGGTGCACTGTGTCGGCTCACTGTTTCGGCGCACTGTGCCGGTGCACTGTGTCGGTGCACTGTGTCAGCTCACTCTGACGGCGCACTGTGTCGGCTCACTGTGTCAGCTCACTGTGTCGGTGCACTGTGGCGGTGCACTGTGTCGGCTCACTGTGTCGGCGCACTGTGTCGGCGCACTGTGTCGGTGCACTGTGTCGGCTCACTATGTCGGTGCACTGTGTTGGCTCACTATGGCGGCGCACTGTGTCGGCGCACTGTATTGGTTCACTGTGATGGTGCACTGTGTCGGTGAACTGTGTCGGTGCACTGTGTCGGTGAACTGTGTCATTGCACTGTGTCGGCTCACGGTGTTTGTGCACTGTGTCGGGACACTATGTCGGTGCACTGTGTTGGCTCACCAAGCCGGTGCACTGTGTTGGCTCACTATGTCGGCGCACTGTGTCGGCGCACTGTGTCGGTTCACTGTGATGGTGCACTGTGTTGGTGAACTGTGTCGGTGCACTGTGTCGGCTCACATTGTCTGTGCACTGTGTCGGGACACTATGTCGGTGCACTATGTCGGCTCACTGTGTCGGTTCACTGTGCCGGCTCACTGTGTGGGTGCACTGTGTCGGTGCACTGTGTCGGCACACTGTGTCGGCGCACTGTGTCAGCTCACTGTGTCGGCTCACTGTGTTGGTACACTGTGGCGGTGCACTGTGTCGGCTCACTGTTTCAGCTCACTGTGCCAACTCACTGTGTCGGCGCACTGTGTCGGCTCACTGTGTCGGCGCACTGTTTCGGTGCACTGTGTCGGTGCACTGTGTCGGCTCACTGTGACGGCGCACTGTGTCGGCTCACTGTGTCAGCTCACTGTTTTGGTTCACTGTGTCGGCTCACTCATGCCGGCTCACTGTGCCAGTGCACTGTGTCGGTGCACTGTGTCGGCTCACTGTGTCGGCGCACTGTTTCGGTGCACTGTTTCGGTGCACTGTGCCGGCTCACTGTTTCGGCACACTGTGTCGGTGCACTGTGTCAGCTAACTCTGACGGCGCACTGTGTCGGCTGACTGTGTCAGCTCACTGTGTCGGTGCACTGTGTCGGTGCACTGTGTCGGCTCACTGTGTCGGCGCACTGTTTCGGTGCACTGTTTCGGTGCACTGTGTCGGCTCACTGTTTCGGCACACTGTGTCGGTGCACTGTGTCAGCTCACTCTGACGGCGCACTGTGTCGGCTGACTGTGTCAGCTCACTGTGTCGGCGCACTGTGTCGGTGCACTGTGTTGGCTCACTATGTCGGTGCACTGTGTTGGCTCACTATGTCGGCGCACTGTGTCGGCGCACTGTATCGGTTCACTGTGATGGTGCACTGTGTCGGCGAACTGTGTTGGTGCACTGTGTCGGTGAACTGTGTCATTGCACTGTGTCGGCTCACGGTGCCTGTGCACTGTGTCGGGACACTATATCGGTGCACTGTGTTGGCTCACCAAGTCGGTGCACTGTGTTGGCTCACTATGTCGGCGCACTGTGTCGGCGCACTGTGTCGGTTCACTGTGATGGTGCACTGTGTCGGCGAACTGTGTCGGTGCACTGTGTCGGTGAACTGTGTCAGTGCACTGTGTCGGCTCACGGTGTCTGTGCACTGTGTCGGTGACTACTGTGTCGGTGCACTGTGTTGGCTCACTATGTCGGTGCACTGTGTTGGCTCACTATGTCGGCGCACTGTGTCGGCGCACTGTGTCGGTTCACTTTGATGGTGCACTGTGTCGGCGAACTGTGTCGGTGCACTGTGTCGGTGAACTGTGTCAGTGCACTGTGTCGGCTCACGGTGTCTGTGCACTGTGTCGGTGCCTACTGTGCCGGTGCACTGTGTTGGCTCACTATGTCGGTGCACTGTGTTGGCTCACTATGTCGGCGCACTGTGTCGGCGCACTGTGTCGGTTCACTTTGATGGTGCACTGTGTCGGTGAACTGTGTCGGTGCACTGTGTCGGTGAACTGTGTCAGTGCACTGTGTCGGCTCACGGCGTCTGTGCACTGTGTCGGTGCCTACTGTGTCGGTGCACTGTGTTGGCTCACTATGTCGGTGCACTGTGTTGGCTCACTATGTCGGAGCACTGTGTCGGCGCACTGTGTCGGTTCACTTTGATGGTGCACTGTGTCGGCGAACTGTGTCGGTGCACTGTGTCGGTGAACTGTGTCAGTGCACTGTGTCGGCTCACGGTGTCTGTGCACTGTGTCGGGACACTATGTCGGTGCACTATGTCGGCTCACTGTGTCGGTTCACTGTGCTGGCTCACTGTGTGGGTGCACTGTGTCGGTGCACTGTGTCGGCACACTGTGTCGGTGCACTGTGTCAGCTCACTGTGATGGCGCACTGTGTCGGCTCACTGTTTCAGCTCACTGTGTTGGTACACTGTGGCGGTGCACTGTGTCGGCTCACTGTTTCAGCTCACTGTGCCAACTCACTGTGTCGGTGCACTGTGTCGGCTCACTGTGTCGGCGCACTGTTTCGGTGCACTGTTTCGGTGCACTGTGTCGGTGCACTGTGTCGGCTCACTGTGTCAGCTCACTGTTTCGGTTCACTGTGTCGGCTCACTCGTGCCGGCTCACTGCGGCAGTGCACTGTTTCGGTGCACTGTGTCGGTGCACTGTGTCAGCTCACTGTGTCGGTTCACTGTGTCGGTGCACTGTATCGGCTCACTGTGTCGGCACAATGTGTCGGCTCACTGTGTCGGTGCACTGTGTCGGTGCACTGTGTCAGCTCACTGTCGGTTCACTGTGTCAGTGCAGTGTATCGGCTCACTGTGTCGGTGCACTGTGTCGGCGCACTGTGTCGGTGCACTGTGTCAGCTCACTGTATCGGTGCACTGTGTCAGCTCACTGTGATGGCGTACTGTGTCGGCTCACTGTGTCAGCTCACTGTGTCGGTGCATTGTGGCGGTGCACTGTGTCGGTGCACTGTGTCGGCTCACTGTTTCAGCTCACTGTGCCAACTCATTGTGTCGGTGCACTGTGTCGGCTCACTGTTTCGGCGCACTGTTTCGGTGCACTGTTTCGGTGCACTGTGTTGGCTCACTGTCTCAGCTCACTGTGCCAACTCATTGTTTTGGTGCACTGTGTTGGCTCACTGTGACGGCTCACTGTGTCAGCTCACTGTTTCGGCTCACTGTGGTGGTGCACCATATCGGTGCACTTTTGTCGGTGCATTGTGTCAGTGCACTGTGTCAACTCACTGTTTTGGCGCACTGTATTGGCGCACTGTGCCGGTGCACTGTGTTGGCACACTGTGTCGGCTCACTGTGTCATTGCACTGTGTCAGCTCACAGTGTCAGTGCACTGTGTCGATGCACTTTGTCGGTGCACTGTGTCGGTGCACTTTGTCAGTGCACCGCTTCGGCTGACTGCATCGGCTCACTGTGTCGGTGCACTGTGTCGGTGCAATGTGTTGGCTCACTGTTTTGGCTCACTGTATCAGCTCACTGTATCGGCTCACTGTGTCAGCTCACTGTGCCAACGCGCTGTGTCTGTGCACTGTGTCAGCTATCTGTGTCGGCTCACTGTTTCGGCTCACTGTGACGGTGCACTGAGTCGGTGCACTGTGTCGGTGCACTGTGTCAGTGCACTTTGTCGGTGCACTCTGTCTGTGCACTGTGTCGGCTCACTGTTTCGGTGCACTGTGTCGGCTCACTGTGTCGGCTCACTGTTTCGGCTCACTGTGTCGGCTCAATGTTTCGGCTCACTGTGTTGGCTCACTGTTTCAGCTCACTGGATCGGCTCACTGTGTCAGTGCACTGTGTTGGTGCACTGCGTCGGCTCACTGTGTCGGCTCACTGTGCCGGCTCCCTGTGTCGGCTCACTGTTTCGGTTCACTGTGTCAGCTCACTGTGACGGTGCACTGTGTCGGCTCACTATGTCGGTGCACTGTGTCGGTGCACTGTGCCGGCTCACAGTGTTGGTGTACTGTGTCGGTGCACTGTGTCGCTGCACTGTGTCGGCTCACTGTGCCGGTGCATTGTGCCGGCTCATTGTGTCGGTGCACTGTGCCGGCGCACTGTGTCGGTGCACTGTGTCAGCTCACTGTGTCGGTGCACTGTGTCAGCTCACTGTGACGGCGCACTGTGTCGGCTCACTGTGTCATCTCACTGTGCCGGTGCACTGTGGCGGTGCACTGTGTCGGTGCACTGTGTCGGCTCACTGTTTCAGCTCACTGTGCCAACTCACTGTGTCGGCTCACTGTGTCGGCGCACTGTTTCGGTGCACTGTTTCAGTGCATTGTGTCGGTGCACTGTGTCGGCTCACTGTGACGGCGCACTGTGTCGGCTCACTGTGTCAGCTCACTGTTTCGGTTCACTGTGTCGGCTCACTCGTGCTGGCTCACTGTGCCAACTCATTGTTTTGGTGCACTGTGTTGGCTCACTGTGACGGCTCACTGTGTCAGCTCACTGTTTCGGCTCACTGTGGTGGTGCACATATCGGTGCACTTTTGTCGGTGCATTGTGTCAGTGCACTGTGTCAACTCACTGTTTTGGCGCACTGTATTGGCGCACTGTGCCGGTGCACTGTGTTGGCACACTGTGTCGGCTCACTGTGTCATTGCACTGTGTCAGCTCACAGTGTCAGTGCACTGTGTCGATGCACTTTGTCGGTGCACTGTGTCGGTGCACTTTGTCAGTGCACCGCTTCGGCTGACTACATCGGCTCACTGTGTCGGTGCACTGTGTCGGTGCAATGTGTTGGCTCACTGTTTTGGCTCACTGTATCGGCTCACTGTATCGGCTCACTGTGTCAGCTCACTGTGCCGACGCGCTGTGTCTGTGCACTGTGTCAGCTATCTGTGTCGGCTCACTGTTTCAGCTCACTGTGACGGTGCACTGAGTCGGTGCACTGTGTTGGTGCACTGTGTCAGCGCACTGTGTCAGTGCACTTTGTCGGTGCACTCTGTCTGTGCACTGTGTCGGCTCACTGTTTCGGTGCACTGTGTCGGCTCACTGTGCCGGCTCGCTCTTTCGGCTCACTGTGTCGGCTCAATGTTTCGGCTCACTGTTTCAGCTCACTGGATCGGCTCACTGTGTCAGTGCACTGTGTTGGTGCACTGCGTCGGCTCACTGTGTCGGCTCAATGTGCCGGCTCCCTGTGTCGGCTCACTGTTTCGGTTCACTGTGTCGGCTCACCGTTTCGGTTCACTGTGTCAGCTCACTGTGACGGTGCACTGTGTCGGCTCACTATGTCGGCTTGCTGTGCCGGCTCACTGTGTCGGCTCACTGTGTCAGTGCACTGTGTCGGCTCACTGTTTCGGCTCACTGTTTCGGCTCACTCTTTCGGCTCACTGTGTCGGCTCACTGTTTCGGCTCACTGTGTTGGCTCACTGCGTCGGCTCACTGTGTTGGCTCACTGTGTCGGTGCACTGTGTCGGTGCACTTTGTCGGCTCTCTGTGTCAGCTCACTGTGTCGGTGCACTGTGCCGGCTCACTGTGTCGGTGCACTGTGTCGGTGCACTGTGTCGGTGCACTCTGTCTGTGCACTGTGTCGGCTCACTGTTTCGGTGCACTGTGTCGGTGCACTGTGTCAGCTCACTGTGTCGGTGCACTCTGTCTGTGCACTGTGTCGGCTCACTGTTTCGGCTCACTATGTCGGCTCACTGTGTCGGCTCACTGTTTCGGCTCACTGTGTCGGCTCACTGTGTCAGTGCACTGTGTCGGTGCACTGTTTCGGCTCACTGTGTCGGCTCACTGTGTCAGTGCACTGTGTCGGCTCACTGTTTCGGCTCACTGTGTTGGCTCACTGCGTCGGCTCACTGTGTCGGCTCACTGTGTCGGTGCACTGTGTCAATTCACTGTGTCGGTGCACTGTGTCGGTGCACTTTGTCGGCTCTCTGTGTCGGCTCACTGTGTCGGTGCACTGTGCCGGCTCACTGTGTCGGCTCACTGTGTCGGTGCACTGTGTCAGCTCACTGTATCGGTGCACTGTGTCTGTGCTGTGTCGGCGCACTGTGTCGGTGCATTGTGCCGGCTCACTGTGTCGGCTCACTGTGTCGGTGCATTGTGCCGGCTCATTGTGTCGGTGCACTGTGTCAGCTATCTGTGTCGGCTCACTTTGTCAGCTCACTGTGTCGGCTCACTGTTTCGGCTCCCTGTGTCGGTGCACTGTGTCAGCTCACTGTTTCGGTTCACTGTGTCAATTCACTGTGTCAATTCACTGTATCGTTGCACTGTGTCGGATCACTGTGTCAGTGCACTGTGTCGGCTCACTTTGTCGGTGCACAGTGTCGGTTCACTGTTGGCTCACTGTTTCGGCTCACTGTGTCTGTGCACTGTGTCGGCTCACTGTGTCGGTGCACTGTGTCGGTGCACTGTGCCGGCTCCCTGTGCCAGTGCACTGTGTCAATTCACTGTGTCAATTCACTGTATCGGTGCACTGTGTCAGTGCACTTTGTCGGCTCACTGTGTCGGCTCACTGTGTCGGTGCACTGTGTCGGTGCACTGTGCCGGCTCCCTGTGTCAGTGCACTGTGTCAATTCACTGTGTCAATTCACTGTGTCGGTGCACTGTGTCAGTGCACTTTGTCGGCTCACTGTGTCGGCTCACTGTGCCGGTGAACTGTGTCGGCGCACTGTGTTGGTACACAGTGTCGGCTCAAGACCGCCAGCGGACTTTAAAGGTGTGTTGCGTGCATCTCCATTTTTTTGGCCAATAATTTTTCAGAGTTTTCATAACTTTGTCACTCGCCCTTTTCAAAGCGGCGTTGAATGCTAGTGGGCTGGGGGGATCAATCTGTGCACCACAGAGGCCTCATTGTGGAGGTTGAGCTTGCAGAGGCAATGGGCTCAATGCTGGCAGCGGAACGCCTCCTGCACATTGTGCGCAGCAGGGAGGCACGCAGGAGAAGGCGACACTGTCGCCAACACCTCCAGAGGAAGCAGGCGAGGAACGCAGCAGACATGGATGCCCAACATAGAGAAGGTCCTGGAAATGGCGACAGACCACAATGTAGAGAAGATGCCCAGGAAGGACCTGGCATGAGGAGGAGAGTCAGGTACACTGACCCCCCGCTCCAGATAGTGGGTGACATAGAAAGAAGGCAGGTTACTCAGGAGGCAGATGCTTGCCAGCAGCAGGTTGCAGAGGCCGAGGAGCATGAATTGCATGAGGGAGAAGACAATGAGCCAGCTGCCATAGGAGGAGCTGACCATAGAGTTGAGGGAAGAAGGCCCCATCGTGCAACGGTCTACAGGCAGCAGTTTTCCTTCATGGACCTTACGGGTGACCAATGTCTCCGCAGGCTTAGATTCAGCAAGGACATTGTCAGAGAGCTGCGCAGTCTCCTGCCGTACATCTGCAGCCTCAGACAAGGCTGAGGACAGCTCCTAGCGTCGCAACCAAAGTGAACATAGCACAAAATGTCTATGCCACAGGCTCTTTCCAATCTGTCACTGCAGACATTTTGAACATTTCTCAGTTCTCCGTCAAGTGACAGATGCTCTCTATAAGAGAAAGGGTTAATACATTTCTCTCCCGATGAGCAGAGAGAAGCAGATTCAGTGGCAGACCGGATTTGTGCAGATTGCGGGGTTCCCCAGGGTTCAGGGCGCCATAGACTGCACCTACGTCACATTGAGGGCTCCACAGACCAATGCGGAGATGTTCATCAACCAAAAGGGATTCCACTCCCTCAACGTGCAGCTGATGTGCGACCACCACCGCAAGATCATGGCAGTTGATGCCCGGTACCAGGCTTGCACCAGGCCAGTGTGTCTGAAATAGTTTTCCAGGCCAAACCAAGATTACGACTGGCGGCTTTGTGACAAGGCTACCCACTGTGCACTTGGCTGCTGACTCCCTTTTGCAACCCCAGGACTGCTGCGTAGCAATCCTAGTGAAGGCTAATGTAGGCTCCTTGCAGTCAGAATCAGGTGAATTCATAATGGGGAACAAGGAAATGGCAGACCAATTGAACAAATACTTTGGCTCTGTCTTCATTAAGGAAGTCACGAATAACCTCCCGAAAATACTAGGGGATCGAGGGTCAAGCGGGAAGGAGGAACTGAGGGAAATCCTTATTAGTCAGGAAATGGTGTTCGGGAAATTGATGGGACTGAAGGCCGATAAATACCCAGGGCCTGATAGTCTGTATCCCAGAGTACTTAAGGAAGTGGCTCTAGAAATAGTAGATGCATTGGTGGTCATTTTCCAAAATTCCATGGACTCTGCATCAGCACCTATTGATTGGAGGGGAGCTAATGTAGCCCCATTTTAAAAAAGGAGGGAGAGAGAAAACAGGGAATTATAGACCAGTTAGCCTGACATCGGTGGTGGGGAAAATGTTGGAATCACTTATTAAAGATGTCAAGATGTAATAGCAGCCATTTGGAAAGCAGTGACAGGATCGGTCCAAGTCAGCATGGATTTATGAAAGGGAAATCATGCTTGACAAATCTTCTAGAATTTTTTGAGGATGTAACTCGTAGAGTGGATAGGGGAGAACCAGTGGATGTGGTGTATTTGGACTTTCAAAAGGCTTTTGACAAGGTCCCACACAAGAGATTGGTGTGCAAAATTAAGGCACATGGTATTGGAGGTAATGTATTGACGTGGATAGAGAACTGGTTGGCAAACAGGAAGCAAAGAGTGGGAATAAACGGGTCCTTTTCAGAATGGCACGCAGTGACTAGTGGTGTGCCGCAAGGTTCAGTGCTGGGACCCCAGCTATTTACAATATACATTAATGATTTAGACGAAGGAATTGAAGGTAATAGCTCCAAGTTTGCAGATGACGCTAAGCTGGATGGCAGTGCGAGCTGTGAGGAGGATGCTAAGAGGCTGCAGGGTGACTTGGACAGGTTAGGTGAATGGGCAAATGCAGTATAATGTGGATAAATGTGAGGTTATCCACTTTGGTGGCAAAAACAGGAAGGCAGATTATTATCTGAATGGTGACAGATTAGTAAAAGGGGGGGTGCAAATAGACCTGGGTGTCATGGTACATCAGTCACTGAAGGTAGGCATGCTGGTACAGCAGGCAGTAAAGAAAGCAAATGGCATGCTGGCCTTTATAGCGAGAGGATTTGAATATAGGAGCAGGGAGATCTTATTGCAGTTGTACAGGGCCTTGGTGAGACCACACCTTGAGTATTGCGTGCAGTTTTGGTCTCCTAATCTGAGGAAGGACATGCTTGCTATTGAGGGAGTGCAGTGAAGGTTCACCAGACTGATTCCCGGGATGGCAGGACTGACAAATGAAGAAAGACTGGATCGGCTCGGTTTTTACTCACTGGAATTTAGAAGAATGAGAGGGGATCTCATAGAAACATATAAAATGATGATGGGACTGGATAGGTTAGATGCAGGAAGAATGTTCCCGATGTTGGGTAAGTCCAGAACCAAGGGTCACAGACTAAGGATAAGGGGTACGCCATATAGGACCGAGATGAGAAGAAACTTTTTCACCCAGAAAGTGGTGAACCTGTGGAATTCTCTACCACAGAAAGTTGTTGAGTCCAGTTCATTGGATATATTCAAGAGGGAGTTAGATGTGTTCCTTACGGCTAAGGGGATCAGGGGGTATGGAGAGAAAGCGGGAGTGGGGTACTGAAGTTGCATGATCAGCCATAATCATACTGACTGGCGATGCAGGCTCGAAGGGTCGAATGGTCTTCTTCTGCACCTATTTTCTATGTTTCTATGTTTGTATGTTTCTACAACGACTCTCATTCAGCTACCAGGTACATAATTGAGCACTGCATCGGGATCCTTAAGCAGAGCTTCCATTGCCTGGACTGCTCTGGTGGAGTGTTGCATTACTCACCAGAGCGGGTCTCCCTATTCATGGTCATCTGCTGCATGCTTCACAACCTGGCAATCATGAGGGGCCAGTGTTGGAGGACGAGTCAGCAGTAGCACCTGAGGAGGCGCAGGAGAGGGAGGAGGTGCAGAAGGAGGCGCAGTAGGAGTAGGAGAAGCAAGAGAAGGAAGATGAGTAGGAGAAGGACCAGGATGTGGGTCGCCAGCCACCCAGGAGGCGTCATCACCATCCAAACCCTGCAAGGGAAGTGCAGACCCGTCTCATTGCTGCTCGTTTCCAATGAGTTAATGGCCATTTCGCCCTTCATCTTTGCATTTCCATGGCCATCCCAATGAGCCCTTTCACACATCATTGCTCACAGTGAAATGATACACCTGCACAGATATGGGAACACAGAATAAAGAAAGGTGCAAAAAATATACACAAAATAATTTCTCACCCTTATGCATCTCCTTATAACCCCTATTACACAAGCCTAATCTATTGCTACACAC
Organism: Pristiophorus japonicus; assembly: GCF_044704955.1. Taxonomy (NCBI): domain Eukaryota; kingdom Metazoa; phylum Chordata; class Chondrichthyes; family Pristiophoridae; genus Pristiophorus; species Pristiophorus japonicus. Next base: position 197,658,716 of record NC_091977.1, read on the forward strand.
AGTGTCTCCCCTGTGCCTGCCTCATGGGTCTGGTAAGGCTGCTGTCTTTCAGGTGTAGAAGCTACAGATGTCCTTCTAGGATGCCCTCGACCAGCTCTGGCCCTTGAAGGGCCGGCTGCAGACTGGTCAGCACCCTCTTTGGTGCGTTAAGTCGGCCTTGGCTCGGGCAAGCCCATGCTTCTCGGCAATGGCGGAGTGACAGGTCTGGGGTCAGGAATGCTGTGAGCCTGAGAGAGAACATCATCATCATCCTGGTCCGAGGAGCCTGCGCCACTCCCCGGGGGCAGCATACCACCATCGCCACCAATCTGAGGGAGCACAGGTCGGTGGTGTGGCACAACACCGGAAGGTGGACCGTGGAGGACCCAGCTGCAATGGCAACACTCAGCTCTCGCATGGCATCCAGCTGAGACTGCATGAGAGCAGACACAGTCTCAAAGCCACCAGAGACAACAGCAGTATGATCCTCCGTGGCCTGTTGCCCAGAGTGCATGAGCATTCTGAGCTTCCAGGGCCACGGCCATCCTATCCAAAGCAGCACTCAGATGCTCGTTCATTGCATCTGTGCTGTAATGGCAGCTGTCATATCCCCAACAAGTTGCAGCATCACAGGGGGATCCGCACGGTCTCTCTGGGAGTCCACCATCATCTGCACACTGCAATGATGGGCTCCATGGTGTGTGCAGAGCTGTCCACAATGCGGGAGGCGGACTCCTCCTGACCAGTTATAACAGCCTCCTAGGCACACTTACCACTGCCCTCAACATCTGGGAATACATGGCCACCACCCTTCTTTCATAAGCCCCAACATTGATGAGCTTGTCTGAGTCCTCTTCAGCAGAACTCGCGTGTGAAATCGTCCCCCGGAGAAATGGCACCCGAGGTTCCCTTTGCCCCTCACCATGCTGAAGCCCGCTAGGCCCCGGTGCAACACCCAGTATAGACCCAGCTGCTATCTCTAACTGATCGGATCACATACTCCCAGTATCTGAGACTGTAGGAAGCAGTGACGTAGTGCTGCCAGCAATGTTCCCCTCTTCCTCTACCTCATTCGACATCGCGCCAACATATGGAGTGACCTCCAGGGTCTCATCCCGGCTTGTGCTCCCAGTGGTCTCAAGGGTGTCTCCAGGCATTCATGAACACATCGCAAGTCGGTCTGTCTGTATCGAGGTACAGGATGTGCCTCCTTTCCTCCACAGCCTCCATGAGGGTCTCAAGTTCAACATCTTTGCTTTTGCCTTTGACCATGCTGCAGCCTGCTAAGCCCCACTGCAACACCCAGAGCAAACAGTTCTGCTAAATCTAACTGACCCGACCGAGTACTCCCAGTATCTGAGCTGGTGTGTGCGGGTGTAGGAAGCAGTGACACGGTGCTGCCAGCCGTGTCCCCCACTTCCTCGCCCTCATCGGACATGTGCCAATGTCTGCACTCGGCTCAAGGGTGTCCTCCTGACTCTGGCTCGCAGTCACCTCAAGAGTCTCGGTCTCACTCTGCATCACACTCAGGGTCTCATCTGCAATCATAAATAGCACAAGGGGTCCCGCGAGGGTGAGGTAGGGCATTGCACCAAGCAACTTGCACACAATCATAATCAAACGCCTGGTAGGCGCTTGGATTTTCCGGGAGAGATGGCATTAAAGGAAGGCCTTCACTTACCGATGCTGCCCCCAGCGGGATCCACACGACCGGCGGCCACAGGGAAGGCTACATCTGGGCCCACTAGCTGCTGCACCCTCTCTTCTATATCAGTCAGCTGCTGGATATCAGCTTCGCCCCCATCAGTCCTCTGTTGCTCCAAACGATTGTGGCAGACCTTGGCCTGCAAAGCAAAGCAGGATTACTGAGTAAAGTGTCATGAGGTCTCGACAACGAATGCAAGTGTTGGTCCACAACATGCAGGTCTCACATGAAAGGGACCTTCCATTGCAGGTATGCACACATAGAAATACATACCTCAGCAATCAAATGGTGCTTCACTGACTATATAGTGAAGGTATGAAATAACAGAAGGTAAAGGAGATGCTTGCAGATGGAGGGTGAGGAGTTGGGGAAACATGTACTCACTTTCGTCAGGCGAATGATGTCGTTCAGCCTTTTGCGGCATTGGGTGGCGGTGTGGTCATGAATGGAGGTCCCCGACACCTCCACCGCGATCTCTCTCCATGCAGTGACAAACACATCGCGAATCGGTCTGCCTGTGTATGAGTACAGAATGCGCCTCCTTCCCTCCACAGCTTCGATCAGGGTCTCAGGTTCAATATCTGAGAAGCGGCTGGCCTCTTGCATTAGCCATTCCTTCACAAGCAACAGAGACAAGACTCAGTGCTCAGGGCCTGGCTGCAAACCCTGCCCTTTAAGAAGACCAGGGAGTAGCTGGCCCATTATCAGCAAATCAGCAACAGCTGAATTTCTCGGCCTAATCAGTCACTCCGCCCCCACACTGCTGCAAACAGCCCATTCCCACCACCAATACCACTCCGCTCCTTTTTTCAGCAAACATGCTAAATTTCGCTCTAATGGCCGCCGCATCCATTGCGGCGGTAATGCACACCAAAAAGTGGTAGATGCGCCTCACTAAATAAACTAATGAATATTCAAAACTCTATAATGTATTTGCTTCATGGGTTCTTTGCTTAAGAATCCATAACAACACATTGCTATTAAGAACTAGTTGGTTTATTAACAAAGGTTTAACAATCACACTTCACATGACCAGTTCATCCACTAGGCTCACAACTGCATACCTCATTGTGGATGACCTAGACCCAACTGCCTGGGGTTTTATTGAGTCTTGTGAATATCACGTGACTGGCTAAGCCACTCGCAATGCAACAGCTCTACAGACCTGTGAGCATACTGGTAGGTGCATACAGTTCACTATCCATACAGGTATCGTACATTCAATAGTATCCTCAATGTGTATTTACACACTGTTGCAACTTTTTTCTTTGATCAGCTGAGTGTCCCACATGTACAGAAATCCATCACCATGTGTGAGAGTCTCTGAAACAAGCTACGTAAGTAGAGCTGCTGATTGCCTTACTCCATACCAATCTCCACGTACCTATAGATAGAGAATGTAGATGCAGGTTGGCAAGAGCCAAGACTTAGGGATTCCCAAGTACAGTTATCACCACTTACACTGTCCATGCTTATCACCTAACCTAAATGGGCACTAACCATTTGTCATTTGTACTGCTTTCAATTACAAAGGTGCCGTTTATAACACATTAAGCGCACCGGCTATTTAGGGCAATTCAATTAGTTTACTAAAGTACAATTAAGTATTGTTAACTATTCTCCTGAGTTGAGTGCCTCAGTCCTGCAGTGCCACTGTTTGTATTGGGAGCATGGTGAAATAACGGCTGACTGGTCATCACCCAGGCTGCAAGATTTAATTGTCTTCCATTGAGTCTCTCCAACACGAACACCACCTGGGTTTAATTGTCGCTCTGTCTGAGAAGGGCACAGCGCCAATGATCAGCAGCAGGTCTCTTTGGTGGTCAGTGTGGTGAACAGAGGTCTCCTGTAGGAACTATATTGGATGTTAGGTACATAGATTTACATGGAATGAACAGCACAGAAACAGGTCATTCGGTAGCATGTGGGGGTTAGTGCAGTGAACAGAGATCGCCTATTGGAACTATACTGGATGATAGGTGACCCTCAGTGATCAGCCTGTTTCAGTTTAATATCATCATCATAGGCAGTCCCTCAGAGTCGAGGATGACTTGCTTCCACACTAAAAATGAGTTCTTAGGTGACTGAAGAGTCCAATGCGGTACCTACAGTCTCTGTCACAGGTGGGGCAAACGGTGGTAGAAGGAAAGGGTGGGTGGGGTGCTTGGGTTGACTCATGCTTCTTCTGCTGTCTACGCTTGGCTTCAGCTTGCTCTTGGCGAAGAGACTCGAGGTGTTCAACACCTTCCCAGATGCATTTTCTCCACTTGGGCGACCTTGGGCCAAGGATTCCCAGGTGTCAGTGGGGGATGTTACATTTTTTTCAAGGAGGCTTTGAGGGTGTCTTTGAAGCATTTTCTCTGCCCACCTGGGGCTCTCTTGCCGTGTCGGAGCTCCGAGTAGAGCGCTTGTTTTGGGAGTCTCGTGTCAGGAATGCGGACGATGTGGCCTGTCCAGCGGAGCTGATCAAGCGTGGTCAGTGCTTTGATACTGGGGATGTTGGCCTGAGTGAGGACACTGACGTTGGTGCGTTTATCTTGCCAATGGATTTGCAGGATCTTGCGGAGGCAGCATTGGTGATACTTCTCCAATATTTTGAGGTGCCTGCTGTACATAGTCCATGGGCGAGAACCTCCACTTTATTTGCATGCTTAATGCCGATTTTACCGCTGAAATAATGTATAATGCCCATATATCGTCCATTTTGGCACAAAATGGAAACTGACAGGTATTTTTACGAAACTTATCGCCGAGCGTTACTTTCCCCATGTGCTTAATGCTGGGGAAAAATATTATTGCCTACCCACTTTTTTGGGGCGGAATCAGCAGAATGGACGAAATCAACGGCCATAATATCGCCCAGCGTTACTTTCCACACAGATTTAATGCCGAGATTCAATATTAACGCTCGCCCACTGTTTTTTGTCGTAAAGAGTATATTTACCCAAAATACCGGCCATGGAGATCATCCATCGTCAATTTCACCACCTCGCACACATATCGCCCACAATATCGCTCGCTCAAAAAAACGCCCACAAAAAGTGGAACTAACCGGAACGAAAGCCAGCGGTGTGGTTGGCATTTGTTAAATCCCACTCTTACATGAGGAGCTGACATCTGAAAGATTTGCCTGAAAGAGCGCTGATGTGAGTGACAACACTGACACACTGCTGTGTGTGTGCAGCTCAGACATCAATGGTGCCCATTATCTTGGTGCCAGTTAAAGTTTATGTTGATTGATGTTAAATTGTATTTAACCCTTTCATGGTAAGGAATCACCAGTGTCCAGCTATCTGAGACAATGCTCTACAAGCTTATGTTCAATAACAAAAATTTAATACCAACATTGATCTGAAATCATAAATATCACAGCCAATAATACCCAACCCCCGCCCACACCCCACTTTTTCCACCATTGACATAAATCACATGTTCAACATGTCCAGCAACACAGAATACAAAGGCAAAGCAGGAGCGTGCTCCCCAGCCCCCATACATTGCAACAAATTGCATACACCCAGATGGAGATATAACACAGCCATCACCTGCACACATGCATCTCACTTTCCTTCCCCACTCTCCTTCTCCCCACCTCTACCCCTTCCCCTCCTCGCTCCATGGCGCTTGGCCGAGGTGCTCCTCAGGCAGTGCCTCATTGGGGGGGATGAAGGCAGATACGGTCGTTGCACAGGTATGGGAGTGGGGGGGGGGTGCCGAGGAGGCAACATTCTCTGATGCAGAAGCAGGATCTTGGTCCTTGCTCTCATCTGTCATTCACAGTGGTGGTGCGGAACCTAGGGGTGGAGTGCCATGCTCGGGGACCACTGGGAGGCCTGTGGCAGCAGTGTTCCTGGCTATCGTATCCAGGGCCTCCACCATCCGTGGAATGTACTTGGTCATGGTGGCCAGCTGTTGGGAAATGCCCCCTAATGCTTCAATGAGCTGGTCACCAATGTCTACAGTCCTCCTGGACAACTGTACCATCTCTCTGCTGTCATGTTGTGCTCGTGGAACAGACCTGCCGCGTCCACGAGGCTTCCGCGGGGTCGGCGCCGTCCTGGGGACAAATGGTGTGCCACGTGGAGAGGTGCTTTGGGCCGGTACCTCCAAAGTGGAGGCGGGACCAATAGATAGCCTTGGGTGGAATGGCTTCTGGAGCGTGGCGATGCATGGCGATGCAGGTTCTTCGAAGTCCGCGCTCCCATCTGTCGATAACAGACCCAGCGGATTGACGGGCGACAATCGGAGCTCCTCAGCACCAGATGTAGTAGGATCGTCCGCCGACTCCTGCCCCGCGCCCCCACCTTCTGGCCTCTGTGGCCTTGCCTGTAGCCACGCTGCTGGCTGAGCTGCAAAACACAAATGAGGTTACTAGAGGAGAAGTGGGTGCTAGGGTGACAAGGTGAGTCCAGCGCTGCACACAACATATGCACAACAAAAGCACCACCGTTATCAAAATCATCACAGCCTGAAAGAGCGCTGATGTGAGTGACAACACTGACACACTTCTGTGTGTGTGCAGCTCAGACATTAATGGTGCCCATCTACCTTGGTTTCTTAGCAGGATGTTTGAGTGCGTTGATTTTCCTGCGGCATCGTTTCTGTTGCTAGCAGAAACATCAGTCTAACAGCCAGCAGCTGAAGAGTACTTTAAACTTAAAGTAAATGGGGCTGAAATTCAGGGTCCCGGCAAAATCGATTGGCCGACCCGTTATGGTCCATTGGCCTGCCCGATGCATATTCAACAGGGGAGGGTTTCTAGCAGTGAGCATTTCCGCCAAAATCGGCTGACTGAAGCCCACGGTAAGGGTATTGTGACCGCGGCGATGTCATTATGGTGCGTACTGCTGCTATGTGGCCACGCCACCCATATTGATGTATAAAAAGAGGTGTTTTTTGAACAGTGCCCCCGCCAGCTTTTTGGGTCAGTACACTTTGCCGTGATACACGACACCGCTGGAGGAGGACAACGGGGGATTCCTGCAATCGGGGGTATTTTTGCTGCAAACTTTTGGCTTTTTGTTTTTGTTGAACGTGTTGAGTGCTCTTTATAATTTTTGGGAGAGTTTTCAGGACTTTGAGCTCTGACTCATTGGTGAAGGCCTGCAGGCCTCATTCTGTGCTCCAGAGGCCTGCTTGTCAGAGTGTTGGCTGGGAAACACCTTGTACACCTTGTCAGACACAGGGCAACACCTCCCTGCCCCTGTATTCAAATCCCCTCGCTATGAAGGCCAACATGCCATTTGCTTTCTTAACCGCCTGCTGTACCTGCATGCTAACCTTCAATGACTGATGTACCATGACACCCAGGTCTCGTTGCACCTTCCCTTTTCCTAATCTGTCACCATTCAGATAATAGTCTGTCTCTCTGTTTTTACCACCAAAGTGGATAACCTCACATTTATCCACATTATACTTCATCTGCCATGCATTTGCCCACTCACCTAACCTATCCAAGTCACTCTGCAGCCTAATAGCATCCTCCTCGCAGCTCACACTGCCACCCAACTTAGTATCATCCGCAAATTTGGAGATACTGCATTTAATCCCCTCGTCTAAATCATTAATGTACAATGTAAACAGCTGGGGCCCCAGCACAGAACCTTGCGGCACTCCACTAGTCACTGCCTGCCATTCTGAAAAGTACCCGTTTACTCCTAGTCTTTGCTTCCTGTCTGCCAACCAGTTCTCAATCCACGTCAGCACACTACCCCCAATCCCATGTGCTTTAACTTTGCACATTAATCTCTTGTGTGGGACCTTGTCGAAAGCCTTCTGAAAGTCCAAATATACCACATCAACTGGTTCTCCTTTGTCCACTTTACTGGAAACATCCTCAAAAAATTCCAGAAGATTTGTCAAGCATGATTTCCCTTTCACAAATCCATGCTGACTTGGACCTATCATGTCACCATTTTTCAGATGCACTGCTATGACATCCTTAATAATTGATTCCATCATTTTACCCACTACTGAGGTCAGGCTGACCGGTCTATAATTCCCTGTTTTCTCTCTCCCTCCTTTTTTAAAAAGTGGGGTTACATTGGCTACCCTCCACTCCATAGGAACTGATCCAGAGTCAATGGAATGTTGGAAAATGACTGTCAATGCATCCGCTATTTCCAAGGCCACCTCCTTAAGTACTCTAGGATGCAGTCCATCAGGCCCTGGGGATTTATCGGCCTTCAATCCCATCAATTTCCCCAACACAATTTCCCGACTAATAAAGATTTCCCTCAGTTCCCCCTCCTTACTAGACCCTCTGACCCCTTTTATATCCGGAAGGTTGTTTGTATCCTCCTTAGTGAATACCGAACCAAAGTACTTGTTCAATTGGTCTGCCATTTCTTTGTTCCCCGTTATGACTTCCCCTGATTCTGACTGCAGGGGACCTACGTTTGTCTTCACCAACCTTTTTCTCTTTACATACCTATCGAAACTTTTGCAATCCGCCTTAATGTTCCCTGCAAGCTTCTTCTCGTACTCCATTTTCCCTGCCCTAATCAAACCCTTTGTCCTCCTCTGCTGAGTTCTAAATTTCTCCCAGTCCCCAGGTTCGCTGCTATTTCTGGCCAATTTGTATGCCACTTCCTTGGCTTTAATACTATCCCTGATTTCCCTTGATAGCCACGGTTGAGCCACCTTCCCTTTTTTATTTTTACGCCAGACAGGAATGTACAATTGTTGTAATTCATCCATGCGGTCTCTAAATGTCTGCCATTGCCCATCCACAGTCAACCCCCTAAGTATCATTCGCCAATCTATCCTAGCCAATTCACGCCTCATACCTTCAAAGTTACCCTTCTTTAAGTTCTGGACCATGGTCTCTGAAATTACTGTTTCATTCTCCATCCTAATGCAGAATTCCACCATATTATGGTCACTCTTCCCCAAGGGGCCTCGCACAATGAGATTGCTAATTAATCCTCTCTCATTACACAACACCCAGTCTAAGATGGCCTCCCCCCTAGTTGGTTCCTCAACATATTGGTCTAGAAAACCATCCCTTATGCACTCCAGGAAATCCTCCTCCACCGTATTGCTTCCAGTTTGGCTAGCCCAATCTATGTGCATATTAAAGTCACCCATTATAACTGCTACACCTTTATTGCATGCACCCCTAATTTCCTGTTTGATGCCCTCCCCAACATCCCTATTACTGTTTGGAGGTCTGTACACAACTCCTACTAACGTTTTTTGCCCTTTGGTGTTCTGCAGCTCTACCCATATAGATTCCACATCATCCAAGCTAATGTCTTTCCTAACTATTGCATTAATCTCCTCTTTAACCAGCAATGCTACCCCACCTCCTTTTCCTTTTATTCTATCCTTCCTGAATGTTGAATACCCCTGAATGTTGAGTTCCCAGCCCTGATCATCCTGGAGACACGTCTCCGTAATCCCAATCACATCATATTTGTTAACATCTATTTGCACAATTAATTCATCCACCTTATTGCGGATACTCCTTGCATTAAGACACAAAGCCTTCAGGCTTGTTTTATTAACACCCTTTGTCCTTTTAGAATTTTGCTGTACAGTGGCCCTTTTTGTTCTTTGCCTTGGGTTTCTCTGCCCTCCACTTTTCCTCATCTCCTTTCTGTCTTTTGCTTTTGTCTCCTTTTTGTTTCCCTCTGTCTCCCTGCATTGGTTCCCATCCCCCTGCCATATTAGTTTAAATCCTCCCCAACAGCACTAGCAAACACTCCCCCTAGGACATTGGTTCCGGTCCTGCCCAGGTGCAGACCGTCCGGTTTGTACTGGTCCCACCTCCCCCAGAACCGGTCCCAATACCCCAGGAATTTGAATCCCTCCCTGCTGCACCACTGCTCAAGCCACGTATTCATCTGCGCTATCCTGCGATTCCTACTCTGACTATCACGTGGCACTGGTAGCAATCCCGAGATTACTACTTTTGAGGTCCTACTTTTTAATTTAGCTCCTAGCTCCTTAAATTCGTTTCGTAGGACCTCATCCCTTTTTTTACCTATGTCGTTGGTACCAATGTGCACCACGACAACTGGCTGTTCTCCCTCCCATTTCAGATTATCCTGCACCCGCTCCGAGACATCCTTGACCCTTGCACCAGGGAGGCAACATACCATCCTGGAGTCTCGGTTGCGGCCGCAGAAACGCCTATCTATTCCCCTCACAATTGAATCCCCTATCACTATCGCTCTCCCACTCTTTTTCTTGCCCTCCTGTGCAGCAGAGCCAGCCATGGTGCCATGAACTTGGCTGCTGCTGCCCTCCCCTGATGAGTCATTCCCCTCAACAGTACCCAAAGCGGTGTATCTGTTTTGCAGGGGGATGACCACAGGGGACCCCTGCACTACCTTCCTTGCACTACTCTTCCTGCTGGTCTTCCATTCCCTATCTGGCTGTGGACCCTTTCCCTGCGGTAAGACCAACTCACTACACGTGATACTCACGTCATTCTCAGCATCGTGGATGCTCCAGAGTAAATCCACCCTCAGCTCCAATTCCGCAACGCGGACCGTCAGGAGCCGGAGGTGGACACACTTCCCGCACACATAGTCATCAGGGACACCGGAAGTGTCCCTGAGTTCCCACATGGTACAGGAGGAGCATAACACCCGACCGAGCTCTCCTGCCATGTCTTAACCCTTAGATACACTTAAACTGGTAATAACAATGTTAAAAGTTACTGACCAATATAAGAAGAAAAAGAAAAACTACTCACCAATCACCAGCCAATCACTTACCCCCTAGGCTGTGACGTCACCTTTGTATCTTTGCCTTCTCCCTGTAGCTGCACCGGCACGCCTCTCGCCGACCCCGGACTCGCGCTGCTCCGAGCTCCCGCCTCCTCGACTGACTGCTCGAACTGCTCGACTCCCGCTGGCCTTTATAGGCCTCTCGCCGACCCCGGACTCGCGCTGCTCCGAGCTCCCGCCTCCTCGACTGACTGCTCGAACTGCTCGACTCCCGCTGGCCTTTATAGGCCTCTCGCCGACCCCGGACTCGCGCTGCTCCGAGCTCCCGCCTCCTCGACTGACTGCTCGAACTGCTCGACTCCCGCTGGCCTTTATAGGCCTCTCGCCGACCCCGGACTCGCGCTGCTCCGAGCTCCCGCCTCCTCGACTGACTGCTCGAACTGCTCGACTCCCGCTGGCCTTTATAGGCCTCTCGAAGTCCAGAACCAGGGGTCACAGTCTAAGGATAAGGGATAAGCCATTTAGGACCGAGATGAGGAGAAACTTCTTCACCCAGAGAGTGGTGAACCTGTGGAATTCTCTACCACAGATAGTTGTTGAGGCCAATTCACTAAATATATTCAAAAAGGAGTTAGATGTAGTCCTTTCTACTAGGAGGATCAAGGGGTATGGCGAGAAAGCAGGAATGGGGTACTGAAGTTGCATGTTCAGCCATGAACTCATTGAATGGCGGTGCAGGCTCGAAGGACCGAATGGTCTACTCCTGCACCTATTTTCTATGTTTCTATGTTTCTAAAACCATCCCTAATACACTCCAGGAAATCCTCCTCCACCGTATTGCTATCAGTTTGGTTCGCCCAATCAAAATGTAGATTACAGTCGCCCATGATAACTGCTGTGCCCTTATTGCATGCATCCCTAATTTCTTGTTTGATGCTGTCCCCAACCTCACTACTACTGTTTAGTGGTCTGTACACAACTCCCACTAACATTTTCTGCCCTTTGGTATTCCGCAGCTCTACCCATACAGATTCCACATCATCCAAGCTAATGTCCTTCCTTGCTATTGTGTTAATTTCCTCTTTAACCAGCAACTCTACCCCACCTCCTTTTCCTTTCTGTCTATCCTTCCTGAATGTTGAATACCCCTGGATGTTGAGTTCCCAGCCTTGGTCACCCTGGAGCCATATCTCCGTAATTCCAATTATATCACATTCGTTAATAGCTGCCTGCGCAGTTAATTCGTCCACCTTATTACGCATACTTCTCGCATTAGGGCACAGAGCCTTCAGGCTAGTCTTTTTAACTCACATTGCCCTTTAGAATTTTGCTGTAATGTGGCCCTTTTTGATTTCTGCCCTCCAATTTTACTTTTCTTCTTTGTATTTTTTGCTTCTGCTCTCATTCTACTTCCCTCTGTCTCCCTGCATAGGTTCCCATCCCTCTGCCATATTAGTTTAATCCCTCCCCAACAGCAATAGCAAACACTCCCCCTAGGACATTGGTTCCGGTCCTGCCCAGGTGCAGACCGTCCGGTTTGTACTCGTCCCACCTCCCCCAGAACCGTCTCCAATGTCCCAGGAATTTGAATCCCTCCATCTTGCACCATTCCTCAAGCCACGTATTCACCTGAGCTATCCTGCAATTCCTACTCTGACGAGCACGTGGCACTGGTAGCAATCCTGAGATTACTACCTTTGAGGTCCTACTTTTTAATTTAATTCCTAGCTCCCTAAATTCAGCTTGTAGGACCTCATCCCATTTTTTACCTATATCATTGGTACCTATATGCACCATGACACCTGGCTGTTCACCCTCCCCCTCCAAAATGTCCTGCAGCTGCTCCAAGACATCCTTGACCCTTGCACCAGGGAGGCAACATACCATCCTGGAGTCACGATTGCGGCCACAGAAACGTCTATCTATTCCCCTTACAATAGAATCCCCTACCACTAAAGCTCTCCCACTCTTTTTCCTGCCCTCCTGTGCAGCAGAGCCCCCATGGTGCCATGAACTTGGCTGCTGCTGCCCACCCCTGGAGAGTCATCCCCCCAACAGCATCCAAGGTGGTGTATCTGTTTTGGAGGAGGATGACCGCAGGGGACCCCTGCACTACCTTCCTTCAACTGCTCTCCTTGATGGTCACCCATTCCCTATCTACCTTAGTAACCTTTCACTGCGGTGTGACCAACTCACTAAACATGCTATTCATCATCGCAGATGCTCCAGAGTGAATCCATGCGCAGCTCCAGTGCCGCAATGCAATCTATCAGGAGCTGCAGCAGGATACACTTCCTGCGCATGTAGTCGTCAGGATCACTGGAAGCGTCCCTGAGCACAGGAGGAGCATGACACGGGTCTGGGCTCTCCTGCCATGACTTAACCCTTAAATTAACTTAATTTGCCAACGATGCCAAAGGTTACCTGCTGATAAAGGAAAAGAAAAAGAAAAAAATTACTCATCAATCACCAGCCAATCACTTACCCCCTTGACTGTGACATCACCCTTCGATTTTTTTAAACTTTTTTTTTGCCTTCTCTCCCTGCACCAGCTGGCCTGCCCCGGATTCCCGCGCCACCTCCTCCGATCTCCCGCCGCTGCTCGACGTTGGGTCTTTTATAGGCCTGCCCTGGACTCGCGCGCCACCTCCACTGAGGTGTCGGATGACATTGATCTGAGACTGCATTAGAGCAGCCACAGTCTCAAAGCCACCAGAGATGACAGCAGTAAGATGCTCCGTGGCCTATTGCCCAGATGCATAAGAGCATTCTGAGCTTCCAGGGCTGTGGCCATCCTCTCCAATCCAGCACCGATACGCTCGTTCCCCCGCACCTGTACTGAACTGGCAGCTGCCATATCATCTGCAGGTTGCAGCATCACAGCTGGATCCCCACGGTCACTCTGGGAATCCACCATCGTCTGCACACTGGCAAAAATGGGCTCCATGAAGTGTGCAGAACTGTCGACTATGCGGGAGACGGACTCCTCCACACCCCTGACCACTTCCGACAGCCTCTCTAGCACCCTTGTCAGTGCCCCCAACATCTGGGAATGCATGGCCTCTACCCCTTGTTCGTATGCCGCTACATCGATGGCATCATCCGAGTCTCGTCGGCAGAACTGCGGTGCGGACTCGCCCCCCCCCCCCCCCCCCCCCCGGAGAGATGGCACAGGTTGCCTCGCCCTGTCACCATGATGCAGCCCGCTAGGCCCCGGTGCAACACACAGTGCAGCCCCTTGTACCACCTCATCTATATCACACACCGCACTCCCAGTATCTGAGCTGGTGTGTGTGGGTGGAAGCAGTGACATGTGTCCTTCTCTTCCTCTTCCTCCTCAGTGGCATCCCAAATGAGAGAGTGTTGTGGATGCTCGCAGCAGAGCTTGAACCCTCAATGTCCTCCTCACTGCTGAGACCTGAGCTTATGTGAAGAAGGATGTAATGCAGGCCTCCAGCTGGTGTGTAACATCTCTCGTCACTGGCAACTGTGCTGGGTGTACTGCCACTCGGTCTGTCATCTGCAAGCATGAATGGGAGAAGGGCTGGCGTGAGGGGGAGGTGAGGGATTGACACACGGGGCTAGATTTTACACTTTTGTGAAGATCGCCTAAAAATGGGCATTATTTCCGGCGTGGGCGGTAAAAATGGGTTTTCAGATCGCTGGCTTGTCGCCCATTCTCAAAGCCCCTAGTCTCCATTTTTGAAATTAGGTGTTACAGCGAGCGATATGAAATGGGCGGTTGCGTTAAATCTCTCTGACCTTCTGCCGTAAAGTGTCGCCATTCTTAGCAACAGCATGGCAACGCTCGTCTCCCGCGATTCAGGAGGTCAGGGGTCATCATTACATGCACAGAAGAGGAGACAGAGAGAGGGAGCAGAGAGGGACTGAAAGCGTGTGGCTGTGGTGTGTGTTTGTTTGGATGTGAGGCACGAGGGAGATTCACCATCAGCAAAAAGCCTACTACGCACCAAGAACATAGTTGGCATCGAGTTTTTGTCCAACAAATAATATATAACATGGAAGGGATGGAAGAGGCCCTGGAGCTGGTAGCCAGGAACACTGGTGGCAGAGGGCTCCCAGTGGTCCCAGAGCGCCACACTGCACCCCAAGGTGCCGCACCCCCATTGCCAACCACACATGAGAGCCAGCAGCAACATCTTGCTTCTGGCTCGGAGCACGTTCCCACCTCGGGACCGTCCTCTCCCGTATCCGTCCAAGCAGCGCTTTGGCCGTCATCCCCTCCTCCCCCGCCCCCAATAAAGCATCGCCAGAGGAGCTCCTCGGCCAAGCGGCTTGGAGTCAGGAGGGGAAGGGGAAGTGGTAGGGGGAGGAGAAGCTGGGGGAGGCAGGGGTGAAGGGTTGGTTTTTACAGGTATACTTATGATTTCAGACAAATGGTCGGTTTAAATGTGTTTTATTTAACATATCCTTGTTGCGCATTGGCTCAGATAGCTGAACCGTTACACACTGGTGATTCCTTAACATCAAAGGGTATAATTACACTCAACTTCAATCAACTTAAACTTTAACTGTCACCAAGGTGATGCCCACCATTGGTGTACGACCTGCACACCCAGCAGTGTGTCAGTCTTGTAAATACCACCAACGTTCTTTCAGGCAAACTGCTGATTTATGAGCTGCTGATGTAGGAGTCTTGCAGCTATGATGCCACCACAAGCCCTTTCCTGCAGTCTACAGGGGGCAGGGGCATTGCTTCAGTGTCAGCCTGATTGTGTGGCCCGAGGTCAATGTCCACCTCCTCATCCTCCTCTCTCTCCTGAGGTGGACCGTCACACCCTTCTGGCAATTCTTGTCCCCTCCTGATAGCCAAGTTGTGCAGCATGCAGCACATCACCATGAATTGAGTTACCTGCTCAGGGTGATATTGGAGCTCCCCTCCTGAGTGGTCCAGGCATATAAAGCACTGCTTAAACACTCCAATGTTTTTCTCCACGATATTGCGAGTGGCTCTGTGGCTCTCGTTGTATCGCTTCTCGGTTTCGGTGTGGGTGTCACTCAGGTGGATCATCAGCCAGGTGGTGAAGCCATATCCTTTGTCACCAAGCACCAGCATTGACCTTGTGGCTGACTGGTAAACAAGTCAGATACAGTGCTCTCACGCTGGATGTGAACATCATGGATGCTGCCCGGAAATTTAGTATTCACTGCCATAATAATTTGGTGGTCGACAACGAGTTGCACATTCAGGGAGTGGAATCCCTTGCAGTTCCTGTAAATGTCTGCATCCTGAAAAGGCGCCTGCATCACGCTGTGCATACAGTCTATTGCTCCCTGCACCTTGGAGAAGTTAGCAATTCGGTAGAATCCTAGAGCCCTCTCAGTCTGAGCCTCCCTGGTCATAGGGAAGCTGATAAAGTTCATCCTGCGTGTGTACAGGACTTCAGTGACCTGTCTAATGCAGCAATGTGTGGCATGCTGAGACATACTGCAAATGTCGCCAGCTGAGGCCTGAAAAGAACCCGATGCGTAGAACGACAGTGCCGCGGTGATCTTGACCTTGACGGACAGTGCGGCCCTGATGGTGCTGGCAGGCTGCAGATCTCACCTGATGAGCTGGCATATCTCATTGATAACCTCTTTGTGGAAGCGCAATCTCCGAAGGCAGGTGGTGTTGGACAAGTTGAGGTAAGACCACTTCTTCCTGTACTTCCGGGGGTGGGTATAACGTCTGGTCTTCCTCATCAGTGTGTTACGTCTTACATTGGGCATATGATGCTGTTGAGCGTACCTTCTGCCATCTCAAGTCTGCAGCATGTAAGTGGTCATCAAGAGAAGGTGAGAAAGGACAGGCCCCAATAGCTATTTGTTTCCCACCGAATGCCCAACTAAGACACCTATAAATTCCAATCGTTCACAGTATGATAAGGTGTTTGTTCAGATGTTCACATCAGCTCCAAAGACCTCCAGAATACATCCGACCTCGCCCAAGGTTGAAGCAGAGCAGCCTTTTAAATGATGCGACATGTGATTTAGAACATGGCGCCCATACTGCTATGAGTAGTACCGGTTAGTTCCACTTTTTCCCGGCGTTTTTTTCGGCGAGCGATATTGTGGGCGATATGTGTGCAAGGTGCCAAAAGTATGGATGGGTGATATACTGGCCGTTAGTTTCGGCAAATGTGATCTTTACGACAAAAAACAGTGGCCGGGCGGGATTATTAAATCTCGCCATTAATTATGTGTCGAATGTAATGCTGGGCAATATTATGTGCGTTGGGTTCACCCATTCTCATGATTCCACCCAAAAAAAGTGGGCAGGCGGTATTATTTTTCCTCGGCGTTACACACATGTGGAAAATAACGCTCGGCGATAAGTGACCGAAAAATGGGCGTCAGTTTCCATTTTGTGGCTAAATGGGCGATATCTGGGCGTTACATGTCATTTCAGCATTAAAATGGACATTAAGTGGGCGTTATGCATGAAAAATAATGGAAAATCTAGCCCATGGAGCCTACAAAAAGCAGACTTCCAGAAGGAAAGGCACAGTAGGTGCTGGCGCATTCAAGTAGAGAACGCATTCAAGGACGGCCTCACTTACCCATGCTGCCCACATCGCCGTGGCCAGTACCGGAGCCAATAGGGGGCATGTCATCTGCAAACATAGATGGGAGAAGGGCTGCTGTGAGGGGGAGGTGGGGGATGGAGCCATGGAGAATGCAGCTAATAGACTTCCATGAAAGGAACAGTGGGCGCTGGCGCATTCAAGGAGAGAGCGCATTAAAGGAGGGCCTTCACTTACCCACATCGGCGTCAGCACTACCCTGGCCCACAGGGAATGAACCATGTCCGCCGACTAGCGCCTCAGCCCTCTCCTCCAGAGGTGTGAGGACCAGCGTGTCTGCCTAGCCACCACTGGTCCTCCTTTGCTCAACTCTATTGTGAGCCAGTTTGCCCTGCAAGAGAATGGTTGGTGAGTACCACTGTGATAACAAATCAGAAATGTGTGCAAGTATTTGTCACTGACATGCAGCTGTAAGTGTGAGATGAAAGGGAGCCATCATTGCGAGAACACACACATATATGTTTAGAGGCGTGAACAATAAAATGCTGCTTGAGTGCCTAAACAATGAGGATGGGAAATAAGAGAATGTTGAAGGAAACGCTCGCTGACGCAAGGTCGGCAGTTGCTGGAAGAGATACTCACTTTCACAAGATGGATTATCTCGTGGAATCATTTCCTGCACCACATGGGAGTCCTCTGATAAATGGAGGTGCCCCAGACCTCCTCTGCTATCTCCCTCCATGCATTAGTCACGACCTGGTGACTTGGTCTCCCCACGTCCGGATACAGCAGTCTCCTCCTGCCCTCTACATCCTTTATCAGGGTCTCCAGCTCGGCATCTGTGAAGCGGCTTGCCTTCCTTGCTCCTCTCACACCAGCCATCCTCAAAGTAAACTCCTTCCCCTCTCGGGGCCGAGCTGCAAACCCTGATCTTTAAGGCGGCCAGGGAGCAGCTAGTTCGTTACAAACACATCACCAGCCGTTTCAATTAGCACAGCCACACCACTGGAAAGTGCACTTTGGAGGCGCTTGTTAGCACAAGAACCCATTCTTTAACTTTTTGGCCTGAAAATCGATCAGGGCACTGGCGAAAAATTTTGGCGGTGTTGGGCCCAAAAAATCGTGAGGTGCGCCAGCTTTCTTGCACTACTGAATTTCGAACCCAATGTCTTTCAAAGGTTTAGTCAGAAGGTACTGTTAACTCTTTTTATTTGACACTTCGACACTTAGCACTTTCACCATCCACCTTGTATAGCAATGAGAGCGCATGAAAGAATGTTGGCAAGTAAAATGAGGGAAAACCCAAAGATGTTTTATAAATACATTAAGAGCAAGAGGGAAACTAGAGAAAGAATGGGGGCCTATTAGAGATCATAAAGGAAACCTGAGTGTGGAGGCGGAAGACATGGGTAGGATTCTTAATGAATACTTTGCATCCGCTTTCACAAAAGAGAGGGGCAATGCAGACTGACTTTGCAATGAGGGAGAAGGAGTGTGAAATATTAGACGAGATGAACATAGTGAGAGAGGAAGTATTAAGGGGCTTAGCAGCTTTGAAAGTGGATAAATCTCCAGGCCCAGATGAAATGTATCCCAGGCTGTTAAAAGAACCAAAAGAGGAAATAGCAGAGGAACTGAACATCATTTTCCAGTCCTCTCTGGCTACAGATGTGGTGCCAGAGGACTGGAGAACTGCTAATGTTGTACCTTTGTGTAAAAACCAGCACCGCGTCCAGTGTGCCAGCGCAGCCTTCGGTCGAATGAGGAAGAGAGTGTTTGAAGATCAGGCCCTCAAATCTAGCACCAAGCTTATGGTCTACAGGGCTGTAGTGATACCCGCCCTCCTATATGGCTCAGAGACGTGGACCATATACATTAGACACCTCAAAGCGCTGGAGAAATACCACAAGTGTTGCCTCCACAAAATCCTGCAAATCCCCTGGGAGGATACATGCACTAACATCAGTGTTCTCGATCAGGCCAACATCGCCAGCATCGAAACACTGACCACACTCAACCAGCTCTGTTGGGCGGGTCACATCATCCGCATGCCTGACACGAGACTCCCAAAGCAAGCACTCTACACGGCAAGCGAACCCCAGGTGGGCAAAGGATACGTTTCAAGGACACCCTCAAAGCCTCCTTAATAATGTGCAACATCCCCACCAGCACCTGGGAATCCCTGGCCCAAGACTGCCCTAAGTGGAGGAAGAGCATCCGGGAGGACGCTGAGCACCTCGAGTCTCGTCGCTGAGAACATGCAGAAACCAAACGCAGACAGCGGAAGGAGCATGCGGCAAACCAGACTCCCCACCCACCCTTTCCTCCAACGACTGTCTGTCCCATCTGTGACAGAGACTGTAATTCCCATTTTGGACTGTACAGTCACCTGAGAACTCACTTTTAGAGTGGAAGCAAGTCTTTCTCGATTTCGAAGAACTGCCTATGATGATGATTTATTTAAAAAAGGAGAAAGGGATAGACTGAGTAATTACAGGCCAGTCAGCCTTATCTCAGTAGTTGGAAAATTATTAGAAAAAATCCTGAGGGACAGGATAAATCTTCATTTGGAAAGACATGGATTAATCAAGGAGAGTCAGCATGGATTTGTTAAGGGAAGGTCATGTCTGATAAACTTGATTGAATTTTCGAGGAGGTAACCAGGAGGGTCGATGAGAGCAGTGCGTATGATGTAGTGTATATGGATTTTAACAAAGCTTTTGATAAGGTCCCACATGGCAGACTGGTCACGAAAGCAAAAGCCCATGGGATCCAGGGCAAAGTGACAAGTTGGATCTAAAATTGGCTCAGAGGCAGGAAGCAAAGGGTAATGGTTGATGGGTGTTTTTGTGACTGGAAGACTGTATCCAGTGGGGTTCAGCAGGGCTCAGTGCTGGGTCCCTTGCTTTTTGTGGTATATATCAATGACCTGGACTTGAATGTTGGGGGTATGATTAAGAAGATTGCAGATGACACTAAAATAGGCTGTGTGGTTGATAATGAAGAAGAAAGCTGTGGACTGCAGGAAGATATCAATGTACTGGTCAGGTGGGCAGAACAGTGGCAAATGGTATTCAATCCGGATAAGTGTGAGGTAATGCATTTGGGGAGGTCTAAAAAGGCAAGGGAATACACATTAAATGTGTTATGTATGTAACTATATAATACTTGCCACCAGAGGGCGCGACTGTTGGCGTCCTAATGGTCACCTGCACACACGTGCAGAGCCAGTATAAAAGGTTGGCTGCCATGTTGTTTCGGCATCTGGAGTTGTAATAAAGAAGACTAAGGTCACACTAAGTTTAGCTCACAGTAGTCAGCCTCGTGGAGTTCTTCTATACACAACAATTGGCGACGAGTAACAGAATACGAACCTTCACGCAACCATGGCTGCCATTGGAATATTAGAGAGATTCATAGAGGGTGATGATCGGGAAACCTTCGTCGAGTGTCTCGACCAGTACTTCATGGCCAACAAGCTGGAAGGAGACACTAATGCGGCCAAGCATATGGTGGTTCTCCTCACCGTCTGTGGGCCGAAAATATACGGCCTCATCAAGAATCTGCTCGCACCGACAAAACCAACGGAGAAGGAATATGCAGAGTTGTGCATGCTGGTTCGGGACCACCGCAAATCGAAGGAGAGTATCCTCATGGCCAGATATCGTTTTTACACGCACCATCGCTCCGGGGGCCAGGACATGGTGGATTATGTCGCCAACCTGAGGCGCCTCGCAGGACCTTGCGATTTTGGAGCTGTGTTGGAGCAAATGCTGCGGGATCTTTTTGTGCTGAGCATCAGCCACAAGGTCATTCTTCGAAAGCTGCTGGCTGCCGAAACCCTAGACCTGAGCAGGACCATCGCGATCGCCCAGGCATGCATTGTCACGGACGATAACACCAAACAGATACCTTCTCAGCTCACTGGCAAGTACTGTGCATAAAATGATGTCGCTAGCAGGCCGAACTGCTTATGGCAGGGCCTATACGTCTGCGGCTGCAAGACCTGTGATGACTCAGAGTCCGCCATCGGGGGGGAATGTGAATACATTAGCACTGTGTTGGCGCTGCGGGGGTAATCATCGAGCCCATCAATGTCGATTCAAGCACTACGTGTGCAAAGGCTGCGCAACGATGGGGCACCTCCAGCGAATGTGCAAACGTGCTGCGACACACCACGTGGCAGAGGATGATCGATCCGGCATGGATCACGCAGCACAGGCAACTCAACCTGAGGAAGAAGTGTATGGGGTACATCCTTCACCACCAAGAGCCCTCCTATAATGCTGAAAGACAAATTAAATGGAGTTCCAGTTTCCATGGAGTTGAACATGGGTGCGAGTCAGTCAATAATGAGCCAGAAGGCTTTCGAGAAACTGTGGGGCAATAAAAGCACAAAGACCCAAACTGAGCCCGATTAATGCAAAGCTGCGTACCTACACCAAAGAGCTCATACCAGTCATTGGAAGTGCAGGAGTGAAGGTATCGTATGATGGAGCTGTGCATGACCTATCATTGTGGATTGTTCCAGGCAATGGCCCAATGCTGTTCGGCAGAAGCTGGCTCGAAAAGATTAGATGGAATTGGAACGACATCAAAGCACTATCTTCAGTGGATGACGCCTCGTGTGCTCAAGTGCTGAGCAAGTTTCCCTCGATATTAAAACTAGGCATCGGCAACTTCACATGCGCCAAGGTACAGATCCATCTCGGCCCCGATGCACGGCCCGTCCATCACAAGGCTCGGGCGGTTCCGTACATCATGAGGGAGAAAGTCGAGATTGAACTGGACAGACTCCAACGTGAAGAAATCATATCGCCAGTCGAGCTCAACGAGTGGACCAGTCCAATTGTTCCGGTGTTGAAAAGCGATGGCACGGTCTGAATCTGTGGAGACTACAAGATAACGATTAACTGAGTCTCGCTACAGGCCCAGTACCTGCTGCCCAAGGCGGATGACCTGTTCGCAACGTTGCGGGGTGGAAGTCGTTCACCAAGTTGGACCTAACCTCCGCCTACATGACACAGGAGCTGGCTGAATCTTCGAAAAGACTGACGTGCATCAAACACACAAAGGGCTGTTTATATACCACAGGTGCCCTTTCAGGATTCGCTCGGCTGCAGCTATTTTCCAGAGGAACATGGTGAGTTTGCTGAAATTTGTTCCGCACACCGTTGTGTTTCAAGACGACATCCTGATCACTGGTTGTGAGACCATTGAACATCTACACAACCTGGAAGAGGTTCTATGTCGCCTAGACAGAGTGGAGCTCAGGCTGAAACGCTCCAAGTGTATTTTCCTGGTGCCAGAAGTCGAATTTTTGGGGAGAAAGATTGCAGCAGACAGCACCAGGCCCACGGACTCAAAGACAGAGGCCATCAAGAATGCACCCAGACCACAGAATGTGACGGAGCTGCATTCATTCCTGGGACTCCTTAACTATTTCGGTAACTTTCTACCTGGGTTGAGCACATTGTTAGAGCCTTCACACATGTTAGTATGTAAGGGTGATGACTGGGTTTGGGGCAAATCTCAAGACACAGCCTTTGAGAAGGCCAGGAACCTGCTATGTTCAAATAAGTTACTTGTACACTATGACCCATGTAAACATTTAGTGCTAGCTTGTGACGCCTCATCGTATGGGGTCGGCTGTGTGTTATAACAAGCCAATGTATCGGGTAACCTCCAACCGATTGCATGCATGTCTAGAAGTCTGTCTAAGGCTGAGAGAGCCTATAGTATGGTCGAGAAAGAGGCGTTAGTATGTGTATATGGGATTAAGAAAATGCACTAATACCTATTTGGACTTCAGTTTGAGCTTGAAACTGACCACAAACCGCTCATTTCGCTGTTTTCAGAGAGCAAAGGTATAAAGGTATAAATACCAATGCTTCGTCCCGCATCCAAAGATGGGCACTAACATTATCCGCTTATGACTATGTTATCCACCACAGACCAGGCACTGAAAACTGTGCCGATGCTCTCAGCCGGCTACCATAACCAACCACTGGGGTTGAAATGGCATAGCCCACAGACTTGCTACTGGTCATGGATGCTTTTGAGTGCAAGGAGTCACCCGTCATGGCTCGCCAGATCAGGACCTGGACCAGCCAGGATCCTGTGCAATCATTAGTAAAGAGTTGCATCCTAAATGGGAACTGGTCAGCTGTTCCCGGGGAAATGCAAGATGAAATTAAGCTGTTTCACCAACGCTAAGATGAAATGGCCATCCAGTCGGATTGTCTCTTATGGGGTAATCGTGTGGTTTTGCCGAAAAAAGGCAGGGAAATGTTTATACACGACCTACACAGTACCCACCTGGGCATTGTCATGAAGGTAATTGCCAGGTCGCATGTTTGGTGGCCCAGCATTGACTCGCAACTGAGCAATGCACCAAGGGAAGCTCCACTGAGTCTGTGATCATGGCCCTGCAAACTGTGGTCCAGGATCCACGTAGATTTTGCCGGCCCCTTTCTAGGAAAGATATTTTTAGTAGTTGTGGACGCTTACTCCAAATGGATTGATTGCATAATCGTGTCGTCCAGCACGTGTTCGCCACCCATGGCTTGCCCGACGTCCTTGTCAGCAACAATGGACCGTGTTTCACCAGCTCGAAATTCAACGAGTTTATGTCTCGCAATGGCATCAAGCATGTCAGGTCTGCTCCGTTTAAGCCCACGTGTAACGGTCAAGCGGAGCGGGCAGTCCAAACAATCAAGCAGAGCATAAAACGCGTGACGGACGGCTCCCTGTAGACCCGCTTGTCTCGCATTCTTCGCAGTTACCGGACGCGATCCCACTCGCTCACCGGGGTTCCCCCAGCAGAATTGTTAATGAAGAGAGCTCTCAAAACCAGGCTCTCCCTAGTCCACCCAGATCTTAATGATCACGTGGAAACCCGGCGACACCGGCAGAACATGCATCACGATCGCGCGGCTGTTTCACATGACATTGATGTTAACGACTCTGTGTTTGTCCTTTATTAGTCGAGGCATGGAATACAAGAGCAAGGCCGTTATGCTTGAACTGTATAAAATACTGGTTAGGCTGCAGCTAGAGTACTGCGTGCATTACAGGAAAGATGTGATTGAATTGGACAGCAAGTTTGGGATTTCCCATGTGCTTGCGCACGCGCTAAATCCCGAACTTGCAACCTGTCACATTCTGACTTGACAGATCATCTGCACCAACACCGCACCGACATTGAAAACCTAATTGCCCACCAACTGCCCAGCAATTACGTATGAAAACTTTACAACTGGTGGAAACAGGACTGTTTCCACGGCGTAGAGGGATACCCGAATCTTCATCTGATGCTTTACTATATTGGAATTTTTTTTTATTGCTTTTGTTTCAATTAAATGACATCCAGGAACATATAAAGTTGTAGAACCTGAGTGTCTCATTTGGGACGGCACCTGGAGAAAGTGTGGAATATTCGCACCAATTGACAGGCATGCACACAGAATCATCTGATAACTTAGTTAAATTTGTATTGTAACAGATTTTAATTGAACTGAATTTCACTCTGATTCTCCTGAGTGCCATTAAACTACTGGAATCTGCCTCCTTTTCTTAGATTTATTCATTCTTTTCCTGTTTATATTTCCTTTTATTCTTTCTTTGAGAACGTTTCAAAGACCAATTCACCAAATACATGTTGCTTCTGTTTGCACCTTAGAGATTCAAAATATTTTCACCAAACTACGTTCAACCTCTAACTCTTTGCAGCTTACCCACCCAAAAATGGGAATGGCTGAATTTCTAGGCCCAAGTCTGTTTCATTGGGAGTTTAGATGTTAAGCCGTGTACTGGAATACAATACCCTTCGAGAATAAACCGCTCTTATCCTTCAGTGGTGATTAGTGAAAATATGTGCAGCAGAATTGGCATCTCCTTGCTTGTGTATGAAAAATAGATTTGGAAAGCCCAGTCACCTTTGAGTTTGATATATTCCAAATCATTTAAATGGGTCTCCTGTTAAAAAGGCTGTTTCCACACTTTCCTTCATTACAATAGCATTTTTTTCTTTTTATGAGGTAGTTAATCCTTCTCTACCTTACCTTCCAAGTGGATATTTTAAAATTATTACTTTTGCAGCTGTTAGGAATTTATTAACGCAGGCCTATTTCACACATCAATGAACTTTCACTGGACACTGACTCACTGACTAGCTATACTTAGGACTTCTCCAGAAAATGCAGGTTACATATTGACAAAGAGGTCTAAGAAAGCACCAGCATTTTATTAACCGAGAAAAAACAAATGTTGGCACATCAATTTTCTTAATGCTTTGGATTTTAAGGCTGGTGTTAACCATGTTTGGTAGTGTTTTGAATTACAACACTACTGTTGCATTGATACATAACGTAAATTGTGAAAATGACAATGTAACTGCACCCTAAATCACCCCCTCTTCAATCTGGCTTTTCCTTGTTTCCAAAGCAATAGTTTGCAACCTCCTAGTGAATGCTGACCCTTTCCCCTCCTCCCACACTCCCAAATAAATGAACCCCTGTGACTTTCCCCAGTCACTGCCTAATACCAATTGGTTGTGGATATTCCCGTCCACTCAAAATAGTCAACATAGGTCAAAGGATAACATGATTGGAATATCATATCGTAAGTGACAGTCCTCACCACCCCATTCAATTGAAATTGGAACAGCAAATGTTAGCATATTGATTTCATTCAGTCTACCAGCTATATGGAAAGAGCAGGATTATCCTTGCTTGCATACAACAAATGAAAGGGCCTTATTCAATTAAAACTATTGGTCACATAGGGGGTTTTTCTCTTCATGTTCTTCTGGAAGAAGATGCTTCTCCAGTAGTTGACAGCAGCACAATTGGCTCCATGCTTTCTGGGAATTCAAGTACTGTCACATATTACTTGGGGGAGGTGTATTACCTTCAGCTGTAGAGCAAGGTGGAACCTCTTATACCTATATTACAATTCACATCATCCCCACACCATTTCTCTTTAATGGTTAAGGAGCTTTTGACCAATTTGTCCCAGAATTTGAAAAGGAGAGTTGCTTCAAACGTTGTGTTTCAAAAGCATAGTGTATGCCTGTAAGTAAAAAAAAAGGTCTGACACAGTAGATGCTAATGAGCTAGCTTTGAATTTGTTTTCTCATAGACTGCAAATAATAAACAACTCAGTAGCTTGTCTCCCATTGTGTTGGAAGGTTTTTGATCTCTGTCTGACTGTGAGCAGTCAAGAATAAAACGGATAACAGACACCTAAAAAGCATTCTAGCTTTTGCAACAGAGAAGCTTCTGAGGCAGAAACACCCCAGGAAAAGCAGGCTCACAAAGTCAGAATTCATGGGAGCTAGTCTGTTTAAGTCAAGCGAGATAGCACGTTCATTATTTTTTAATGTTATTACATGAAGACAAGTCACACTAATGGCACTAAGCAAGTCCAATTAGAACTATTGCTCTGTATGTTCAGCTTACTGTGGAATAAAGTAGCCCAATGTTAACTCGATCCATGTTCGGAGAGATTGAAGATATACATATGTGAAAGGCACAAGGATCAGATTGAAATCATAAGGAGGATACTACTGTTACATCCCTAGGTTATGCGATCATAATAGTAGACATACGGCAATTTGAGGGAACGCCCATAAAAGTAAGACGCTCAGACCACTTCAAGGAGCAACTGACACTACTGATCCCAGGGAGGTATCTACAGCAGATACACCCCCAACATATCTTTCCTTCCATACTTTTGCATATCTTTCCTCTGTCTGACTTCAGCAGTTTTTCTCTAATTTCGGAACCTTTATTTTAGTGAAATAACAGTATATGAGAGGAGCTTTTTTTACAATAAACCTAGGAAAATGCAGAATGTGAAAAGATTATTTAACCCATTAGACATGTTCCTTCCAATGGTGCATATACATAGGAACATAGGAACAGGAATAGGCCATTCAGCCCCTCAAGCCTGGTCCTCCATTCAATGAGATCATGGCTGATCTGTATCCTATCTCCATCTAACCACCTTGGCTCCATATCCCTTAATAAACTGCACTGCTGTTGATGATCCTCTTCATAGATAAAACTTGTAAGAGGACAAAACTCTATAAAATGTCCCCTAAGCTTCCAAACATAATTAAGTGAAAATCCAGTTGGCAACCAGTTTAAAAATGTGTTCTGCATTACGGTTTGGGTTTATGTAGCACCATTTTCTAACCCAAACAGTGTAATAGTTTCCATGAGAAGATCATTGCCCTTATGATCTGAGTCCTGCACCTTTCACATTCTACCCTGCAGAAATCATGGAGCCTGAGTTTAACAATTAACCCAGTTTGCGGCAACTTGCTGACTGGAACTTATGTAAGATTCCCACTGTACCTATAGTCTGTAGAAAGAAGGAAATTGTCACCAACCAAATGTAATACAGACTATAGCAACAAACCAACTTTATTTTTAGTTAATCAATTTACAGAGCAAAGATATCAGGCAAATATTGTTTACATACTGTTGGAGGGAATTTAACATGGGTGAGCAGGTGGGATTGGGTGCGGAAGGAGGGTTAAATAGGAAAAAATGGAAGAAAAGAACATAAGAAATAGGAGCAGGATTGGCCATTTGGCCCCTTGAGTCTGCTCCGCCATTCAATAAGATTATGGCTGATCTTCTACTTCAACTCCACTTTCCTGCACTGTCCTTATATCTCTTGATTTCCTTAATATCCAAAAATCTATTGATCTCGGTCTTGAATGTACTCAACAACTGAGCATCCACAGCCCTCTGGGCTAGAGAATTCCAAAGATTCACCACCCGCTCAGTGAAGAAATTTCTCCTCTTCTCAGTCCTAAATGGCCGACCCCTGATTCTGAGACTGCCACCCCTGGTTCTAGACTCCCCAGCCAGCGAAAACATCCTCCTTACACCTACCATGTCAAGCTCTGTAAGAATTTTGTATGTTTCGATGAGATCATCTCTCATTCTTCTAAACTCGAGAGAATATAGGCCTACTCTGCTTAATCTTTCCTCATAGGATTACCCCCATCCGAGGAATCAGTCTACTGAACCTTCGTTGCACTCCCTCTATGGCAAGTATATCCTTCCTTCGGTAAGGAGACCAACACTATACACAATACTCCAGGTGTGGTTTCACTAGGGCCGTAGGACTCACCGAGGCAGTCAGGGCCCACTGGAAGGAGCACTTCGAAGATCTCCTCAATCGAGACTCTGCCTTTGACTCAAGTGTTCGCGACTCCATCCCGCAGCATGCGACCCGCCACCACCTCAGTGAGACCCCAACACTGCACGAGATAGAAAAAGCCATAAAACAGCTTAAAAACAACAAAGCCATGGATGCGGATGGAATTCCTGCTGAGGCAATGAAGTATGGTGGAGAGGCACTGCTGGCGTGAATACACGACCTCATCTCTCCCATCTGGAGGGAGGAGAGCATGCCGGGGGATTTCAGAGATGCAGTAATCGTGACAATCTTTAAAAAGGGAGACAAGTCCAACTGCAGCAACTACAGAGGTATCTCCCTGCTATCAACCACAGGGAAAGTCATCGCCAGAGTCCTCCTCAACCGTCTTCTTCCCGTGACCGAGGAGCTCCTCCCGGAGTCACAGTGCGGATTTCGTCCCCTACGGGGCACAACGGACATGATTTTTGCAGCGCAACAGCTACAGGAAAAATGCAGGGAACAGCCCCAGCCTTTATACATGGCCTTCTTCGACCTTACAAAGGTCTTTGACACTGTCAACCGCGAGGATCTATGGAGCGTCCTCCTCCGTTACGTCACCATCCTCCGCCTGCTCCACAATGACATGCAGACCGTGATCCTTACCAACAGATCCATCACAGACCCAATCCACGTCTGGACCGGGGTCAAACAGGGCTGCATCATCGGCCCAAAACTCTTCTCAATCTGTCTCGCCGCCGTGCTCCACCTCACAGTCAGCAAGCTTCCCGCTGGAGTGGAACTAAACTACAGAACCAGTGGGAACCTGTTCAACCTTCGCCATCTCCAGGCCTGGTCCAAGACCACCCCAACCTCTGTCGTCGAGCTACAGTACGCGGACAACACCTGCACCTGCGCACATTTGCCTCCTCCTCACAACTTACATTCCCACCTAGCTTTGTATCAACAGCAAACTTGGATATATTACATTTGGTCTCCTTATCCAAATCATTGATATATATTGTGAATAGCTGGGGCACAAGCACCAATCATTGAGGCACCCCACTAGTTACAGCCTACCAAACCAAAAATGACTTGTTTATTCCTACTCTTTGTTTTCTGTCCGTTAACCAATCCTCAATCCCTGCTAGTATATTACCCCAATCGCAACAGTCCTAATTTTGTTTAATAACCGCTTATATGGCACCTTATCGAATGCCTTTTGAAAATCCAAATACACCACATCCACTTGTCCCCCCTTATCTATTCTGCAAGTTACGACCTCAAAAAAATCCAAAAGATTGGTCAAACACGATTTCCCTTTCATAAATCCATGTTGACTCTGCCCAATCCTATTATTATTTTCTAAGTGTCCCGTTACCTCATCTTTAATAATGATTCTAGCATTTTCCCTACTAGTGATATAATGCTAACTGGTCTGTACTTTCCCGTTTTCTCTCTCCCTCCTTTTTTAAATAATGGGATTATATTTGATACCTTTCAATCCGCGGGAACCGTTCTAGAATCTATGGAATTTTAGAAGATGACAATCAACATATCTCTATAGCAACCTCTTTCAAAACCCTAGGATGTAGGCCATCAGGTCCAGGGGTTTTATCAGCTTTCAGTCCCATTAATTTCTCCAGGACTATTTTTTTACAAATACTAATTTCTTTCAGTTCCTTATTCTCGCTAAATCCTTGAATCTCCACTATCTCCGGAAGGTTTTTTGCATCTTCTTCCATGAAGACAGACACATAGGGGCTGATTTTCAGCAGCCACCGCCCGCTGCTGCTGACTGCCACCCACTCCCACCAACATTCCTCCTGCAGATCTGTCCAGTGCCACTTTGGGGGTGGTCTGGAGCAGGTGCGAGGGGAGAGCCGCCGGGAACCACCCGCTGACATCAGTGGACGGCCGAGTGGCGCAACTGAGCTCCCGCCTGCCGAGCTCCCAGATTCCTGTGGGTGGGAGTCAGCGGGAGTCGGCGGCAGAACGGGGGTGGATCGCTGGCTGCAGACTGGTCTGTCCCCGATGGTAAGTCTGAAGAACCTGAAAAGAAGGTAAATGAGCATTTTTAAAAAAAAATTCAACAGCGACTTACCTGCTTGGGGTCCCCTGAAGGCCTTCGGATAGTTTTTGTAGTTTTTATTTGTGATTTTTTTTTTCAGTTCTTCGACCGTCCGTGGGCCCAACTCCATCCTCGGTGGCACTTGGGCGGCAAGCGTCTCTACCACCGAGAATGCAACCTCCCGCCCACTGCCGCCCAGATTGGCGGCGTACGTGTTCCATTTGCCGCCCACCGACCTTCGAGGGACCTTCTTCATGAATATCCTGCCCAAAGTACCGTCCGGTACCTCGGCGGCCATCAGCGGTACTTTGGGTGACACTTGGATGGGCGGAGACCTTGCTGAAAATCGGCCTCAAAATATTTGTTTAATTTATTTGCCATTTCCTTATTCCCCATTATAATTTCTCCTGGCTCAGCCTGTAAGGGGCCCACATTTACTTTCACTAATCTTTTCCTTTTTACATACCCTAGAAGCTTTTACAGTCTGTTTTTATATCTCTCGCTAGTTTACTCTCATATTCTATTTTCCCTTTCTTAATCAATTTCTTGGCCCTCCTTTGCTGAATTCTAAAATCCTACCAATCCTCAGGCTTACTACTCTTTCTGGCAACATTTTAAGCATCTTCCTTTGATCTAATACTATCTTTAACTTTTCCTGTGAGCTTTTTGTGCCTTAAAGGAATGTATATTGGTTCCAAATTATGTATTACTTCTTTAAATGTTTGTCTACCATCATACCTTTTAATGTAGTTTCCCAATCTACCTTAGTCAACTCGTCCATCATACCTACATAGTTTGCTTTGTTTAGATTTAAGACCCGAAATCTCTTTCAAACTCAATATAAAATTCTATCATATTATGGTTACTCTTCCCTAAAGGCCCCTAAAGAAATATAAAGGTGACGTCACAGCCAAGGGGGTAAGTGATTGGCTGGTGATTGGTAAGTAGTTTTTCTTTTTTCTTTTCGATATCAGTGAGTAACATTTAGCATTGTTGTTGCCAATTTAAGTGTATCTAAGGGTTAAGTCATGGTAGGAGAGCTCGGACACGTGTTATGCTCCTCCTGTACTTTGTGGGAAATCAGGAACGCATCCGGTGTCCCTGACGACTACGTGTGCGGGAAGCATATCCGCCTCCAGCTCCTGACGGACCGCATTGCGGAACTGGAGCTGCGGGTGGATTCACTCTGGAGCATGCACAATGCTGAGAATGACGTTAATAGCACGTTTAGTGAGTTGGTCTTACCGCAGGTAAAGAGTACGCAGCCAGATAGGGAATGGAAGAACAACAGGAAGAGCAGTGCAAGGAAGGTAGTGCAGGGATCCCGTGCGGTCATCCCCCTGCAAAACAGATACTCCGCTTTGAGTACTGTTGAGGGGATGACTCATCAGAGGGGGGGCAGCAGCAACCAAGTTCATGGCACCGTGGCTGGCTCTGCTGCACAGGAGGGCAGGAAAAAGAGTGGGAGAGCGATAGTGATAGGGGATTCGATTGTAAGGGGAATAGATAGGCATTTCTGCAGCCGCAACCGAGACTCCAGGATGGTATGTTGCCTCCCTGGTGCAAGGGTCAAGGATGTCTCGGAGCGGGTGCAGGATATTCTGAAAAGGGAGGGTGAACAGCCAGTTGTCGTGGTGCATATAGGTACCAATGACATAGGTAAAAAATGGGATGAGGTCCTACAAGGCGAATTTAGGGAGCTCGGAGCTAAATTCAAAAGTAGGACCTCAAAAGTAGCAATCACAGGATCGCTACCAGTGCCACGTGCTAGTCAGAGTAGGAATCGCAGGATAGCTCAGATGAATACGTGGCTTGAGGAGTGGTGCAGAAGGGAGGGATTCAAATTCCTGGGATATTGGAGCCGGTTCTGGGAGAGGTGGGACCAGTACAAACCGGACGGTCAGCACCTTGGCAGGACTGGAACCAATATCCTTGGGGGAGTGTTTGCGAGTGCTGTTGGGGAGGAGTTAACCTAATATGGCAGGGGGATGGGAACCTATGCAGGGAGACAGAGGAAAATAAAAAGGAGGCAGAAGCAAAAGATAGAAAGGAGAATAGTAAAAGTGGAGGGCAGAGAAACCCAAGGCAAAAAACAAAAAGTGCCACATTACAGCAAAATTCTAAAGGGGCAAAGTGTGTTAAAAAAAACAAGCCTGAAGGCTCTGTGCCTCAGTGCGAGGAGTATTCAGAATAAGGTGGATGAATTAACTGCGCAGATAACAGTTACGGATATGATGGGATTAGTATCACGGAGACATGGCTCCAGGGGGACCAAGGCTGGGAAATCAACATCCAGGGGTGTTCAGCATTTAGGAAGGATAGACAGAAAGGAAAAGGAGGAGGGGTGGCATTGCTGGTTAAAGATGAAATCAATGCAATTGTAAGGAAGGACATTAGCATGGATGATTTGGAATCGGTATGGGTGGAGCTGCGGAATTCCAAAGGGCAGAAAACGCAAGTGGGTATTGTGTATAGACCATCAAATAGTAGTAGTGAGGTTGGGGACAGCATCAAACAAGAAATAAGGGATGTGTGCAATAAAGGTACAGCAGTAATCATGGGTGACTTTAATCTACACATTGATTGGGCTAACCTAACTGGTAGCAATGCGATGGAGGAGGATTTGCTGGAGTGTATTAGGGATGGTTTTCTAAACCAATATGTCGAGGAACCAACCAGGGAGCTGGCCATCCTAGACTCGGTATTGTGTAATGAGAAGGGACTAATTAGCAATCTTGTTGTGCGAGGCCCCTTGGGGAAAAGTGACCATAATATGGTAGAATTCCTTATTAAGATGGAGAGTGACAAAGTTAATTCGGAAACTAGGGTCCTGAACTTAAGGAAGGTAACTTTGACGATATGAGGCGTGAATTGGCTAGAATAGACTGGCAAATGATGCTAAAAGGGTTGACGGTGGATAGGCAATGGCAAACATTTAAAGATCAAATGGATGAACTTCAGCAAATGTACATCCCTATCTGGAGTAAAAATAAAACTGGGAAGGTGGCTCAACCATGGCTAACAAAGGAAATTAAGGAGAGTGTTCAAGCCAAGGAAGAGGCATATAAATTGGCCAGAAAAAGCAACAAACCTGAGGACTGGGAGAAATTTAGAATTCAACAGAGGAGGACTAAGGGTTTAATTAAGAGGGGGAAAATAGAGTAGGAGAGGAAGCTTGCAGGGAATATAAAAAATGACTGCAAAAGCTTCTATAAATATGTGTAGGTCCCTTGCAGTCGGATTCAGGTGAAATTATAATGGGGAACAAAGAAATGGCAGACCAATTGAACCAATACTTCGGTTCTGTCTTCACGAAGGAAAATACAAATAACCTTCCGAAGGTACTAGGGGGACGGTGGGTCTAGTAAGAAAGAGGAACTGAAATATATCCTTTTTAGGCAGGAAATTGTGTTCGGGAAATTGATGGGATTGAAGGCCGATAAATCCCCAGAACTTGATAGTCTGCATCCCAGAATGCTCAAGGAAGTGGCCCTCGAAATAGTGGATGCATTGGTGATCATTTTCCAACAGTCTATCGACTCTGGATCAGTTCCCATGGACTGGAGGGTAGCTAATGTAACACTACTTTTTAAAAAAGGAGGGAGAGAGAAAACGGGTAATTATAGACCGGTTAGTCTGACCTCAGTAGTGGGGAAAATGTTGGAATGAAGGACGAAATAGCAGCGCATTTGGAAAGCGGTGACTGGATCGGATCAAGTCAGCATGGATTTATGAAAGGGAAATCATGCTTGACGAATCTTCTGGAATTTTTTGAGGATGTAACTAGCAGAGTGGACAAGGGAGAACCAGTGGATGTGGTGTATTTGGACTTTCAGAAGGCTTTTGACAAGGTACCGCACAAGAGATTGTTGTGCAAAGTCAAAGCACATGGTATTGGGGGTAATGTACTGACGTGGATAGGGAACTAGTTGGCAGACAGGAAGCAGAGAGTCGGAATCAACGGTCCTTTTCAGAATGGCAGGCAGTGACTCGTGGAGTGCCGCAGGGCTCAGTGCTGGGACCCCAGCTCTTTACAACATACATTAACGATTTGGATGAAGGAATAGAGTGTAATATCTCCAAGTTTGCAGATGACACTAAACTGGGTGGCGGTGTGAGCTGTGAGGAGGACACTAAGAGGCTGCAGGGTGACTTGGACAGGTTAGGTGAGTGGGCAAATGCATGGCAGATCCAGTATAATGTGGATAAATGTGAGGTTATCCATTTTGGGGGCAAAAACAAGAAGGCAGAATATTATCTGAATGGCGGCAGACTAGGAAAAGGGGAGGTGCAACGAGACCTGGGTGTCATGGTTCATCAGTCACTGAAAGTGGGCACGCAGGTACAGCAGGTGGTAAAGAAGGCAAATGGTATGTTGGCCTTCATAGCTAGGGGATTTGAATATAGAAGCAGGGAGGTCTTACTGCAGTTGTACAGTGCCTTAGTGAGGCCTCACCTGGAATATTATGTTCAGTTTTGGTCTCCTAGTCTGAGGCAGGATGTTCTTGCTATTCAGGGAGTGCAGCGAAGGTACACCAGACTGATTCCAGGGATGGCTGGGCTGTCATATGAGGAGAGACTGGATCAACTGGGCCTTTATACATTGGAGTTTAGAAGGATGAGAGGGGATCTCATAGAAACATATAAGATTCTGATGGGACTGGACAGATTAGATGCGGGAAGAATGTTCCCTATGTTGGGGAAGTCCAGAACCAGGGGACATAGTCTTAGGATAAGGGGTAAGCCATTTAGGACTGAGATGAGGAGAAACTTCTTCACTCAGAGAGTTGTTAACCTGTGGAATTCCCTGCCGCAGAGAGTTGTTGATGCCAGTTCACTGGATATATTCAAGAGGGAGTTATATATGGCTCTTATGGTTAAGGGGATCAAGTGGTATGGAGAGAAAGGAGGAAAGGGGTACTGAAGGAATGATCAGCCATGATCTTATTGAATGGCGGTGCAGGCTCGAAGGGCCGAATGGCCTGCTCCTGCACCTATTTTTCTATGTTTCTATGTTTCTATGTTTACTACAAGGTTATTAATTAACCCTCTCTCATTGCACAATACTAGATCTAAAATAGCCAGTTCCCTAGTTGGTTCCTCAACATACTGATCTAGAAAACTGTCTTGTATACATTCCATGAATTCATCCTCCACATTATTACTGCAATTTGGTTTGCCGAGACTCGATGTAGATTAAAGTCCCCCTTGATTACTGTATTACCCTTGTTATATGTGGCTCTAATTTCTGCCCTACATTACAACTACTGTTTGGGGGCCTATAAACAAGTCCCACCAATGTTTTTTGCCCCTTGCTGTTTCTTAGCTCCACCCATCTGATTCTCCATCTTGATTTTTGGAGCTATAATCCTTTCTCTCGACTGACTTTATCCTTTATTATCAGGGCTTCTTTTCCATTTTGCCTACCTTTTCTAAAAGTTAAGTATCCTGGAATATTTAGTTCCCATTTGGCCATTTTGCAACCACATTCCCGTAATGGCTATTAAATCAAACTTATTGAGTGTCAAGAAGCTGGCTCCAAGCCATCAATTTCTGGCTTTTACTCAGGCGGGACGAGGGGTGGGAAGCCAACCCGCTTAAAGCAGGCGGGTTAGCCTATTAAACATGTTAATGAGTCTGGAAGCTTCGGATTTTACCGGTATTGCAGGTTTAACTATGGCCGGCCGGGACACCCTGCAGCTGCAGTGAGGCGAGGACAGCCTCGGGGAGCACTCCTTATGGGCCATGAGGAATAGGAGTGCTTCCTCCCGGCTCCCAAGCTCCCCTACTATCAGACCACCCACGATACAAACCCCTCCCCTCTGGGATAGAACCAACCTGGTCCTACGGCCTCTTCTTCAGCATTCCCCGCTCGATTGGAAGCCAAGCCTGTCAATCAGGCCGACTTCCGGGTGGCAAACCTGTCAGCGATGAAAGACGCACGTTGGGGAGTTAAATCGCCACAGCATACGCGGAAACCCAGAATTCCAGGTTTCCCACGCAATACCGCTCACCCGCCCCCACCCCGTAACTCCCAGAACGTTCCAAATGTTTAAACTCCCCCACATGTGAATAGAGTTAGCACTGGAGGAAGCAATTTACAATAAATAGATCTAAGACTGTCTGCTTAAAAAGTCAGTTGCGCTTCTAGCTTTTCTTTCGACCTTGTGAATTATGAGTTTCTTGCTATGCATGGCAAATATGTAAGTCGAGTGCTTATGGGGTTTCATAGTATGGACAAACAGCCGAAATCCAAATAGAACTGCGAAACCCCGAAACGTCCCCTTCCTTTATACTCTTGGGCCCAGAATTTGCGGTCAGCAGTAAAGCAAAGATGTTCACCGCTGACCCGAAATAAGCTTGGCACAAAGATCTCGTGATCTCTGTGGAGCGAAGTTTGGGTTTTTCGATGCGTAGTTCAAATCAACGGAGGTTAGTGGGAATCCCCTAGTGTGAGCTGCTGTGATGTCAACCAGCTGTCTAAGCAGCCAATCAAAATGCAGAGTTCTCAGACAGCGAATCAGGAAGTGAATAAGATCTTAAAATTCCAACTTTTAAAAAATATTAGAGAGAGCAAAATAAAGATTGGGGCTCTCACATGGGGAAAGGCAAACCTGAAATAAAAATTAACACATTGTTTTTTAACTTCAAAAATTTCACAACTTCAAAAAAGGGGAATTTAACAGCGTGCATACTGCGGAAGAGCCAAAGTTTTTGTCAGTTTCCCTGATTTGACAGATTTCACTGATTGCCGGCTCTGTTGGGGCGGGAAGGGGGGAGACGCAGAGGGTACAGCACAGCCTGTGGAGGAGCAGTGACTGACAGACTGCAACTTCAGGATTTCCGCCTGCAGATCGCTTTCATTCTGGGAACTGGACAGCAAATTCTGGGCCTTGATTTTTTTTAAGATAAGTCTATAAATCAACTGTAATTAAAGCAATTAAATACTGGTTTGGCCTATGACAATAGTACAGATACTCAGAGAGCTTCTTTAAGACCAAATCACAGTGTCAAGAAAGATTGCACCGTGGAATGCTAACGAGGAGATGAACATATAAGCCCTGACATTCCATGTATATTCTCCGAGTCTGGGGCAGGGTGAGCAATCATTCGGGTGTTGGCGGGGGGAGGGTGGGCGGGATGGGGAGGAGCATTTCAACATGCCAGTAGTGATTATACAGTTTTGTCATGGACCCAGCAGAAGTCCTTTTAAGAATCGCTGGTTAAGAACATAAGAGCATAAAAAATAGGAACAGGAGTAGGCCATTTGGCCCCTTGAGCCTACCATACCATTTAATAAGATCATGGCTGAGCTGATCATGGACTCAGCTCCACTTCCCTGCCCGCTCCCCATAACCCTTTACTCCCTTATCGCTCAAAAATCTATCTATCTCTGCCTTAAATATATTCAATGACCCAGGCTCCACAGCTCTCTAGGGCAGAGAATTCCATAGATTTAAATGGGCGGCCCTTTATTCTAAGACTATGTCCCCTAGTTTTAATTTCCCCTATGGGTGGAAATATCCTCTCTGCATCCACCTTGTCGAGCCCCTCATTATCTTATAAGTTTCAATATGATCACCTCTCATTCTTCTGAACTCCAATGTGTATAGGCCCAACCTACTCAACCTATCCTCATAAATCAAACCCTGATCTCCAGAATCAACCTAGTGAACCTTCTCTGAATAGTCTCTAATGCAAGTATATCCTTCCTTAAATACGGAGACCAAAACTGTACGCAGTACTCCAGGTGTGGCCTCACCAATACCCTGTACAGTTGTAGCAGGACTTCTCTGCTTTTATACCCTATCCCCCTTGCAATAAAGGCCAACATTCCATTTGCCTTCCTGATTACTTGCTGTACCTGCATACTAACTTTTTGTATTTCATGCACAAGGACCCCCAGGTCTCTCTGTACTGCAGCACTTTGCAATTTTTATCCATTTAAATTATAATTTGCTTTTCTATTATTTCTGCCAAAGTGGATAACCTCACATTTTCTCACATTATACTCTATCTGCTAAATT
This sequence comes from Pristiophorus japonicus, assembly GCF_044704955.1. Lineage (NCBI taxonomy): Eukaryota > Metazoa > Chordata > Chondrichthyes > Pristiophoridae > Pristiophorus > Pristiophorus japonicus. The sequence continues at coordinate 197,696,857 of NC_091977.1, forward strand.
TTTGCCCACTCACTTAGCCTGTCTATATCCATTTGCAGATTTTTTGTGTCCGCCTCACAATTTGCTTTCCCACCCATCTTTGTATCATCAGAAAATTTGGCTACATTACACTCAGTCCCTTCATCCAAGTAATTAATATAGATTGTAAATAGTTGAGGACCCAGCACTGATCCCTGCGGCACCCCAGTAGTCACTGTTTGCCAGCCGGAAAGTGACGCATTTATCCCAACTCTGTTTTCTGTTAGTTAGCCAATCCTCTATCCATGCTAATATATTACCCCCAACCTTGTGAACTTTTATCTTGTGTCGTAACCTTTTATGTGGCACCTTATCGAATGCCTTCTGGAAATCCAAATACACCACATCCACTGGTTCCCCCTTATCCACCCTGCTCATTACATCCTCAAAGAGCTCCAGCAAATTTGTCAAACATGATTTCCCTTTCATAAAACTATGCTGACTCTGCTTGATTGAATCATGCTTTTCCAAATGTCCCGCTACTGCTTCCTTAATAATGGACTCCAGCATTTTCCCTGATTGGTCAATGGCTGGTACAAATATATCATCATCGTCATCATCATCATCATAGGCAGTCCCGCGAAATGAGGAAGACTTGCTTCCACACTAAAGGTGATATCTTAGGTGACTGAGCAATCCAATACGGGAATTACAGTCTCTGTCACAGGTGGGACAGACAGTCATAAGAAAGTCGCTGAAGGAAAGGGTGGGTGGGGAGTCTGGTTTGCCACACGCTCCTTCTGCTGCCTGCGCTTGCTTTCTGCATGCTCTCAGTGATGAGACGCGAGGTGCTCAGCGCCCTCCTGGATGCTCTTCCTCCACTTAGGGCAGTCTTTGGCCAGGGACTCCCAGGTGTCAGTGGGGATATTGCATTTTATCAAGGATGCTTTGAGGGTGTCCTTGAAACATTTCCTCTGCCCACCTGGGGCTCGCTTGCTGTGTAAGAGTTCCAAGTAGAGCACTTGCTTTGGGAGTCTTGTGTCAGGCATGCGAACAATGTGGCCCGCCCAACGGAGCTGGTCGAGTGTGGTCAGTGCTTTGATGCTGGAGATGTTGCCCTGATCAAGGACACGAACGTTGGTGCGTCTGTCCTACCAGGGGATTTGCAGATCTTGTGGAGACATCGTTGGTGGTATCTCTCCAGTGATTTGAGGTGTCTACTGTATATGGTCCACGCTTCTGAGCCATACAGGAGGGCGGGTATTACTACAGTCCTGTAGACCATAAGCTTGGTGCCAGATTTGAGGGCCTTGATCTTTGAACAATCTCTTCCTCAGGCATGCACGGCACATGCTCCACATATATGTACCTGGATGGTGCATTCGTGGTGCTACAACCGGCGTAGGACCCCAATTTGCGCAATTAAGGACCCTAATGCACATTTCAGATGGGCATCGTTACAACTGAAATGCGCCCAAGCTGATGCATCCAAAGCAGTCTGGGCCCAACAGATCAGGACGTGAAATTCGGGAGTTCTAAAGCCAATTTTATGGCGGACGAACAGGTGACCATGAGTTAAATTTCTCCCCCTTTATTTTGCAGAATTTATAAATGTTAAACAGAAGAATATAATTAATAGGGGAGATATTGTGAGGCAAAACTTGGAATATATTCAATGGCTGAACAAAAATAATAGAGTTATACATACTTATCATAATTTGTTGATGACTCGATCGGTAACCTCACCGACAGGATGCAGGCATGGGAATGGTAAATTTCTCCAAAATACATCACTGAGGGACAATGAGTGTAGAACCTATTATCCCAAAGGGCAATGGAGCTATTTTGTGGTTGACTAAGGTTCCTCACTTTGTAACCTACATTTACTCCATAATCGTTTACTAGTAAGGGATTGGTGTTGATTACATAACCCACAAATGTAGAATTTACCAAGATCTCGCAAAGATTCCAGGTACCTTTCCCCTACAGAGGAGAAGAATCCCTTTCTGGGCTTTTAAAATGCGTTTAAAGGGGCAGACGAAGCCTGCGGGGGATAAAAGGGGATGCATTCATGGAGACCCCCCTCCCAGTGTTTGGACTCATAGGAAAGGGAATTCAAAATGGACCTAAATTACAGAAGCTTGAGATCCCTTAAACATCTATGGGAAGGAGCATATCAATTTTAAGATTCTACAACATTTAGGCTGCGAAAAAGAGTTACCAAATACAGGAGGTGGGGCCAACCTCTGAAGCAAATTCGTGTGTAAGGACCCCAGGCTATTCACCCCCTAAGAGATAATCGAATTACCCAATCAAGCACAATGGAAATCATGGTCAGGAAACTGGACAATCCTAAAACAATGCAAAACCAGTGATAGCACATTCTCACACCCTAATCGATTTACTGCTGGTAAAGGAGACATTTGAAAATCAATGGACAGAACAGTTTAAACTGAACCCAAGAGATTTGATGGGAGATAACGGAGCCTTTTTTGGGGATATATCTATCCCCCAGTTTTACAAGGAAAAACTAACAGAACACAGACTGGAACTCGCACAGACTCGAGCAGAACACAGACTGGAACTCGCACAGACTCAAACAAGGATACAGACTGGAACACAGACACAGACACGAGCAGCCTGCTTCCTCTACAGTGAAGAGATGGAATAGTGAAGGAAACTACCAGAACTCATCAGGAACTGACCGAGCATGAGGCCCACGAAACGGAAGGTTGTCAGCAATCTACTTCTGAACGACCCAACGGGGGAGAAATTACCAAAAGGGACTAACTAAAAATATTCCTAACCAAAGAAAGTGGGTACTTACCCCATACATCCAAAACGCAACTTAGCGCATCAACGGACGCACCCCAACCAAAGACTATGCAGTCCGAAGTCCTCTCCTCTGTCCGGGGTACGGCTCGCCTAGAAGGCCAAGTGCAGAGAACCTCGAAACCGTGATTCACCGGCAACTGTCTAAAGGGATTGGTGAGCATAGCCCCTGAACCCCCAGAGCTATAACTTAGTTAGTTAGGGGAATTGGGAGGGGGGAGGCTGGGATAACTTGTGTAAATGTATCTGCATTCTCCTCTTTACCCCATTTAGAGTTTAAGCTGTATTCTTTTCCCCACAGGCTGTAATTTGACATTTTATTCAATGTGTTGTACCCCTCAGTGTGTATTGGTCTGTGTGTGTTATTAAAGGTGTGCCTTTTACTTCTTTTTAAACACAATTAAGCCATACCTGCTTCCTACCTTGAAACCGATTGTCTGTCCAAGTCTGTCACAGTCCCTTCATAATTCCAGTGTCTAGAACCAAGGGTGTGGGAGCAAATCGGAACCGCTCATATAAGGTCAGAAGGGAAAGCTGACCCCCTGAAAGCCACCCTTTACACAAGCCCTATGGGCAATAGGAGTATTTACAGGCCTATATTGAGGATTTATTTAGTCCTAAAAATAGCATATGCCCTATGTTCCCAGAAGAAAGAGTTATAATGGCTCCCACATTCGCTTAGGTTAGCTATTTAACTTTTAACAAAAGGAACAAATGCTCATTCCAGTTTTAAATACCGTTTACTGAGACATTAGGAATTATGGAGTACATTTACCACTTCTGTGCTTACAGTGCGGAGCCTTGATCACCGGGAGTACATATTGGCAAATGGTCTTCACATGCAGCCCATGACTTTCTGTCCTGGAGGCAAGTTACAGAAGTCATGTGGGAAATCACTCTGAGCAATCATTAGTACAAAGCACAAACTCATGTAACAGATACATAAATCATGTTTGGCATTGCAAGAAATGTCCATTTATAACAACCCTGTTTTCTATTGTTTGACCAATTTAAATTTCCCCTTAAGTTCCTGAGCAATACTATGGAAGTCAACTGTATGATACTTAGTTGGATTTATAAAGCCCCAATGACATTGTTCTCAACCACTAAGACCACGGTGTCATAAAATAGATTTACTACATCAGAGCAGGTTAACAAGTCTGCAAGATATTTCCTCCTCTTGTTCATGAAATTTGATCTACAGATATTTAGTTCATGTTTTTTTTGAATTCTCCCTTTAGCTGCCAGTTAACTGACTGGTGTATCGTTTTCAGGATAACTATATGTTTTTCTCTTTTAAAATCAGAAACATTTGGTATATTTCAATCCTTTGATATTCCCCTGTTTTCAATGTACTGGAAAATCTCTGCCCAGCCCCCTTCTATTTCCTCCTTTTAATATTGTTGGATATATTCCATTGGGACCTGCTACACTATTAGTCTTCAGAGTCCCCAGTCTCCGAATAACTACTTCCTGGCTAATCTCTGTTTTTGTTAAATGCACTGTGGGTACCCTTGAGAACCTGATTACTGGCTCTAGAACATTGCTTTGTTCTTCTCTGTGAATACTGATGAAAAGAAATGATCAGAAATGATAAGTGATGCTTTGCTCTGCTACCACTATATTTCTTAGCTGATTCTACTTATTCTTTAATACCCTATTGACTATGACTATAACAAAAGAGAGTTTGCTGTTCATACCAACTTCTTTTTAAAATTTCCTTTTCTTCCCCTGATTGCTTTTTAATAGCCTTTTCTGTTTACTTTTATTCTTGATGTACTCCCACTTCCCCAATCTCTTAAATCTTTTCATACACACTTTAAATTTTATATCTAACCATCTGGGTATCATTCTGAAATTAACTTCCTGTTACTCTAACAGCTAAATGTGCTTTTGCACTGTTAAAATTAGTACCAAAATCAAAGCCACAGCAGTATTCTTTGCACTGTGAAAAAATGTATAGAAATTAATTTTTCAAAGCTGTCATTATAAAACAATCATTGTTTAGTAATATTTTCTCTTTAAGAACATAAGAACATAAGAAATAGGAGCAGGAGTAGGCCATTTGGGCCCTCGAGCCTGCTCCACCATTTAATAAGATCATGGCTGATCTGATCACGGACTCAGCTCCACTTCCCTGCCCGCTCCCCATAACCCTTTATTCCCTTATCGCTCAATATCTCCACCTTAAATATATTCAATGAAACAGCCTCTACAGTTCTCTCAGGCAGAGAATTTCATAGATTTACAACCATCTGAGAAAATAAATTCCTCCTCATTTCAGTTTTAAATGGGCGGCCCCTTATTCTGAGACTATGCTCTCTAGTTTTAGTTTCTCCTTTGAGTGGAAATATCCTCTCTGCATCCACCTTGTCGAGTCCCCTCATTGGGCCCAAGTTTCCACACGCGCCTAGAACGGCGCAGTCCCGACCTGGACGCCCGTTTTTCGCGCCACAAAGTGCGCCTAAAAAAATTCTCCGTATTCTCCACCTCCCTGCAGGTCCTCTGGCCCTCGGCGCAGCGCAGCACGAGCTGTAGGGGGCGGAGCCAGGTCCCTGCGCTGAAAACAGTGCCGGGACCTCTGCACATGCGCGCTACAGTCGGCACGCAAGTGCAGTAGCTCCAGGCGCCGAACTGTGTGGGAGGGGCCCGAAGCACGCAGCCCCTAGCCCTGGCCCAATGGCCTCACTGGGGCTGCGTGAATAAGGCTCCTCCCACGGCCAGCTCCTGCTCCCCGCCCCGACCAGACCCGACACCCGCTCCCCCCCCGCCCCTGCCTCCGGACCAGACCCGACACCCGCTCCCCCCCCGCCCCTGCCTCCGGACCAGACCCGACACCCGCTCCCCCCCCGCCCCTGCCTCCGGACCAGACCCGACACCCGCTCCCCCCCCGCCCCTGCCTCCGGACCAGACCCGACACCCGCTCCCCGCGCCCCCCCTGCCTCCGGACCAGACCCGACACCCGCTCCCCCCCCGCCCCTGCCTCCGGACCACACCCGACACCCGCTCCCCCCCCGCACCTGCCTCCGGACCAGACCCGACACCCGCTCCCGCCTACCCCCTCCGCCCCTCCCGACTGGACCCGACCCGACCCGCGCTCCTGTTCCCGCTCCCCGCCCCCCCGACTGGACCCGACCCGCGCTCCCGCCCCCCAACCCGACCCGACCCCCCCCCCCCCCCCACTGGACCCGACCCGACCCGACCCGACTCCCGCTCCCGGACTGGATCCGACCTGATCTCCCCCCCTCCCTCTCCCTCCCTCCCCCCCTCCCTCTCCCTCCCTCCCCCCTCTCTCTCCCCCTCTCTCTCCCCCTCTCTCTCCCCCTCTCTCTCTCTCCCTCCCCCCCTCTCTCTCCCTCCCCGCCCCCCTCCCCGACCCGAACCGAACCTCCCCGACCCGACCCAACCCAACGCCACCTACCTGTAAATCTGGTGCTGGGGACGGGCCCTGCCCGAAGTCTCGGGCCGGCCCGTTCAGCCTTCGGTCCCAAAAGGCCTGCCTGAAGTACTTTCACACAGGTAGGAAGATGGTTTATTTAATCTTTTCTTTGCTTATAAATGTTTATTCAGGTTGGATTTATTTGTATAATATTTGTATAAGTATAAATAAGGATTTATTATAGAATTTAATGACTTCCCTTCCTCCCCCCCCCACCTCGTTCTGGACGCCTAATTTGTAACCTGCGCCTGATTTTTTAATGTGTAGAACAGGTTTTTTCAGTTCTACAAAAATCTTCACTTGCTCCATTCTACTTTAGTTTGGAGTACGTTTTCACTGTGGAAACTTTGAAATCAGGCGTCAGTGGCCGGACACGCCCCCTTTTGAAGAAAAAATTCTGTTCCAAAGTAGAACTGTTCTACCTGACTAGAACTGCAGAAAAAAAAATGTGGAGAATTGCGATTTCTAAGATAGTCCGTTCTCCACCAGTTGCTCCTAAAAATCAGGCGCAAATCATGTGGAAACTTGGGCCCATTATCTTATATGTTTCAATAAGATCACCTCTCATTCTTTTGAACTCCAATGAGTATAGGCCCAACCTACTCAAACTATCTTCATAAATCAACCCCCTCATCTCCGGAATCAAACTAGTGAACATCCTCTGAATAGCCTCCAATACAAGTATATCCTTCCTTAAATACGGAGACCAAAACTGTACGCAGTACTCCAGGTGTGGCTTCACCAATACCCTGTACAGTGTAAGCATCGGCATAAACATCGACACAGACTTCAGGATTTTGGACTTTAAGTTTTGGACATTGCTTTTCGATATTTCATTGACTGCAGAAGAGCTGACAGCATGACTGGGACAGGCCGAGGGACGTTCCACAGGAATACACATCAGATGGGCGGGGATAGTCTGGGATGGGTCAATGGCTGAAAGTAGGAACCTAATCGCAGGTAGATGGCTGATGGAGGACCCATTTGTCGTGTAATGGGAACCCATCAGTGAGAGATCAGGTAAACTGGTCAGTGCTCAAGCCATCATCCTAGAATGAGATATCCCCAGAGCACGGGAACCTCAGGACAAAGGAAGCCATTGGCCACCCAGACTCGTTGGAGTCTTTATCCCCAGAAAGAGTCCGGTAACAAAGGCACAGGCTGGAGATGTGATTTATACTCTTTAGTTGGACTGCCTCAGGCAAAGGACTGGTTTTTGGCGCAAGGATTCAGCAAGCATTTTTCAGGTATAAGTTTGCTGCAATCTCCCTCTCTCCTCTTCCACGCTTGCTTACTTCGTTCAACGCATTCAAGGACCGAGCACTCTGTCGAAACCACCAAGAGTAAAACCACTTACAACAGTTGTAGCAGGACTTCTCTGCTTTTATACTCCATCCCCTTTGCAATGAAGGCCAACATTCAATTTGCCTTCCTGATTATTTGCTGTACCTACATACTAACTTATTGTGTTTCATGCACAAGAACTCCCAGTTCCCTCTGTAATGCAGCACTTTGCAATTTTTTTCCATTCTATTATAATTTGCTTTTCTATTTTTTCTGCCAAGGTGGATAACCTCACATTTTCCCACATTATACTCTATCTGCAAAATCTTTGCCCACTCACTTAGCTGCATCATTGCCCCAACACTCTTCTCAATCTTTCTCGCCGCCATGCTCCACCTCACAGTCAACAAGTTCCCCGCTGGAGTGGAACTAAACTACAGAAGCAGTGGGAACCTGTTCAACCTTCGCCGTCTCCAGGCCAGGTCCAAGACCACCCCAACCTCTGTCATCGAGCTACAGTACAAGGACAATGCCTGCGTCTGCGCACATACAGAGGCTGAACTCTAGGACATAGTCAACATATTTACTGAGGCGTACGAAAGGATGGGCCTTGCGCTAAACATCTGTAAGACAAAGGTCCTCCACCAGCCTGTCCTCACCACACAGCACTGCCCCCCAGTCGTCAAGATCTACGGCGCGGCCCTGGACACCGTGGACCACTTCCCATATCTTGGGAGCTTCCTATCAACAAGAGCAGGCATCAACGACGAGATTCAACACTGCCTCCAGTGCGCCAGTGCAGCCTTCGGCCACCTGAGGAAAAGAGTGTTTGAAGACCAGGCCCTCAAAACTGCCACCAAGTTCTACAGAGCTGTAGTAATACCTGCCCTCCTGTATGGCTCAGAGACGTGGACCATGTACAGTAGACACCTCAAGTTGCTGGAGAAATATCACCAACGATGTCTCCGCAAGATCCTACAAATCCTCTGGGAGGACAGGTGCACCAACATCAGCGTCCTCATCCAGGCTAACATCCCCAGCATTGAAGCACTGACCACACTCGATCAGCTCCACTGGGCAGGCCACACAGTCCGCATGCCAGACACGAGACTCCCAAAGCAAGTACTCTACTCGAAGCTCTCGCACGGCAAATGAGCCAAAGGTGGGCAGCGGAAACGTTACAAGGACACCCTCAAAGCCTCCCTGATAAAGTGCAACAACCCCACTGACACCTGGGAGTCCCTGGCCCAAGACTGCCCTAAGTGGAGGAAGTGCATCCGAGACGGCGCTGAGCACCTCAAGTCCCAACGCCGAGAGCGTGCAGAAATCAAGCGCAGACAGCGGAAAGAGCGTGCGGCAAACCAGTCCCACCCACCCCTTCCCTCAACGACTATCTGTCCCACCTGTGACAGAGTCTGTGGCTCTCCTTTTGGATTGTTCAGCCACCAAAGAACTCACTTCAGGAGTGGAAGCAAGTCTTCCTCGATTCCGAGGGGCTGCCTATGATGATGATGACTATATCCCTTTGCAGATTTCTTGGGCCCGAAATTCAGTACCGCTGGAAAGCTGGTGCTTCCCTCACCTTTTTGTGGCCATTAGCGCCAAAAAACTTTCATGGCTGGGCCACCCCATATTCAGCTCCAAAATTGAACAAATGGGTTCCAGCTAATGAACCCTTCCAAAGTGGATTTTTCAGCAGTGTGGCTGTCTTAATTTGAGCACTGAGAAATTCAGCATGTAGGTAAAGGTTTCTAACGAGCCAGTTGCTCCATGGCCTTTTTAAAGCCAGGGTTTGCAGCAAGGCCCTGAGGGGGGAAGGAGTTTGAAAGGAGGGCTGGTGTAAGAGGTGCAAGGAGAGCCAACAGGTTCACTGATATGGAGCTGGAGACACTGATGGACGGTGTGGAGGACAGAAGAAGAATACTGTTTCCTGACGTGGGGAGACCTGGCAGACCGCCAGTACATAATGCATGGAGGGAGATTGCAGGGGAGGTGTCAGGCACCTCCATATATGTGAGGACGCACCCCCCCAGGAGGGTGTTGACCAGTCTGTACCTGGTCCTTCCAGGGTGGCGATGGGTCGATGCCTCCTAGCTCTGGGGCGACGGGGATCCCCCTCCTCCTCCTGCACCTCCTCCTCCTCCTCCATCTCCTGTGCCACCTCCTCCTCCTCCTCATGTGGTACTACTGGCTCGACCTCCAGCGGCTGTCCCCTCATGATGGCCAGGTTGTGCAGCATGCAGCAGACCACGATAATTATGGAGACCCCATTGAGAAGAGTACTGCAAGGTGTCACCAGAGCGGTCCAGGCACCGGAACCTCTGATTAAGGATGCCTATGCACTGCTCGATGATGCACCCGGTGGCACAATGAGCGTCATTGTATGCATGCTCTGGCGCTGTCCTGGGGTGCCGCAGAGGAGTGAGCAGCCAAGTGGACAGGGGATATCCCTTGTCCCCAAGCAGCCAACCGCAATCCTGATTCAGGCCGGTGAAAATGGCGGGCACTCTGATCTGGCGCAGAATGAATGAATCATGGCTGCTGCCTCCCTTGCTCGCTGACTCTCTGCACGGTGCTGATCGTGACACCTTCTCCTGCGTGCCACCCTGCTTCTGACCAGGTGTTGCCCTCCCAACACTCCTCCCATCCTTAGGGTGAACCCTGCCAAGCAGGTCTCTGTAGCCCACAGGACTCCACTAAAGAGTCAGACTTTAAAGTTGTACAAAAGTACAGGGGTATGTGCAAACCTCTGAGCAGCACTCGGCAGGTTTAATGGAACCAAAACAATGAATAACATTATATGAAAAGATAAATGCTGCGCGTGCTGGAAATTGAAATCAAAAAACACTAATATTGAATAAAACTGTATGGAAAGATAAATTCTGCGCATGCTGGAAAATGAAATAAAAACATTAATAATTAATAAAACGATATGAAAAGATAAATACTGCGCTTGCTGGAAAATGAAATAAAAACACTAATAATTAATAAAACTATATCAGAAAATAAATACTGCGGATACATGCTGGAAAATGAAATAAAAACAATAATAAGTAATAAAACGTTTTATCTACCAAAGGGCCCCAGCGGTGTCGCTTTCGAGCATCACATCGAAAACCTCACGAGGGCACTGCCGGTAAAAGTCCTACCTTTTCCTCGGTGAATTTTGCTGTGGTAGTCCCTTTCCAGTGGCCTGCACGCTGCAGAGCTCACCGCTGAAAACTTTCCTTTACAGCGGCTTCACTACACCATTTCCTATGGAAGTAAACACTGCTGAAATCCTCCCTGAGCTGAATATGGCTCGGGGAGGGAAATGTTCCCAACTGCGGCGGCTGATTGATTTTTTAGATCGACCGCACAAACTTCGGGGACGGTGAATTTCGAGTCCCATATGTCCTCCTCACAATTTGCTTTCCCACCCATCTTTGTCTCATCAGCAAAGTTGGTTACATTACACTCGGTCCCTTCATCCAAGTCATTAATATAGATTGTAAATAGTTGAGGACCCAGCACCGATCCCTGCAGCACCCCACTAGTTACTGTTTGCCAACCGTAAAATGACCCATTTATCCCGACTCTCTGTTTTCTGTTAGTTAACCAATCCTCTATCCATGCTAATATATTACTCCCAACCCCGTGAACTTTTATCTTGTGCAGTAACCTTTTATGTGGCACCTTATCGAATACCTTCTGGAAATCCAAATACACCACATCCACTAGTTCCCCCTTATCCACCCTGCCCGTTACATCCTCAAAGAACTCCAGCAAATTTGTCAAACATGATTTCCCTTTCATAAAACCATGCTGACACTGAGTGATTGAATTATGCTTTTCCAAATGTCCTGCTACTGCTTCCTTAATAATGGACTCCAGCATTTTCCCAACGACAGATGTTAGGCTAACTGGTCTATGGTTTCCTGCTTTCTGTTTGCCTCCTTTTTAAAATAGGGGCGTTACATTTGCAGTTTTCCAATCCGCTGGGACCTCCCCAGAATCCAGGAAATGTTGGTAGATTACAACTAATGCATCCACTATCTCTGCAGCCACTTCTTTTAAGACTTTATCTTTTTATATAAATGAAAATATATGATAGAATGTGAAATTGCCTGAATTAAACCATTTTAGATTAATTATGAATCCAAATTCTAACCAGATAGGTGCAGCTGGGCAATGTGCTATTTTGCTTTCCACTGTATTTATTCAACATCATGTTTTAGAACATGACAAACACTTATCACTATGTTTGGTAGCTATCTGATGCTGCATAGCATTACATCTAAATACAGTATCTTGTCTAATATTGTTGTGAAAGAAGGGAACTAATGAGAAATGCTAATATTATTCATAAACTGCCTCCAAATTACATTATTGCCTGTAAGTGATTTCCTCTCATTCATAACGTGCTGGAATGTACGAAATAAAACTGGATAGGAAAAGAAAAAGGTTGGTAAGGACATGTTAACTATCTGGAATGAGCTTTTGCAGCGAAACAGTCGGTGTTTTCCTCGAGGTGGAAATAATTCAAATAGAGTGATATACTCATCTAGTTAGATTTGGCATTACTTTCCAAACAGAGGTAAAGGGGAACACATTATCTAAAGCGGTAGCTGTGTTTAAAGGAATGAAGATAATAATCATTTTGTCATATCCAACCCAGCTAGTGCCACCAAAACATGAACCCCACAACTCATTATAGCCTCCACAATGAAACTCACCTGGGCTCTATGGACTTACAACTTGATATGAAGTACATGAGATTCTGTATTGTCTTTGCAGACCAAAAGATGTACTTTCAGCATAGTAAGGTGTGCTCTGCAGGGAACACACACATTATAGGTCAACTCTATAAAGTCATGTGCTTTTATGTAATATTATTGCTGAACAACCCTCATCTGTAAGCTTTTCATTCATTTATTCATTTTGTATTTACTACAATCTGAAAAACTGCACAAGCTGTGCCATATACCAAAAAGAATGTTGCTGCCCAAATGAAGGGATTGTTACTTGAACACATATGGGTCCACTAGGAGAATCAAAAACCCACACACTGAAATGATGACATTTCAGTGTGTGTTATTTGAGTAGAATCATCCTGTGTTCCCTCCTCCAACTCACTAAGACCGTGCAATGTGTCAATTTCAGGGCTTTAGGTGATGTGGGTGACACAAAGTGCTAAGCTGAACATTACAGTCCTGCAGTACCAAGATTATGGGTTTATTGTCTTTCTGTAAGAAAAAGATGGCACAGGATGAGTAGTGTTATTCATGTGGTTATTGCAATTCCAGTGCATGATGAATAATGGGACATAACTTGCGGCCCCTACGGGTGCATATAACGTGCACACACCTGTTGGAGCCGCACAAATTCCAGGTTTACGGTTAAAACCTGGAGCTTGTGATCCCCAAGAATCTTCTTGACAGATCGCACGCATTCCTGGAAAAAGGGCCTCTGCGGGCAGGAGTTGGGTATTTGCCCAATGAACAATTGATCTAGCATCAATTACCATTTACAGAAGAAAGTTCCAAACTTCTACCACCTTTTGGTGTGTAGAAGTGTTTCCTAATTTCACTCCTGAAAGGTCTGGCTCTAATTTTTATTGCCTAATTTGTCCCTTAGTTCTAGAATCCCCAACCAGCGGAAATAGGTCCTCTCTATCTGCCCTATCTGTTCCCCTTAATACCTTGAAAACTTCAATCACATTACCCCCTAACCATCCAAAATTTTAATGAATACAACCCTAATTTGTGTAATCTCTCCTCGTTACTTAACCCTTGAAGTCCGGGTATCATCATGGTAAACCTACATTGCACTCCCTCCAACGCCAATATATCCTTCCTAAGGCGTGGTGCCCATAACTGCTCACAGTACTCCCAGTGTTTTCTAACCAAGGTTTTGTGTAGCTGCAGCATAACTTCTACCCCCCCCCCCCCCCCGGTATTCTAGTCCTCTAAGTATAAAGGCCAGCATTCCATTAGCTTTTTAAATTATTTTCTGTACATTTTAATCGTCTATGTACCTGGACCCCAAGTCTCTTTGGACATCCAGGCCCAGAAATTGACCTCCTTAGAGCCTTCCATTATCGCCTCTGTGGGCGATAACGAGGTACTAACCACTTACCGACTGGGCATGGCGAGATGATCGATTCCTGCTAAATTCGACAAGAGGTTTGCAGTGGTGATGTGCCCTGATCTCCTTCGCCCGGAGATCGTGACGCCATCGCCGTGCGCATTGCCCCGGTAGCGCCCCGGACCTGAACTTCACTTCCACCCCCTACAGCATCGCCGGGTGAAAACACCGGCAGCTGCAGGAGGCGTTGATCGGGAGGCTGGGCACTTCGGGCGCAATTCTTAAAGGTGAGGCGGCCCGAGGTAAGTGAAAACATTTCTAAAATTAAAACAGAAAATGCTGGAAATCTCAGCGGGTCAGGCAGAATATGTGGAGAGAAAACAGAGTTAACATTTCAGGTTGATGACCCTTCGTCAGAACTGGCAAATGTTCAAAAAGAACAGATTCTTAAGGAGCACTGAAAACAGGAGGGGAGGAAATAATAAAGGGAAGGTCTGTGATAGAGTGGAAGGCAGGAGAAATTTGAGAGACAAAAGGGATGATGGGCTGACTTGAGATGGTAATGGCAGAAAAAGGTTAGTCTAGATAGGGTGTGAATGGCTGAATAATTAGCAGCTGCCATAGGAGACAGAGAGAATTGTTTTTTACATAATGTCGTGGTGGGGAGGGGGGGGTTAAAAAAAGGAGGAAAGGGAGCCAAATATGGTCGGAGCTTATGGTCTGAAATTGTTGAACTCGATGTTGCGTCCAGTAAAGTTCCTAAACGAAAGATGAGGTGCTGTTCCTCGAGCTTGCGTTAAGCTTCATTGGAACAGTGCAAGAGGTCGAGGATGGAGATGTTGGAGTGAGAGTGGAGCAGGGAATTAACGTGACAGGCGACCGGAAACTCGGGTCATACTTACGGACTAAACAAAGGTGCTCCACAAAGTGATCATCCAATCTGCGTTGGTCTCCCCAATGTAGAGGATATCGCATTGTGAGCAGCAAATACAGTATACTAAATCGAAAGTAGTACAAATAAATCGCTGTTTCACCTGGAAGGAGTATTTGGGGCCCTGGACAGTGGGAAGGGAGGAGGTAAAAGGGCAGGTGTTGCATCTGCGCTTGCACGGGAAAATGCCGTGGGAAGGGAAGGGCTGCTGGGGGTGACTCCAGAATGGACCAGGGTGTCATGGAGGGAGCGGTCCCTTCGGAACACTGAGAGGAGAGGGGAGGAGAAGATGTGATTGGTGGTGGGATCATGCTGGAGGTGACGGAAATGGTGGAGGATGATCCGTTGAATGTGGCGACTGGTGTGGTGAAAGGTGAGGACAAGGGGAACCCTGTCATGGATCTGAGAGGGAGGGGAAAGGGTGAGAGCAGAGGTGCGGGAAATAGAACGTACACGGTTGAGGGCCGTGTTAACCACAGCGGAGGGGAATCCTTGGTTGAGGAAAAAGAAAGACATGTCAGAGGCACTAGTGTGAAAGGTGGCGTCGTCAGAGCAGATGCGACGGAGACGGAGAAACTGGGAGAATGGAGTCCTTACAGGATGCGGGGTGGGAGGAAGTGTAGTCCAGGTAGCTGTGGGAGTCGGTGGGCTTATAATGAATATTTGTCAATAGTCTAGCCCCAGAAATGGAGACAGAGAAGTCGAGGAAGGGAAGGGAAGAATCGGAGATGGACAATGTAAAGGTGAGGGAAGGGATTGAAATTGGATGAAAAGTGAATGAAATTTTCGAGTTCAAATTTCTAAAATGCTCTCTGTCAGTTTTTTCTGATCTTTTCGTCCTCGATCGATCAGCCTAGCAGTGCATCGAGCTGATTGGGCCGGATCACGACTGCTGTCAGGGACCAGGTACATTTTTCCCTTGCAGAGCCTGCAGGGATGGCCCTTCCCTTTAAGGAAGGGAAGGAGCCTTCCAACACAACAACGCTGCATGACCCAATGTGCAGCACTGCACACCTACCCCGCCTGCTGCCTACTGCATTCCAGGAAGGAAGCGCTCCACTTCCTTCCTGGAGCGCAAACCCCAAATTTTTTTTAAGTTGAAAAATGTTAGCACCTGGCACTAATTTTTTCAACCTTTAAATGTTAACGCCCCAAATGGGGCACTCCCGAAATTTCTCTCCTCTCCCCCCACTGTTTTTAGCTTTTCACCATTTAGAAAGTACTCTGTTCTATCTTTTTTAGGTCCAAAGTGGATGACCTCACATTTGCCTACATTGAAAATCATTTGCCAGAGTTTTTCCCATTTACATAATCTATCAATATCCCTTGGTAATTTTATGCTTTCATTTACACTGCCAACAATGCCGACTTTGTGTCATTGGCAAATTTGGATCATATGACTTTCTACGCCATCATCTAAGTCGTTAATAAATATTGTGAGTAGTTGAGCCCCCAACACAGATCCCTGCATGACACCACTAGTCACACCCTGCCAATTTGAGTACCTGCCCATTATCCCTACTGCCTATCTCCTGCCGCTCAGCCAATTTCCTAACCAGGTCAATAATTTGGCAACAATTCCATGGGCTTCTGCCTTAAATAACAGTCTCTTATGTGGGACTTTATCAAATGACTTCTGGAAGTCCATATAAATAACATTCACAGACATTACCCTGTCCACTACTTTAGTCAGCTCTTCAGAAAATTCAATCAGGTTTGTCATGACTTACCTTTCACAAATCCATTTTTGAGCAGGGAGGTGATGATGGCTGTTTTGAAAGAGAGAGGGAGAGTACTTGAGGAGAGGGATCCACTTACAATGTCAGCTAGCATTATACACGTATTCATTTTGGGAATTGGGTGACAGGCAACGAGGGATGAAAATTTAACAGATGATTTTCAAGCTGCATTCAAATCTCATTCACACGCTGCAGCCAGGATTTCTGGCATTGCTGTACGTAGCACTCTCAGAAAAATAGCAACAGAGTATTTTTTACTGGTGGTCAGTTCTACAATTACCAATTACATTTCCGTCTTTCAACCGAAGATGGGCAGTGATCCTGTGGGAAATCTAGGCCAGTGACTCTGGTGCAGCATTTAGCTATTAGCAAAAAGAAGTGTCCATTTTAAATGCGAGCTTTTTTGACTTTACAAAAGCAAAAGACAGAAATTGTTATTTTTGTCGCAATAACCTTTGTGTGTTCTGCCTTTGGTACTTTCTGGGATAAAATCGGTTTAAAAATGCCCATGATCTTATTAAATGGCAAAGCAGGCTCAAGGGGCTAAATGGCCTATTTCTTATGTTCTTATGACATTACTGAGGCAAACATGTCTGACATTTAATATCTCAATGGATAGCAGGTTACATAGAACTTACAGTGCAGAAATAGGCCGTTCAGCCTAACTGGCCCCACACAAGCCTCCTCCCATGCTACTTCATCTAACCCTATTTTGTATGATAATTAACACCTTTGCTGTAATGTTCCATTAAGCTGCATGGCTCCCACACAGCCAGCGCACCAGCTTTTAAATAGAATAAAGCGCACCCGTGCGGGAATTTGAATGGACTGCGCAGCCCATTAAAGGAGCCTCACACCCAAATAAAATTGAAGAGAAAATTGCTTTTTTCACCATGGCATTTTTCTTTAAATTGGACATTTACTTTGGATTGTCCTTCCAAGCTCAGCAAGCAGGAGACGGCATCTCACCTTCCCTGCCTACTGAACCTGGATTGTCCTTTCACCCATAAGGAATGTCTTGCTGCTCACTCCCGCTGTTTACTATAATCTGCAATATTGCAGGTTCATTTGACTGGTTCTTCAGTTGTGTGTTAGCAGTGATGTACTGGGCCTTAAGTACAGTCCCACTTTCCTGCACTAAACAAAATGAGAGAAAAATTAACTCTCATTTAACAGTCTCAGTGTGCCAAAGGGGAAGTTAACCTTTGGTGTATGAAACCACAAGAGGACTGATGACAGGAACGATTACCATTCAGCTGAATGAAATTTGTTAACTTTCTTATCCTATGCACTGAACAAAGCAGCCTATAGTATTGAGATCCTATGCAAATGATGGATATTGGATAGTCAACAACAAACATTCCCTTGGCAACCACACCAGTATTGATGTGTGCATGCTAATGACAGGAGGCGTGAATTAATAAAAATGCCTCCTGCAGTCACAGCCATGAAGCTGCACAATAATCTCAAATCGCACCCAGCCCAAATACATTGGGCTAGTAATTGTGTAGCGCCCTGTTTGGGGTGATAACTTTTGAAGGATTGCAAAAGTATCAGCAGGCGATAATAATTTTTTCATCCCGGGAACTTCTGCTTTAGCGCTCCAAGAGGGAAGTGGTGCACTAAATCAAGCGCTACCACTTTCCTTAGAGCACTAAAGTGTGTGAGAGGGGCTGTAGCGGCAGAGCGCTGAATAATGTTCAGTGCAGCACTGCCGCCTTTGGAGGCTCCTTCCCTCGCTTAAAGGGAAGGGCCAATAATGGGTTCAATCACTCTTCATGCTGTCTCTGTGGGGCCACAGGATCTGCGGTACGTGCATTACAGCCCAAGCACACTAAGAGAGTGCAGGGCTGAGGAATCGCGGCACCACAATAAATCAGGAGTCATCAGACTGAGGAGAGAATTCAATTTTGCCCTACCTGGCCACCACTGTCTTTAAATATCGCTCCCCAAGCGGCCAGACGAGGTGACAATATCAGCTAGCATGGGGGCCGGAAAGGAAAGTTGAGTGATCAGCTGACAATGTGGGAATGGGGTCGAGAGAGCAGGAGGTGGATCTCATGGACAAGATGAGCTCGGAGAGGGCATGAGGGGAGATAAGAGAGAAACTGGAGAAGATACGAGCTCAGCACTAGGGCAAGGGGGAACTTTGGAGGCAGCTTGGCTTGCTGGGCAAAGGGAAGGCAGGGATGTGGCAGAGGCAGCTGAATGGATGATCTTAATCTCAAAGGCAAAGAGGTCTACAAGCTCCTCATGCTTGTTTTTGGAGTGAGGACAGGGCCAAGAAGAGGGGTTTGCAAAACTCTTCCTTTCAAACTCTGCTGCCCATATCCTAACTTGCACTGAGTCTTGTTTACCCATCACTCCTGTGCTCGCTGACCTACATTGGCTCCTGGTCCATTAGCTCCTGGTCCATCAACACCTCGATTTAAAAATCCTCATCCTTGTGTACAAATCCTTTTATGACCTTGCCCTTCCCTAACTCTGTAACCCCCTTCAGCCCTACAATCCTCCAAGATCTCTGTGTTCCTCCAGCTTCTTGTGCATCCCACACTTCCTTCACCCATCATTGGTGGCTGTGCCTTCTGCTGTCTTGGCCCTAAGCTCTGCAATGCCCTCTCTAAACCTTTCCGCCTATCTTTCCTCCTTTAAGACTTGCCTTACAACCTACCTCTGCCAATCTTTTGGTCACCTATCCTTATGTCTCATTCTTTGGCTTGGTGTCAATCTATAATAATAATAGTCAGTGCCTGTCTGTCCTGGGGCGGGGCTGGGAGCACGTGGTCCAGACTGAGTGACAGTTGCACCGACCAATGGCCGATCAGCGCCCATCCAGCCTCGCAACCAATCAGAGCGGGCAGCAATGGCTCAAATTTTTTGAAGCTGAATCTGCTCCAATGAGGAGGCAGGAGTGGATGAAACGGGGCATGGGCATGGGGGGCAGAGCCTCCCCGGGTGTTGCTGCAGAGCCGAGAAGAGCGCAAGGCGGGAGCGGTGGGTGAGAGAGAGAAGGGGGAGAGGGAGAGGAGAGGGGAGGAGAGAGTGGGGAGGGGAGAGAGAGAGAGAGGAGAGGGGGAGGGGAGGGAGAGAGAGGGGAGAGGGTAGGGGAGGGAGAGAGGAGGTGGGAGAGAGAGAGAGAGCGGGGGAGAGGGTAGGGGAGGGAGAGAGGAGAGGGGGAAGGGAGAGAGAAGAGGGGGGAGGGAGAGAGAGGGTAGAGGGTAGGGGAGGGAGAGAGGAGGGTGGGAGGGAGAGAGATAGGGGAAGGGATAGGGGGTGGGGAGGGAGAGCGGGGGGAAGGGAGGGGAGGGGGACAGAGAGGGGGGAAGGGGAGGGAGACAAAGAGGGAGGGAGGGGAAAAGAAAGAGGGAGGGAGGGGAGAGGAGAGAAGGAGGGAGCGAGAGGGAGCGAAGGAGGGAGAGAGCTGTGAGAGGGAGGGGAGGGAGGGAGGAGGAGAGAGGGTGGTGGGGGAGAGAAGGAGGGAGTGAGAGGGAGAGAAGGAGGGAGAAAGCTGAGAGAGGGAGGGGAGGGGGGAGACGAAGTGGGGGGGAGGGGGAGAGAAGGAGGGAGGGAGAGGGAGAGAAGGAAGGAGAAAGCTGAGAGAGGGAGGGGAGGGAGGGAGGAGGAGAGAGGGTGGGAGGGGGAGAGAAGGAGGGACTGAGAGGGAGAGAAGGAGGGAGAAAGCTGAGAGAGGGAGGGGAGGGAGGGAGGAGGAGAGAGGATGGGAGGGGAGAGAAGGAGGGAGCGAGAGGGAGAGAAGGAGGGAGAAAGCTGAGAGAAGGAGGGGAGGGAGGGAGGAGGAGAGAGGATGGGAGGGGGAGAGAAGGAGGGAGCGAGAGGGAGAGAAGGAGGGAGAGAGCTGAGAGAGGGAGGGGAGGGAGGGAGGAGGAGAGAGGATGGGAGGAGGAGAGAAGGAGGGAGTGAGAGGAAGAGAAGGAGGGAGAAAGCTGGGGGAGGGAGGGAGGAGGAGAGAGGATGGGAGGAGGAGAGAAGGAGGGAGTGAGAGGGAGAGAAGGAGGGAGAAAGCTGAGAGAGGGAGGGGAGGGAGGGAGGAGGAGAGAGGATGGGAGGAGGAGAGAAGGAGGGAGTGAGAGGGAGAGAAGGAGAGAGAAAGCTGGGGGAGGGAGGGAGGAGGAGAGAGGATGGGAGGAGGAGAGAAGGAGGGAGTGAGAGGGAGAGAAGGAGGGAGAAAGCTGAGAGAGGGAGGGGAGGGAGGGAGGAGGAGAGAGGATGGGAGGAGGAGAGAAGGAGGGAGTGAGAGGGAGAGAAGGAGGGAGAAAGCTGAGAGAGGGAGGGGAGGGAGGGAGGAGGAGAGAGGATGGGAGGGAGATACTAATTTGAAGGCACTGCACAAATGCAAGTTTCATTAAAAATAGTAGGTAACTGTAAACATGGCAGTGGGCAAATCAGCATCTGATGATCAGATGTTTAATGTTCAAACTATTTTATTTCCTTTCATAATTGATTAATGATTTGTTTGTGGATCAGTCCAACTTTAGCAAAACACCAGCATTTTCGCTGAAAATACTGAAAACTCAACTCCTCTGCTGGCTCAGCAAAATCATTGCCTGGTTTATCACTGAGCCACATAGACCAGAAGGTCTCTGACTCACTCGCTGAGTTAACTGATCTCAGTCAGGACAGCAGTGCTAAATCAAGCCCTAGAACTTCTGATGGAAAGTACACGTGTGCACAATGAGCCAGGAAAAGAGTGGGTTCAGGTGTGATATCTCCGTGGTCGAATAGTTTACTGACACTCACTGGCTCCCACATGAAGAATGGCCAATTGGTGAGAGTGATGGGCATCTGAGGAACTGTTTCCCAGATGAATTATCAGCTGTGACCAGATCTGTGGTAAACACCTACCTTGAAACCTGTTTTTAACATTCATTTCTTGCAGTTTCGTTGGCAGCAATCGAATCCTTAGCATTTCACTTGTGGTAGAAAATAACATTTAGAGGACCGTCCTTCCTTAAGTGTAGGCTGCAGTCTAGAATTCCCCTTTAATGTAGAAGCAGTGTGGATTCGACAGCATTTCAAAATGTTTCTGTCGATTCACATTTTCATTTCCCCTCCCCATCAAATCTCTGGATATAAATGTCCTCAAGTTGCTTTTACTGTATAAGCATATGACTACAAAATGGGTTTTATCCAATTAATGCACTGACCTTTCACTCACACTAATGACTGGAGGAAAATCTAGTTATTGGCCACAAGGAATCAATTCAATTAAAGACATAAATAAATCAATTTACTGCATAAAATTATTTTTCCCCCAAATAAATATTATTTAAATTTGGCATCTTTGCTGTTTGGTAAGTGTTGGAGTGGATTTTCGGACATAGCAAAGCATGATGGGGTAAGCCAACTATCTGCCTTTTCACTAAATGAACTTTGTACCAAGAAGCCTAATGAACTCTGCAGCAACAAGTGACTCATGGCCAGGTGCAAGCCACTGTTTCATAGAAAGCTTTGCAACACAATAACTAACCACAAAAGAAGATACAGAGGAAGGGCCCCCAAACTCACGCCATGCTATCAGGTTTCACTAGGACTAAAAAGTTGTGCAACAATATGATTGGTTGTATGCAAATGAATTGCGTTGCCATATGGATTGATTGGTTGTATGTAAATGAATTTAAATGATTGTATTCCGCCCTCTGTAAACTGCTTATAACCCCGCGGCACCAGGCACTTGGGGAGAAGGTGCTTCGCAGGTCGCGGGAGCTCAACTCTTCTCCCAGAGCTCTGTTAGCAATAAAGTTGTCTCTCTTACCTTACCAGAGTCTATGTGAATTTATTTTCACTAACAGTAAGTCAGGAGTAATAAAAGATACTCTAATGAGGATTTGTTTTTCCATTTTAATGAGGAAATTCATTCATTTGAAATGCTGCAAGATCCTAGAATATCTCACTAGCAACCATGACGTCAGGTTGCAACACATACTGATGCCTCTCAGACATCTCTTGCTCCAGTATTTTGCGCTTTATTTTGTTTGAGAGCTCTCCTGTGATACACCTTGGGATGCTTTACTACGTTAAAGGTGCTATACAAATGCAAGGTGCTGTTTACATTGCTGTTTATACATAACCCCACAGCAGATATTTCGTATAGAAGCAAAGTTTCATGAAAGGGAACACGGGGCAATGAGTAACACTCACAATTTGTGATATCATATAGGATTTTGCATAAACTGCCAGATTTCACATGGTTTAAATGCATAAAATGCAGGAACGAGAGAAAACGTAGAGGCACAAGGATTCGTTTGAACAGCATCTTCAGTGTTAGAGTGAGGCAGTTTCCAAAAGTGAAAGACACTAAAGCTGGAGTATATTTCCGGAACAAAAGCAAAATACTGCAGTGATGGAAATCTGAAATAAAAACAGGAAATGTTGGAAAACATTCAGCAGGTCAGGCCGCACCTGTGGAGAGAGAAACAATCACTGACCTTTCATCTGAACATAAGGATATTTCTGGAGTTCGTTTCTGACTTAAAGTCGGTTCTTGGTCTGATTCTGCAGGGGAATGTTGCAGTGTCCCTTCGAGTAAGGAGTCTCACATTGGGGGGAAAACTGCGGTTGGAGGCTTCCTGCAGGCAAACGCCTCTGACCGAAAAGCAATGTTACAAAAATACCTGGTGGTCCCAGGGGAACGTAGGATTACGCTCCAAGGCCTAGTTTCACAGTCCAGCATACGGGAACATGTCTTCCAGGATCATACGCATATCTTGGAATCATGTGGGCCTGGACCACCAATCACCATGTAATATTCTCATTGATAGTAATGGGAACTCCGAGCTCCAAGCTCCCATTATCATCAATGAGGATCCTCCTAAAATCAAATAAAATACAAACATATATTTTTTTAAACTTTACTTTTTTTAAATTAATAGAAATTGCATGAAATTAAATGTTTTAGAGAAAAATTTATTTCTTGACTTTGAAAAAAATGTTTTAATAGTGTTAAAAATAAACTTACCTTCATAGACAGGGTTTTTAATATAAAAATAAGTAATAACATTTAATTTTTCTATGTTTTAAAACTCACCGCTGGTAAAAGTAGGCTATACGTCTGCTTTTGCCAGGCGTAAGAGTTTGAAGGACATTTGCTGGGAAAGAGTTGGTTCTTGGCGCATGCGCAGCGTGCCCTGAGAACCGGCATTTGCAAGGACACCCAGAGAGGCCACAATAATCGGCCCAATTTATTTCTGGGACACCGCATAGTGTATATCTCCAGTGTTGTGTCGAAACTTGTTTAAAAAGAGCTCAGTGGTCCCTTGGATACGTTATAAACGTACACATTTGGAAATTACGGATCCTCGTGGCTGAAAATATTTAAATGTTAATAACTGAAAGAAGAGCTCTGTATATTCTGGTAAATACATAGACAGAGAGCTCTTTCTTGGGCAGGTGAATTCTAATCAGAGCCCATGTAAAATAAAATGAATGCAGCTTGGCCAGGTCTCAGACTCGTAGCTGCAGTAAAAATAGAAACAAAGAAACATAGAAAATAGGTGCAGGAGTAGGCCATTCAGCCCTTCTAGCCTGCACCGCCATTCAATGAGTTCATGGCTGAACATGAAACTTCAGTACCCCATTCCCGCCTTCTCACCATACCCCTTGATCCCCAGAGTAGTAAGGACTTCATCTAACTCCCTTTTGAATATATTTAGTGAATTGGCCTCAACTACTTTCTGTGGTAGAGAATTCCACAGGTTTACCACTCTCTGGGTGAAGAAGTTTCTCCTCATCTCGGTCCTCAATGGCTTACGCCTTATCCTTAGACTGTGACCCCTGGTTCTGAACTTCCCCAACATTGGGAACATTCTTCCTGCATCTAACCTGTCTAAACCCGTCAGAATGTTAAACGTTTCTATGAGGTCCCCTCTCATTCTTCTGAACTCCAGTGAATAAAAGCCCAGTTGATCCAGTCTTTCTTGATATGTCAGTCCCGCCATCCCGGGAATCAGTCTGGTGCATCTTTGCTGCACTCCCTCAATAGCAAGAATGTCCTTCCTCAAGTTAGGAGACCAAAACTGTACACAATACTCCAGGTGTGGCCTCACCAAGGCCCTGTACAACTGTAGTAACACCTCTCTGCCCCTGTACTCAAATCCCCTCGCTATGAAGGCCAACATGCCATTTACTTTCTTAACCGCCTGCTGTACCTGCATGCCAACCTTCAATGACTGATGTACCATGACACCCAGGTCTCGTTGCACCTTCCCTTTTCCTAATCTGTCACCATTCAGATAATAGTCTGTCTCTCTGTTTTTACCACCAAAGTGGATAACCTCACATTTATCCACATTATACTTCATCTGCCATGCATTTGCCCACTCACCTAACCTATCCAAGTCACTCTGCAGCCTCATAGCATCCTCCTCGCAGCTCACACTGCCACCCAACTTAGTGTCATCCGCAAATTTGGAGATACTACATTTAATCTCCTCGTCTAAATCATTAATGTACAATGTAAACAGCTGGGGCCCCAGCACAGAACCTTGCGGTACCCCACTAGTCACTGCCTGCCATTCTGAAAAGTACCCATTTACTCCTACTCTTTGCTTCCTGTCTGACAACCAGTTCTCAATTCATGTCAGCACACTACCCCCAATCCCATGTGCTTTAACTTTGCACATTAATCTCTTGTGTGGGACCTTGTCGAAAGCCTTCTGAAAGTCCAAATATACCACATCAACTGGTTCTCCTTTGTCCACTTTACTGGAAACATCCTCAAAAAATTCCAGAAGATTTGTCAAGCATGATTTCCCTTTCACAAATCCATGCTGACTTGGACCTATCATGTCATCTCTTTCCAAATGCGCTGCTATGACATCCTTAATAATTGATTCCATCATTTTACCCACTACTGAGGTCAGGCTGACCGGTCTATAATTCCCTGTTTTCTCTCTCCCTCCTTTTTTAAAAAGTGGGGTTACATTGGCTACCCTCCACTCAATAGGAACTGATCCAGAGTCAATGGAATGTTGGAAAATGACTGTCAATGCATCCGTTATTTCCAAGGCCACCTCCTTAAGTACTCTGGGATGCAGTCCATCAGGCCCTGGGGATTTATCGTCCTTCAATCCCATCAATTTCCCGAACACAATTTCCCGACTGATAAAGATTTCCCTCAGTTCCTCCTCCTTACTAGACCCTCTGACCCCTTTTATATCCGGAAGGTTGTTTGTGTCCTCCTTAGTGAATACCGAACCAAAGTACTTGTTCAATTGGTCTGCCATTTCTTTGTTCCCCGTTATGACTTCCCCTGATTCTGACTGTAGGGGACTTACGTTTGTCTTTACTAACCTTTTTCTCTTTACATACCTATAGAAACTTTTGCAATCCGCATTAATGTTCCCTGCAAGCTTCTTCTCGTACTCTATTTTCCCTGCCCTAATCAAACCCTTTGTCCTCCTCTGCTGAGTTCTAAATTTCTCCCAGTCCCCGGGTTCGCTGCTATTTTTGGCCAATTTGTATGCCACTTCCTTGGCTTTAATACTATCCCTGATTTCCCTTGATAGCCAGGGTTGAGCCACCTTTCCTTTTTTATTTTTACGCCAGACAGGAATGTACAATTGTTGTAATTCATCCATGCGGTCTCTAAATGTCTGCCATTGCCCATCCACAGTCAACCCCTGAAGTATCATTCGCCAATCTATCCTAGCCAATTCATGCCTCATATCTTCAAAGTTACCCTTCTTTAAGTTCTGGACCATGGTCTCTGAATTAACTGTTTCATTCTCCATCCTAATGCAGAATTCCACCATATTATGGTCACTCTTCCCCAAGGGGCCTCGCACAATGAGATTGCTAATTAATCCTCTCTCATTACACAACACCCAGTCTAAGATGGCCTCCCCCCTAGTTGGTTCCTCGACATATTGGTCTAGAAAACCATCCCTTATGCACTCCAGGAAATCCTCCTCCACCGTATTGCTTCCAGTTTGGCTCGCCCAATCTATGTGCATATTAAAGTCACCCATTATAACTGCTGCACCTTTATTGCATGCACCCCTAATTTCTTGTTTGATGCCCTCCCCAACATCACTACTACTGTTTGGAGGTCTGTACACAACTCCCACCAATGTTTGTTGCCCTTTGGTGTTCTGCAGCTCTACCCATATAGATTCCACATCATCCAAGCTAATGTCTTTCCTAACTATTGCATTAATCTCCTCTTTAACCAGCAATGCTACCCCACCTCCTTTTCCTTTTATTCTATCCTTCCTGACTGTTGAATACCCCTGGATGTTGATTTCCCAGCCCTGATCATCCTGGAGCCACGTCTCCGTAATCCCAATCACATCATATTTGTTAACATCTATTTGCACAGTTAATTCATCCACCTTATTGCGGATACTCCTTGCATTAAGACACAAAGCCTTCAGGCCTGTTTTTTTAACACCCTTTGTCCTTTTAGAATTTTGCTGTACAGTGGCCCTTTTTGTTCTTTGCCTTGGGTTTCTCTGCCCTCCACTTTTCCTCATCTCCTTTCTGTCTTTTGCTTTTGCCTCCTTTTTGTCTCCCTCTGTCTCCCTGCATTGGTTCCCATCCCCCTGCCATATTAGTTTAACTCCTCACCAACAGCACTAGCAAACACTCCCCCGAGGACATTGGTTCCGGTCCTGCCCAGGTGCAGACCGTCCGGTTTGTACTGGTCCCACCTCCCCCAGAACCGGTTCCAATGCCCCAGGAATTTGAATCCCTCCCTGCTGCACCACTGCTCAAGCCACGTATTCATCTGCGCTATCCTGCGATTCCTACTCTGACTAGCACGTGGCATTGGTAGCAATCCCGAGATTACTATTTTGAGGTCCTACTTTTTAATTTAGCTCCTAGCTCCTTAAATGCGTTTTGTAGGACCTCATCCCTTTTTTTACCTATGTCGTTGGTACCAATTTGCACCACGACAACTGGCTGTTCTCCCTCCCATTTCAG
The DNA here is from genome assembly GCF_044704955.1 of Pristiophorus japonicus. NCBI lineage: Eukaryota > Metazoa > Chordata > Chondrichthyes > Pristiophoridae > Pristiophorus > Pristiophorus japonicus. The sequence continues at coordinate 197,724,047 of NC_091977.1, forward strand.
AATGTCCTGCACCCGCTCCGAGACATCCTTGACCCTTGCACCAGGGAGGCAACATACCATCCTGGAGTCTCGGTTGCGGCCGCAGAAACGCCTATCTATTCCCCTCACCATTGAATCCCCTATCACTATCGCACTCCCACTCTTTTTCCTGCCCTCCTGTGCAGCAGAGCCAGCCACGGTGCCATGAACTTGGCTGCTGCTGCCCTCCCCTGATGAGTCATCCACCCCAACAGTACTCAAAGCGGTGTATCTGTTTTGCAGGGGGATGACCACAGGGGACCCCTGCACTAACTTCCTTGCACTACTCTTCCTGCTGGTCTTCCATTCCCTATCTGGCTGTGGACCCTTCTCCTGCGGTAAGACCAACTCACTACACGTGATACTCACGTCATTCTCAGCATCGTGGATGCTCCAGAGTGAATCCACCCTCAGCTCCAATTCCGCAACGCGGACCGTCAGGAGCTCGAGGCAGATACACTTCCCGCACACGTAGTCGTCAGGGACACCGGAAGTGTCCCTGAGTTCCCACATGGTACAGGAGGAGCATAACACCCGACCGAGCTCTCCTGCCATGACTTAACCCTTAGATACACTTAAATTGGCAACAACGTTAAAAGTTACTGACTAATATAAAAAAGAAAAAGAAAAACTACACACCAATCACCAGCCAATCACTTACCCCCTCGGCTGTGACGTCACCTTTCTGTTTCTTTCTACTTCTTTTTTGCCTTCTCCCTGTAGCTGCACAAGTATGCCTTTTGTAGGCCTCACCAACCCCGGACTCACGCCTCAGCGACCACGAACTCCCGCTGCCTCTCGCGGCCTTTTGTAGGCCTCACCAACCCCGGACTCACGCCTCAGCGACCACGAACTCCCGCTGCCTCTCGCGGCCTTTTATAGGCCTCACCAACCCCGGACTCACGCCTAAGCGACCACGAACTCCCGCTGCCTCTCGCGGCCTTTAATAGGCCTCACCAACCCCGGACGCACGCCTCAGCGACCACGAACTCCCGCTGCCTCTCGCGGCCTTTTATAGGCCTCACCAACCCCGGATTCACGCCTCAGCGACCACGAACTCCCGCTGCCTCTCGCGGCCTTTTATAGGCCTCACCAACCCCGGACTCACGCCTCAGCGACCACGAACTCCCGCTGCCTCTCGCGGCCTTTTATAGGCTTCTGCTGATCCCCGGACTCACGCCTCAGCGTGTGTGTGCAGAGATTTTCTTTTATAATATTTGGAATTATAGAAAAGCCTAAATTTATACGTAGAGCCTTTCAGGATATTCCAAAGCCCTTCACAGCTAGTGATTTACTTTTGAAAGTGTGGTCATTTATATACAGAAAGACAGCAGCCAATTTGCACACAAGAAGGTCCCAGAAACAGCAACGAGATAATTGACAGTTTTTGGTGGTGCTGACTGAAGGAGGAATGTTGATCAGGATACCAGAAGAACTCAGGAGAACAGAAAAGCGTCATGAAATTTTTTACATCCACCCAAAGAAGTGGACAGAATTTTGGCTTTATGTTTCATCCAAATGTCAGCCTAATTTATGCGTTGGAGTCAGGCTTGAACTCGCTACATTTCCCCTCAGAAACAAAGCAAAGATACCACTTGTGAGTAATATGCTTCCCCTTTAAATACACAAACAGAAATTGCTCTTCATAGTCAACAGTTCTTTTGTCAAAATTTTTTTACACACTGAGAAGATTTGCATATTTATCACAGCTGTGCTTATTCATACAGGAATTCAATGTGTTGCAGATTCCTTTTTTTACCTATCTCATCAAGGGCTTATCTCACGTTTCCATAGTGACAACCAAATATAGAGATTTCACTTTCATGTGGCACATTGACATATTCATAAGTTTATCTTTGCAGTCAAACTCAATTACTGCGCTGAATCAATACACAATGAAGCCAGCGGATGCAATAATACGTTGGCATTCCAGATGGAGCAAGCCTTTTTCACACTCTTCCAATTTGCCTCTTTACCCCTTCCCTCCCGAAGGCAATGATTCATTTTAGGGTACAGTTTTCCTCGATAACTGAAGCCTACAATTATCTCAAAATAAGTTATAATTCTTCACATGATTCTGGACAGTGAATGCTGGCAGGCTATTTGATCAAGGTGTAAGCATCAACGTAAACATCGATACAGACTTCAGGATTTTGGGCTTTAAGTTTTGGACATTGCTTTTTCATATTTCATTTACAGAAGAAGAGCTGACAGCATGACTGGGACAGGCCCAGGCGTGTTCCACAGGAATGCACATCAGGTGGGCGGGGAGAGTCTGGGATGGATCTATGACTGAAAGCAGGAACCTCATCGCAGGTAGATGGCTGATGGAGGACCCTTTTGTCATGTAATGGGAACCCATCAGTGAGAGGTCAGGTAAACTGGTCAGTGCTCAAGCCATCATCCTGATTGGAGATTGCCCCGGAGCACGGGAATCTCAGGACAAAGGAAGCTATTGGCCACCCAGACTCGTTCGAGCCTTTATCCCCAGGAAGAGTCCAGTAACAAAGGCACAGGCTGAAGATGTGATTCATGCTCTTTAGTTGGACTGCCTCAAGCAAAGGACTGTTTTTTGACGCGAGGATTCAGCAAGCATTTTTTCAGGTAAAAGAGAAGGCAGTTTGCTGCCATATCTCTCTCTCCCTCCTCTTCTACGCTTGCTTGCTTCATTCAATGCATTCAAGGACCGAGCACTCTGTCTGGGACAGAGAGAAGAAACCATCATCTACGAGCAAAGAGAGCCTCGCTATTTCGACTGGGAAGTTGACCTTGAGACTGGGACTTTAAAACCACTGATTTGTACGGAACCAGAAGATACGCCTCATCGGGAGAAGCAGTGAGTAAACCAGAGGGGTAACTGGTGAGCATTATCCCAGCCCACACATCCTTTAGACCACCGAATAGTGTGAAGGGGTGTCGTGTGTCCCAACCAAGTCTTAGGGGTTTAGTGAGGAGGTTCTGTCTCGGTCACGTGATATGCTCCTGCTGTGCCATGTGGGAACTCAGGGACGCTTCCGGTGTCCCTGAGGACTACGTGTGTGAGAAGTGTATCCGCCTCCATCTCCTGACGTACCGCGTTGCGGAATTGGAACTGAGGGTGGATTCACTCTGGAGCATCCACGATTCTGAGAATGACATAAGTGGCACGTTTAGTGAGTTGGTCTTACCGCATGAGAAGGATCCACAGCCAGCTAGGGAATGGAAGACCAGCAGGAAGAGTAGTACAAAGAAAGTAGTGCAAGGGTCCCACCTGGTCATCCCCCTGCAAAACAGATACACTGCTTTGAGTGCTGTTGAGGGAGATGACTCATCAGGGGAGAGCAGCAGCAGCCAAGTTCATGACACCGTGGCTGGCTCTGTTGTACAGGAGGGCATAAAAAAGAGTGGGAGAGCGATAGTGATAGGGGATTCAATCATAAGGGGAATAGATAGGCGTTTCTGCGGCTGCAATCGAGACTCCAGGATGGTATGTTGCCTCCCTGGTGCAAGGGTCAAGGATGTCTCCGAGCGAGTGCAGGACATTCTAAAAAGGGAGGGAGAACAGCCAGTTGTCGTGGTGCACATTGGTACCAACGACATAGGTAAAAAAAGGGATGAGATCCTACAAGACGAATTTAAGGAGCTAGGAATTAAATTAAAAAGTAGGACCTCAAAAGTAATAATCTCGCGATTGTTACCAGTGCCACGTGCTAGTCAGAGTAGGAATCGCAGGATAGCACAGATGAATACGTGGCTTAAGCAGTGGTGCAGCAGGGAGGGATTCAAATTCGTGGGGCATTGGAACAGGTTCTGGGGGAGGTGGGACCAGTACAAACTGGACGGTCTGCACTTGGGCAGGAACGGAACCAATGTCCTAGGGGGAGTGTTTGCTAGTGCTGTTGGTGAGGAGTTAAACTAATATGGCAGGGGGATGGGAACCAATACAGGGAGACAGAGGGAAACAAAAAGGAGTCAAAAACAAAAAACAGAAAAGAGATGAGTAAAAATGGAGGGCAGAGAAACCAAAGGCATGAAACAAAAAGGGCCACTGAATATAAAAGGGCTGCAGGAGGGGTAAAAACTAAAAATCATGGTTTAAAAATGAGGATGAAAACACTCTACCTAAATGCACGCAGCATTCAAAATAAAGTAAATGAGTTGACGGCACAAATCATTACAAATGGGTATGATTTGGTGGCCATGACAGAAACATGGTTGCAAGGTGGCCAAGACTGGGAATTAAACATACAGGGGTATCTGACGATTCAGAAAGATAGGCAAGAAGGGAAAGGAGGTGGGGTAGCTCTGTTAATAAAGGATGATATCAGGGCAGTTGTGAGGGATGATATTGGCTCCAATGAACAAAATGTTGAATCATTGTGGGTGGAGATTAGAGATAGTAAGGGGAAAAAGTCACTGGTCGGCGTAGTTTATAGGCCCCCAAATAATAACTTCACATTGGGGAGGGCAATAATCAAGGGAATAATGGAGGCATGTGAAAAAGGAACAACAGTAGTCATGGGGGATTTTAACCTACATATCGATTGGTCAAATCAAATCGCAGTGGGTAGCCTGGAGGAGGAATTCATAGAATGCATACGGGACTGTTTCTTAGAACAGTATGTAACAGAACCTACAAGGGAGCAAGCCATCTTGGATCTGGTCCTGTGTAATGAGACAGGAAAAATAAACGATCTCCTCGTAAAAGATCCTCTCAGAATGAGTGATCACAATATGGTTGAATTTGTAATACAGATTGAGGATGAGGAAGTTGTATCAGAAACGAGGGTACTATGCTTAAACAAAGGGGACTACAATGGGATGAGGGCAGAGTTGGCTAAAGTAGACTGGAAACAAGGACTAAACGGTGGCACAATTGAGGAACAGTGGAGGACTTTTAAGGAGCTCTTTCATAGTGTGCAAAAAAAATATATTCCAGTGAAAAAGAAGGGCGGCAAGAGAAGTGATAACCAGCCGTGGATAACCAAGGAAATAAAGGAGAGTATCAAATTAAAAACCAATGCGTATAAGGTGGCCAAGGTTCGTGGGAAACTAGAAGATTGGGAAAATTTTAAACGACAGCAAAGAATGACTAAGAAAGCAATAAAGAAAGGAAAGATAGATTACGAAAGTAAACTGGCGCAAAACATAAAAACAGATAGTAAAAGCTTTTACCGATAGATAAAACGGAAGAGAGTGACTAAAGTAAATGTTGGTCCCTTAGAAGATGAGAAGGGAGATTTAATAATGGGAAATGTGGAAATGGCTGAGACCTTAAACAATTATTTTGCTTCCGTCTTCACAGTGGAAGACACAAAAACAATGCCAAAATTTGCAGGCCACAGGAATGAGGACCTTGAGACAATCACTATCACTTGGGGAGTAGTGCTGGACAGGCTAATGGGACTGAAGGTAGACAAGTCCCCTGGTCCTGATGAAATACATCCCAGGGTATTAAAAGAGATGGCTGAAGTTATAGCAGATGCATTCGTTATAATCTACCAAAATTCTCTGGACTCTGGGGAGGTACCAGCGGATTGGAGAGCAGCTAATGTAATGCCTCTGTTTAAAAAAGGGGGCAGGCAAAAGGCAGGTAACTATAGGCAGGTTAGTTTAACATCTGTAGTGGGGAAAATGCTTGAAACTATCATTAAGGAAGAAATAGCGGGACATCTGGATAGGAATAGTGCAATCAAGCAGACGCAGCATGGATTCATGAAAGGGAAATCATGTTTAACTAACTTACTGGAATTCTTTGAGGATATAACGAGCATGGTGGATAGAGGTGTACCGATGGATGTGGTGTATTTAGATTTCCAAAAGGCATTCGATAAGGTGCCACACAAAAGGCTTAGCAGTCCAGGGAGCGTCGAGAGAGGCGGGAGTCGAGAGAGGCAGCGGCCTATAAAAGGCTCAGCAGTCCGGGGAGCGTCGAGAGAGGCGGGAGTCGAGAGAGGCAGCGGCCTATAAAAGGCTCAGCAGTCCGGGGAGCGTCGAGAGAGGCGGGAGTCAAGAGAGGCGTACCGGTGCAGCTCCAGCTGAGAGAGAAGGCAAAAAAGGGAAAAAAGAAGTAGAAAGAAATCAAAAGGTGATGTCACAGCCAACGTGGTAAGTGATTGGCTGGTGATTGGTGAGTAGTTTTTCTTTTTCTTTATTAGTCAGTAACTTTTAACATTGTTGTCGCCAATTTAAGTGTATCTAAGGGTTAAGTCATGGCAGGACAGCTCGGTCACGTGATATGCTCCTCCTGTACCATGTGGGAACACGGGGACAACACCAGTGTCCCTGACGACTACATGTGCGGGAAGTGTATCCACCTCCGGCTCCTGACGGTCCACGTTGCGGAGTTGGAGCTGAGGGTGGATTCACTCTGGAGCATCCACGATGCTGAGAATGACGTGAGTAGCACGTGGAGCGAGTTGGTCTTACCGCAGGAAAAGGGTCCACAGCCAGCGAGGGAATGGAAGACTAGCAGGAAGAGTCGTGCAAGGAAGGTAGTGCAGGGGTCCCCTGTGGTCATCCCACTGCAAAACAGATACACTGCTTTGAGTGCTGTTGAGGGGGATGACTCATCAGGAGAGGGCAGCAGCAGCCAAGTTCATGGCACCGTGGCTGGCTCTGTTGCACAGGAGGGCAGGGCAGGAAAAAGAGTGGGAGTGCGATAGTGATAGGGGATTCAATGGTGAGGGGAATAGATAGGCGTTTCTGCGGCCGCAACCGAGACTCCAGGATGGTATGTTGCCTCCCTGGTGCAAGGGTCAAGGATGTCTCGGAGCGGGTACAGGACATTCTAAAAAGGAAGGGAGAACAGCCAGTTGTCGTGGTGCACGTTGGTACCAACGACATAGGTAAAAAAAAGGGATGAGGTCCTACGAAATGAATTTAAGGAGCTAGGAGCTAAATTAAAAAGTAGGACCTCAAAAGTAGTAATCTCGGGATTTCTACCAGTGCCACGTGCTAGTCAGAGTAGGAATCGCAAGATAGCTCAGATGAATACGTGGCTTGAGCAATGGTGCAGCAGGGAGGGATTCAAATTCCTGGGGCATTGGAACCGGTTCTGGGGGAGGTGGGACCAGTACAATCCGGACGGTCTGCACCTGGGCAGAATCGGAACCAATGTCCTCGGGGGAGTGTTTGCTAGTGCTGTTGGGGAGGAGTTAAACTAATATGGCAGGGGGATGGGAACCAATGCAGAGAGATAGAGGGAAACAAAAAGGAGGCAAAAGCAAAAGACAGAAAGGAGATGAGGAAAAGTGGAGGGCAGAGAAACCCAAGGCAAAGAACAAAAAGGGCCATTGTACAGCAAAATTCTAAAAGGACAGAAGGTGTTAAAAAAACAGGCCTGAAGGCTTTGTGTCTTAATGCAAGGAGTATCCGCAATAAGGTGGATGAATTAACTGTGCAAATAGATGTTAACAAATATGATGTGATTGGGATTACGGAGTCGTAGCTCCAGGATGATCAGGGCTGGGAACTCTACATCCAGGGGTATTCAACATTCATGAAGGATAGAATAAAAGGAAAAGGAGGTGGGGTAGCATTGCTGGTTAAGGAGGAGATTAAGGCAATAGTTAGGAAGGACATTAGCTTGGATGATGTGGAATCTATATGGGTAGAGCTGCAGAACACCAAAGGGCAAAAAACGTTAGTGGGAGTTGTGTACAGACCTCCAAACAGTAGTAGTGATGTTGGGGAGGGCATCAAACAGGAAATTAGGGGTGCATGCAATAAAGGTGCAGCAGTTATAATGGGTGACTTTAATATGCACATAGATTGGGCTAACCAAACTGGAAGCAATACGGTGGAGGAGGATTTCCTGGAGTGCATAAGGGATGGTTTTTTAGACCAATATATCGAGGAACCAACTAGGGGGGGAGGCCATCTTAGACTGGGTGTTATGTAATGAGAGAGGATTAATTAGCAATCTCATTGTGCGAGGCCCCTTGGGGAAGAGTGACCATAATATGGTGGAATTCTGCATTGGGGTGGAGAATGAAACAGTTAATTCAGAGACCATGGTCCAGAACTTAAAGAAGGCTAACTTTGAAGGTATGAGGCGTGAATTGGCTGGGATGGATTGGCGAATGATACTTAAGGGGTTGACTGTGGATGGGCAATGGCAGACATTTAGAGACCACATGGATGAACTACAACAATTGTACATTCCTGTCTGGCATAAAAATAAAAAAGGGAAGGTGGCTCAACCGTGGCTATCAAGGGAAATCAGGGATAGTATTAAAGCCAAGGAAGTGGCATACAAATTGGCCAGAAATAGCAGTGAACCTGGGGACTGGGAGAAATTTAGAACTCAGCAGAGGAGGACAAAGGGTTTGATTAGGGCAGGGAAAATGGAGTATGAGAAGAAGCTTGCAGGGAACATTAAGACGGATTGCAAAAGTTTCTATAGATATGTAAAGAGAAAAAGGTTAGTAAAGACAAACGTAGGTCCCCTGCAGTCAGAATCGGGAAGTCATAACGGGGAACAAAGAAATGGCGGACCAATTGAACAAGTACTTTGGTTCGGTATTCACGAAGGAGGACACAAACAACCTTCCGGTTATAAAAGGGGTCAGAGGGTCTAGTAAGGAGGAGGAACTGAGGGAAATCCTTATTAGCCGGGAAATTGTGTTGGGGAAATTGATGGGATTGAAGGCCGATAAATCCCCAGGGCCTGATGGACTGCATCCCAGAGTACTTAAGGAGGTGGCCTTGGAAATAGTGGATGTATTGACAGTCATTTTCCAACATTCCATTGACTCTGGATCAGTTCCTATAGAGTGGAGGGTAGCCAATGTAACCCCACTTTTTAAAAAAGGAGGGAGAGAGAAAACAGGGAATTATAGACCGGTCAGCCTGACATCGGTAGTGGGTAAAATGATGGAATCAATTATTAAGGATGTCATAGCAGTGCATTTGGAAAGAGGTGACATGATAGGTCCAAGTCAGCATGGATTTGTGAAAGGGAAATCATGCTTGACAAATCTTCTGGAATTTTTTGAGGATGTTTCCAGTAGAGTGGACAAGGGAGAACCAGTTGATGTGGTATATTTGGACTTTCAGAAGGCGTTCGTCAAGGTCCCACACAAGAGATTGATGTGCAAAGTTAGAGCACATGGGATTGGGGGTAGTGTACTGACATGGATTGAGATCTGGCTGTCAGACAGGAAGCAAAGAGTAGGAGTAAATGGGTACTTTTCAGAATGGCAGGCAGTGACTAGTGGGGTACCGCAAGGTTCTGTGCTGGGGCCCCAGCTGTTTACACTGTACATTAATGATTTAGATGAGGGGATTAAATGTAGTATCTCCAAATTTGCGGATGACACTAAGTTGGGTGGCAGTGTGAGCTGCGAGGAGGATGCTGTGAGGCTGCAGAGCGACTTGGATAGGTTAGGTGAGTGGGCAAATGCATGGCAGATGAAGTATAATGTGGATAAATGTGAGGTTATCCACTTTGGTGATAAAAACAGAGAGACAGACTATTATCTGAATGGTGACAGATTAGGAAATGGGGAGGTGCAAAGAGACCTGGGCGTCATGGTACATCAGTCATTGAAGGTTGGCATGCAGGTGCAGCAGGCGGTTAAGAAAGCAAATGGTATGTTGGCCTTCATAGCAAGGGGATTTGAGTACAGGGGCAGGGAGGTGTTGCTACAGTTGTACAGGGCATTGGTGAGGCCACACCTGGAGTATTGTGTACAGTTTTGGTCTCCTAACCTGAGGAAGGACATTCTTGCTATTGAGGGAGTGCAGCGAAGGTTCACCAGACTGATTCCCGGGATGGCGGGACTGACCTGTCAAGAAAGACTGGATCAACTGGGCTTGTATTCACTGGAGTTCAGAAGAATGAGAGGGGACCTCATAGAAACATTTAAAATTCTGACGGGTTTAGACAGGTTAGATGCAGGAAGAATGTTCCCAATGTTGGGGAAGTCCAGAACCAGAGGTCACAGTCTAAGGATAAGGGGTAAGCCATTTAGGACCGAGATGCGGAGGAACTTCTTCACCCAGAGAGTGGTGAACCTGTGGAATTCTCTACCACAGAAAGTTGTTGAGGCCAATTCACTAAATATATTCAAGAAGGAGTTAGATGAGGTCCTTACTACTTGGGGGATCAAGGGGTATGGCGAGAAAGCAGGAATGGGGTACTGAAGTTGAATGTTCAGTCATGAACTCATTGAATGGCGGTGCAGGCTAGAAGCGCCGAATGCCCTACTCCTGCGCCTATTTTCTATGTTTCTATGTTTACAGAAGATAAAGGTACGCGGAGTCAGAGGAAATGTATTAGCATGGATAGAGAATTGGCTGGCGAACAGAAAGCAGAGAGTCGGGATAAATGGGTCCTTTTCCGGTTTGAAATCAATGGTTAGTGGTGTGCCACAGGGATCAGTGCTGGGACCACAACTGTTTACAATATACATAGATGACCTAGAAGAGGGGACAGAGTGTAGTGCAACAAAATTTGCAGATGACACTAAGATTAGTGGGAAAGCGGGTTGTGTAGAGGACTCAGAGAGACTGCAAGGAGATTTGGATAGGTTAAGCGAATGGGCTAAGGTTTGGCAGATGGAATACAATGTCGGAAAGTGTGAGGTCATCCACCTTGGGAAAAAAAACAGTAAAAGGGAATATTATTTGAATGGGGAGAAATTACAACATGCTGAGGTGCAGGGGGACCTGGGGGTCGTTGTGCATGAATCCCAAAAGGTTAGTTTGCAGGTGCAGCAGGTAATCAGGAAGGCAAATGGAATATTGGTCTTCATTGCGAAAGGGATGGAGTACAAAAGCAGGGAGGTCTTGCTGCAACTGTATAAGGTATTGGTAAGGCCGCACCTGGAGTATTGCATGCAGTTTTGGTCACCTTACTTGAGGAAGGATATACTAGCTTTGGAAGGGGTACAGAGACGATTCACTAGGCTGATTCCAGAAATGAGGGTGTTACCTTATGATGATAGATTGAGTAGACTTGGTCTTTACTCCTTGGAGTTCAGAAGGATGAGGGGTGATCTTATAGGAACATTTAAAATCATGAAAGGGATAGACAAGATAGAGGCAGAGAGGTTGTTTCCATTGGTGGGGGCGACTAGAACTAGGGGGCACAGCCTCAAAATACGGAGGAGCCAATTTAAAACCGAGTTGAGAAAAAATTTCTTCTCCCAGAGGGTTGTGAATCTGTGGAATTCTCTGCCCAGGGAGGCAGTTGAGGCTAGCTCATTGAATGTTTTCAAGTCAAAGATAGATAGATTTTTAACCAATAAGGGAATTAAGGGTTACGAGGAGAGGGCGGGTAAGTGGAGCTGAGTCCACGACCAGATCAGCCATGATCTTATTGAATGGCGGAGCAGGTTCGAGGGGCTAGATGGCCTACTCCTGTTCCTAATTCTTATGTTCTTATGTTCTTATAGGTGTACACAGTCTGTTGGACAGATTCGGTGGTGCATTATTGATCCAAGCAGGGGTGTTTTAGTCCCCAACATTGAAGCACTGACTACACTTGATCAGCTCCACTGGGCAGGCCACATAGTTCGCATGCCAGACACGAGATTCCCAAATCAAGTGCTCTACTCGGAACTCGTCCACGGCAAACGAGCCAAAGGTGGGCAGCAGAAACATTACAAGGACACCCTCAAAGCCTCCCTGATAAAGTGCGACATCCCCACTGACACCTGGGAATCCCTGGCCAAAGACCGCCCTAAGTGGAGGAAGTGCATCCGGGAGGGCACTGAGCTCCTCGAGTCTCGTCGCTGAGAGCATGCAGAAATCAAGCGCAGGCAGCGGAAGGAGCGTCCGGCAAACTAGACTCCCCGTTCACCCTTTCCTTCAACCACTCTCTGTCCCACCTGTGATAAAGACTGTGGTTCTTGTATTGGACTGTACAGCCACCTAAGAACTCATGCTAAGAGTGGAAGCAAGTCTTCCTCGATTCCGAGGGACTGCCTACGATGATGATGATGATGATGGTTTTAGTCGTGGGTACTTTGCAATAGGGGCCTGTTCAGATGGGCCAGTGTTGTCTGTTGTACTGTGTTTGTTTTACGCTACCAGGGTGTGTTTTACTGGAAGCAGGTGTGTGCTTTATCTTGAATAAAAGCTTTGTGATGGTTGAGACCAAAAGATCTGTCTATAACTGAGTATTCTGTTCACTACTATAATTCCCGGGTCTAGAACTGTTGTAAGGGGGGGTGATTCAAAACCATCAAAGGCAAAACCACTTACGAAGAAGACCATCACAGTGAAGCTCAAAACTGTTCATAAACATTAATAAACAAACAGTTCCAGCAGAAGTCAATGGAAAGTGATCAGAATCAGAAGTTTAAATCTATTCCAAATTTTACTCTTGCGCACCTGAGAATGCTGAGGCCATTGTTTGACTGGTTGAGTCAGCACAGGCTGTATGAATTAGTACCACATTATATAGTGCAGTGACTCACAGAGTCATCAGAGCAGGTGACTCCAGGGACTTGAGCACAAGATGACACTCCAGTGCAGAACTGTATGTCAGAGGTGCTGTTTTTTAGATGAGACATTAAACCGAGGCTCTGTCTGCCCTCTCAGCTGGATAAGAACAGAACAACATAAGAAATAGGAGCAGGCGTATGCCATTTGGCCCCTCGAGCCTGCTCCAGCTTTAATAAGATCATGGTTGATCTGATCCTGGCCTCAACTCCACTTATCGTTCAAAAATCTGTCTATCTCTACCTTAAATATATTCAATGACCCTGCCTCCACGGCTCTCTGGGGCAGAGAATTTCACAGGTTTACGACCCTATGAGAAAAGAAATTCCACTCATCCTAGTTCTAAATGGGCGACCCTTATTCTTAAACTATGCCCCCAGTTCTAAATTCCCCCAAGGGAGGTGGGGTAGCTCTGTTAATAAGGGATGATATCAGGGCAGTTGTGAGAGATGATATTGGCTCTAATGAACAAAATTTTGAATCATTGTGGGTGGAGATTAGAGATAGTAAGGGGAAAAAGTCACTGGTGGGTGTAGTTTATAGGCCCCCAAATAATAACTTCACATTGGGGAGGGCAATAATCAAGGGAATAATGGAGGCATGTGAAAAAGGAACGGCAGTAATCATGGGGGATTTTAACCTACATATCGATTGGTCAAATCAAATCGCACGGGGTAGCCTGGAGGAGGAATTCATAGAATGCATACGGGATTGTTTCTTAGAACAGTATGTTACAGAACCTACAAGGGAGCAAGCTATCTTAGATCTGGTCCTGTGTAATGAGACAGGAATAATAAACGATCTCCTCATAAAAGATCCTCTCGGAATGAGTGATCACAGTATGGTTGAATTTGTAATACAGATTGAGGGTGAGGAAGTAGTGTCTCAAACGAGCGTACTATGCTTAAACAAAGGGGACTACAGTGGGATGAGAGCAGAGTTGGCTAAAGTAGACTGGAAACACAGACTAAACGGAGGCACAATTGAGGAACAGTGGAGGACTTTTAAGGAGCTCTTTCATAGTGCTCAACAAAAATATATTCCAGTGAAAAAGAAGGGCAGTAAGAGAAGGGATAACCAGCCGTGGATAACCAAGGAAATAAAGGAGAGTATCAAATTAAAAACCAATGCGTATAAGGTGGCCAAGGTTAGTGGCAAAATAGAAGAGTGGGAAAATTTTAAATGACAGCAAGAATGACTAAGAAAGCAATAAAAAAAGGAAAGATAGATTATGAAGGTAAAACTTGCGCAAAATATAAAAACGGATAGTAAAAGCTTTTACAGATATAAAAACGGAAAAGAGTGACGAAAGTAAATGTTGGTCCCTTAGAAGATGAGAAGGGGGATTTAATAATGGGAAATGTGGAAATGGCTGAGACCTTAAACAATTATTTTGCTTCGGTCGTCACAAAAACCATGCCAAAAATAGCTGGTCACAGGAATGTGGGAAGGGAAGACCTTGAGACAATCACTATCACTAGGGGGGTAGTGCTGGACAGGCTAATGGGACTCAAGGTAGACAAGTCCCCTGGTCGTGATGAAATGCATCCCAGGGTATTAAAAGAGATGGCTGCAGTTATAGCAGAAGCATTCGTTATAATCTACCAAAATTCTCTATACTCTGGGGAGGTACCAGCGGATTGGAGAGCAGCTAATGTAATGCCTCTGTTTAAAAAAGGGGGCAGACAAAAGGCAGGTAACTGTAGGCCGGTTAGTTTAACATCTGTAGTGGGGAAAATGCTTGAAACTATCATTAAGGAAGAAATAGCGGGCCATCTAGATAGGAATAGTGCAATCAAGCAGACGCAGCATGGATTCATGAAGGGGAAATGATGTTTAACTAATTTAATGGAATTCTTTGAGGATATAACGAGCATGGTGGATAGAGGTATACCGATGGATGCGGTGTATTTAGATTTTCAAAAGGCATTCGATAAGATGCTACACAAAAGGTTACTGCAGAAGATAAAGGTACGCGGAGTCAGAGGAAATGTATTAGCATGGATAGAGAATTGGCTGGCGAACAGAAAGCAGAGAGTCGGGATAAATGGGTCCTTTTTGGGTTGGAAATTGGTGGTTAATGGTGTGCCACAGGGATCGGTGCTGGGACCACAACTGTTTACAATATACATAGATGACCTGGAAGAGGGGACAGAGTGTAGTGTAACAAAATTTGCAGATGGCACAAAGATTAGTGGGAAAGCGGGTTGTGTAGAGGACACAGAAAGGCTGCAAAGAGATATGGATAGGTTAAGCGAATGGGCTAAGGTTTGGCAGATGGAATACAATGTCGGAAAGTGTGAGGTCATCCACTTTGGGAAAAAAAACAGTAAAAGGGAATATTATTTGAATGGGGAGAAATTACAACATGCTGCAGTGCAGAGGGACCTGGGGTCCTTGTGCATGAATCCCAAAAAGTTAGTTTGCAGGTGCAGCAGGTAATCAGGAAGACGAATAGAATGTTGGCCTTCATTGCGAGAGGGATGGAGTACAAAAGCAGGGAGGTCCTTCTGCAACTGTATAGGGTATTGGTGAGGCAGCACCTGGAGTACTGCAGCCAGTTTTGGTCACCTTACTTAAGGAAGGATATAATAGCTTTGGAGGGGGTACAGAGACGATTCACAAGGCTGATTCCGGAGATAAAGGGGTTACCTTATGATGATAGATTGAGTAGACTGGGTCTTTACTCGTTGGAGTTCAGAAGGATGAGGAGTGATCTTATGGAAACATTTAAAATAATGAAAGGGATAGACAAGATAGAGGCAGAGAGGTTGTTTCCACTGGTCGGGGAGACTAGAACTAGGGGGCACAGCCTCAAAATACGGGGCAACCAGTTTAAAACCGAGTTGAGAAGGAATTTCTTCTCCCAGAGGGTTGTGAATCTGTGGAATTCTCTGCCCAAGGAAGCAGTTGAGGCTAGCTCATTGAATGTATTCAAGTCACAGATAGATAGATTTTTAACCAATAAGGGAATTAAGGGTTACGGGGAGTGGGCGGGTAAGTGGAGCTGAGTCCACGGCCAGATCAGCCATGATCTTGTTGAATGGCAGAGCAGGCTCGAGGGGCTAGATGGCCTACTCCTGTTCCTAATTCTTATGTTCTTATGTTCTTATGTTATGTTCTTATGTTCTAATGTTCTTATATGCTCTTCCTCCACTTAGGGCGGTCTCTGGCCAGGGTCTCCCAGGTGTCGGGCTCGCTTGCCGTGTAGGAGTTCCAAGTAGAACGCTTGCTTTGGGAGTCTTGTATCAGACATGCGAACAATGTGGCCCGCCCAACGGAGCTGGTCGAGTGTGGTTAGTGCTTCGATGCTGGGAATGTTGGCCTGATCGAGAACACTGACATTGGTGCATCTGTCCTCCAGGGGATTTGCAGGATCCCACCATGGTGCAGGAGGCACCAGCACCGATCCCTGTTGCATCACTCTAATTAATGTTTGCCAAATGGAAAAGGGCCATTTATTCCGATTCTCTGTTTTCTGTTAGTTAGTGAATCCTCTATCTATGCTAATATATTACCCCAACCCCGTCAACTCTTATCTTGTGCAGTAACCTTTTATGTGGCACCTTATCAAATGCTTTCTGGAAATCCAAATACACCACATCCACTGGTTCCCCCTTAACATCCTGTTCGTTACATCCTCAAAGAACTCCAGCAAATTTGTCAAACATGATTTCCCTTTCATAAAACCATGCTGACTCTGGGTGATTGAATTATGCTTTTCCAAATGTCCTGCTACTGCTTCCTTAATAACGGACTCCAGAATTTTCCCAATGACAGATGTTAGGCTAACTGGTCTATAGTTCCTGCTCTGTCTGCCTCCTTTTTTAAATAGAGGGGTTACATTTGCAGTTTTCCAATCTGCTGGGATCTCTCCAGACTCCAGGGAATTTTGGTGGATTGCAGCCAATGCATCCACTATCTCTGCAGCCACTTCTTTTAGGACCCTAGGATGCAGGCCATCAGGTCCACGGGACTTGTCCACCTTTAGTTCCATTATTTTACTGAGTACTTTTTCTTTAGTGATAGTGATTGTATTAAGTTCCCCCCTCCCTATAGTGTCTTTATTATCTATTATTGAGATGTTTTTAGTGTCTTCTACCGTGAAGACTGATACAAAATATCTGTTCAAAGTCTCTGCCATTCCTTGTTCCCTATTATTAATTCCTCAGTCTCATCGTCTAAGGGCCCAAAATTTACTTTAGCTACCCTCTTCCTTTTTATATACCCGTAGAAGCTCTTACGATCTGTTTTTATATTTCTTGTTAGTTTACTCTAATAATCCATCTTCTCACTATTATTTTTTTAGTCGTCTTTTGCTGTTTTTTTAAAATTTCCCAATCCTCTGGCCTCCCACTAATCTTGGCTTCTTTGTATGCCATTGTTTTCAATTTGATACCATCCCTTATTTCCTTAGTTTGCCACGGATGGTTATCCCTTCTCTTAAAGTCTTTCCTTCTCACTGGCATATATTTATGTTGCGAGTTATGAAATATCTCCTTAAATGTCTGCCACTGCTCATCAACTGTCTTACACTTTAATCTATTTTCCCAATCCACTTTAGCCAACTCTGCCTTCAATCCTTTGTAATCGCCTTTATTTAAGTTCAGCATACTGGTTTGAGACCCAAATTTATCACCCTCCAACTGAATTTGAAATTAAACCATGCTATGATCACTCTTTCATGGAGGATCCTTTACTATGAGTCCTGTTTTATTACAGTGTACCAGATCTAAGACAGCCTGCTCCCTGGTTGGTTCCACAATGTACTGTTCAAGGAAACCAACCCAGATACAATCTATGAACTCTTCCTCAAGGCTACCTTGGCCAATTTGATTTGTCCAATCAATATGAAGATTAAAGGCGCCCATGATTATTGCTGTACCTTTCTTGATTATTTCTTGATTTATACTCTGCCCAACCATGTAGCTACTGTTAGGGGACCTATAGACTATGCCCACCAGTGACTTCTTCCCCTTATTATTTCTTATCTCCACCCAAACTGATTCTATATCTTGATCTTATGAGCCAATATCATTCTCACTACTGCCCTGATCTCATCCTTTATTAACGGATGTAAAAGATCCCATGGCACTATTTCTTAGAAGAGCAGGGGCGTTCTCCCCAGTGTTATGGCCAATATTCATCCCTCAATCAACATCACAAAAAAAAGATTATCTGATCATTATCATGTTGCTGTTTGTGGGACCTTGCTGTGCGCAAATTGGCTGCTGCTGTTCCAGCATTACAACAGTGACTGCACTTCAGAAAGTGCTTCATTGGCTGTAAAGCATTTGGAAGGTTCTGAGGTTATGAAAGGCTCTACATAAATGCAAGTCTTTCTTACTTTATAAAAAAATCACTTTATTACAGCGTTCTGCTACAAACAGATTTTGTGGTACCAGCAAAATTGGGGCACTTGTGCCAGGAACACAGGGGTGGACCAGAATCAATTTTTGTGAGGCCCCACTGACAGGAACTTGTAGGCAGTGACTACAGATCAGAAAATCAGATACCTAACCCCTCCAATTCATGAGACACCCATTTGTTGCGGGGCTAATCCAGGAGACATCTGCCACATCAGGCAGTCTGCAGTCATAGAGAAATGAAGCTATTCTATCTTTGCAGTGGGACAATATCTTGGTCCCATTTCCCTGCAAAGTGTGCAGCTTTAACTGGGTGGCAAGGCACTCTTGAGTACAAAATATTTCATTTGGTACCCATTTGGGCATGACACTCGATTATTGTTTAGGTCATTTCTGAGCACAGAAACATCATTCTGCTAATCAATTTCTGGAAAGGACCCAGCTGATTGGAAAACCACAAATATAACACCCCTATTCAAGAAAGGAGGGAGACAGAAAGCAGGAAACTATAGGTCAGTTAGCCTAATATCTGTCGTTGGGAAAATGCTGGAGTCCATTATTAAGGAAGTAGTAGCAGGACATTTAGAAAATCATAATACTATCAAGCAGAGTCAACATGGTTTTATAAAAGAGAAATCGTGTTTGACAAATTTATTAGAGTTCTTTGAGGATGTAATGAGCAAGGTGGATAAAGGAAAACCAGTAGATGTAGTATATTTGGATTTCCAAAAGGCATTCGATAAGGTGCCACATTAATGGTTACTACACAAGATAAGAGCTCATGGTGTTGGGGTAATATATTAGCATGGATAAAGAATTGACTAACTAACAGAAAACAGGGATAAATGATGTTTTTTTCAGGTTGGCAAACTGTAACTAGTGAAGGGCCACAGGGATCAGTGCTGGGGCCTCAAATATTTACAATCTATATTCATGGCTTGGATGAAGGGACCGAGCGTAATGTAGCCAAATTTGCTGATGATACAAAGATGGGTGAGAAGGCAAGTTGTGTGGAGCGCACAAAGGTCAGAATTTCACCAACAGAGGCGAGTTTGATGCGAGCAGCATTGGTGCAGCATGGGTTACCCGCTCTGAAGTGCAGCCCGCCCTTCTCCCTTCAATCTTCCATGGCTGGGGCTTGTTAAGCCCGCTCTGCAGGTCCCAGTCAATTAACTGGAAGTGGTTTTGATGATGCGTCATCAGCCAGTTTCTGTAAAGGGACCATACCCAACTTTTTTTTGACAGTTCATCTATCAGTCTTTTGCAGCATTGAGCTAGTGCAAATACTGACAAACACTGCACAAAGGTGCATGGCTGCACCAAGGCTCTCCTATGACTCCCTCCAGATGCTTTTGGAGAGATTCACAACACACAGGGCGGTTCTTTTTCATTCCAATGGGTGGAAGAGACCTCCCCAGGAGATCAACACAGCTTGGTTGAACATTACACAGGAGGACACAAGCAGGGATGTGGTCAGGAGGAGCTGGCTGCAGTGTCGCAAACCATTCAATGACCTCAGTAGATCACAAAACACTACTGCAAAGCCACATTCAACCTCATCTTGCTGTGCCACTCATCACATCCCCATCACTCTGCCTTCCCCTATTCTACCCCTGCACATCCTTACTCACACCAACTTACCTTGCACCTCCACCCATCCCTCTCTCTCTCTCTGTCTATCTACATTATCAGTTCCCAATTTCACTAGCCACCCCTCACACTCACCCTCATCCTTGTCCAATCATACCAACTAACAACACGCAAGGGTAGGCACTAGGGTCCTTTAGCCAATGTTCATGTACAGTTAATGTTGATATTAACTTAAAGAAAGGTAACTTCGATGGTCTGAGACAGGAATTGGCTAGGATAGACTAGCGAATGATACTTAAAGGGTTGACGGTGGATAGGCAATGGCAGACATTTAAAGATCACATGGATGAACTTCAACAATTGTACATCCCTGTTTGGCGTAAAAATAAAACGGGAAAGGTGACTCAACCGTGGCTAACAAGGTAAATTAGGGATAGTGTTAAATCTAAGGAAGAGGCATATAAATTGGCCAGAAAAAGCAGCAAAGCTGAGGACTGGGAGAAATTTAGAATTCAGCAGAGGAGAAGAAAGGGTTTAATTAAGAGGGGGTAAATAGAGTATGAGAGTAAGCTTGCAGGGAACATAAAAACTGACTGCAAAAGCTTCTATAGATATGTGAAGAGAAAAAGATTAGTGAATACCTTTCAGTCAGAATCAGGTGAATTTATAATGGGGAACAAAGAAATGGCAGACCAATTGAACAAATACTTTGGTTCTGTCTTCACGAAGGAAGACACAAATAATCTTCCGGAAATACTAGGGGACCGAGGCTCTAGCTAGAAGGAGGAACTGAAGGAAATCCTTATTAGTCAGGAAATTGTGTTAGGGAAATTGATAGGATTGAAGGCCAATAAATCCCCAGGGCCTGATAGTCTGCATACCAGAGTACTTAAGGAAGTGACCCGAGAAATAGTGGATGCATTCGTGGTCATTTGTCCAACATTCTATAGACTCTGGATCAGTTCCTATAGATTGGAGGGTAGCTAATGTAACCCCACTTTTAAAAAAAGGAGGAAGAGAGAAAACAGGGAATTATAGACTGGTTGGCCTGATATCGGTAGTGGGGAAAATGTTGGAATCGATTATTAAAGATGTAATAGCAGCGCATTTGGAAAGCAGTGACAGGATCGGTCCAAGTCAGCATGGATTTATGAAAGGGAAATCATGCTTGACAAATCTTCTAGAATTTTTTGAGGATGAACTAGTACAGTGGACAAGGGAGAACCAGTGGATGTGGTGTATTTGGATTTTCAAAAGGCTTTTGACAAGGTCCCACACAAGAGATTAGCGTGCAAAATTAAAGCACATGGGATTGGGAGTAATGTATTGACATGGATAGAGAACTGGTTGGCAGACAGGAAGCAAAGAGCAAGAATAAACACATGCTCTTCAGAATGGCAGGCAGTGACTAGTGGGGTACCGCAAGGTTCAGTGCTGGGACCCCAGCTATTTACAATATTCATTAATGATTTAGACTAAGGAATTGAATGTAATATCTCCAAGTTTGCAGATGACACTAAGCTGGGTGGCAGTGTGAGCTGTGAGGAGGATGCTAAGAAGCTGCAGGGTGACTTGGGCAGGTTAGGTGAGTGGGCAAATACATGGCAGATGCAGTATAATGTAGATAAATGTGAGGTTATCCATTTTGGTGGCAAAAACAGGAAGACAGAATATTATCTGAATGGTGACAGATTAGGAAAAGGGGAGGTGCAACAAGACCTGGGTGTCATGGTACATCAGTCATTGAAAGTTGGCATGCAGGTACAACAGGCGGTGAAGAAGGCAAATGGCATGTTGGCCTTCATAGTGAAAGGATTTGAGTATAGGAGCAGGGAGGTCTTACTGCAGTTGTACAGGGCCTTGGTGAGGCCTCACCTGAAATATTGTGTACAGTTTTGGTCTCCTAATCTGAGGAAGGACGTTCTTGCTATTGAGGAAGTGCAGCGAAGGTTCACCAGACTGATTTCCAGGATGGCAGGACTGACCTATGAAGAAAGACTGGATCAACTAGGCTTATATTCACTGGAATTTAGAAGAATGAGAGGGTATCTCATAGAAACATTTAAAAATCTGACGGGATTGGACATGTTAGATGCAGGAAGAATGTTTCCGATGTTGGGGAAGTCAAGAACCAGGGGTCACAGTCTAAGGATAAGGGGTAAGCCATTTAGGACCGAGATGAGGAGACACTTCTTCACTCAGAGAATTGTGAACCTGTGGAATTATCTACCACAAAAAGTTGTTGAGGCCAGTTTGTTAGATATATTCAAAAGGAAGTTAGATGTGGCCCTTACAGCTAAGGGGACCAAGGGGTATGGAGTACTGAAGTTGCATGATCAGCCATGATAATATTGAATGGTGGTGCTGGCTCAAAGGGTTGAATGGCCTACTCCTGCACCTATTTTCCATGTTTCTATGTTTCTATGTTGTCAAACATTGAAATCTTTATTTTCAGCACTGTAGATTCTTGGACAGATTTGCGTGCATCTTTGCAAGTGGCTTAGTGAGTTGCAGTGAATGGTGAGGCATAAAGATACTCCCCACAATGGTGATGTGTGAAAGGAATGGTTTGGACATTGCAGGGATGCTTTATGGAGCTGGTTTGGGGTGGTGCCAACCTGGCGCATCAAGTGGCAGTCAGGGTGTACAACGTGAAGTGAAGTAAATGTGGCCATGGTGAGGCCATCACTGACGTCCCGGGCAACAATGTGGTCGGGTGCTGATGCCCTGTGTTCTGTGTAGCATCAGGTGATTGCTTGGGAAGGTTGGTGTTGCTATTGGTGATGCTGGTATGTTTAGTGATGTTGGTGTTGGGGCTGATCATGGTGGGATTCTAAGGACCAAAGTGAGGTATTTTCAAGGGCACCGATGCTGCTGGAATAGATGACAAGTGAGGTTGAGGTGATAGAAGCGCCCTGTCAGTGGTGAGAGAGGTTGCGCCAAGGAGGTGACAGTGAATAGAGAGTTCACTGCAAACACTTCCAAAGTGCATAAGTCTCATCCAAAGCCTGAAGGCGTCAGCTTCTGACATTGGAAAGTGAACAGCTGTAAAACGGTAACTTTTAAACCATTTCTGCAACTGTCAACTAGCCAAAGTAATAGAGCTACTATTACCGACTCCACTTACCTGGTGTGAAACCCGAGTGACAGCAAACCCATCAAAAGTTTGGTAAAATTTTAAGTGCTTGCTTTTAAGCCTCTGAACTAGCATTTAAGTACCTTTTAATGATGTTAATTACCTGTCCCGCCGCTTGCTGTCATGTCTGCTATCCGAACACAGATCTGATAGGTCAGAAACTCACACAGAGGCGGGTTCAGAATGGAATCCCGACCTGCTGTCAATCAGGGTCATTTTGACAGCGAGCCCACCTCCAAACCTGCACTCGCAAGGCTGGGAAGATTCCGGCCTGGGCAAAAATTTGACAGATGGAGTATAATGTGGGAAAATGTGAGGTTATCCACTTTGGCAGGAAGAATAGCAAAGCAGAATATTATTTAAATGGAGAGAGACTACGGAATGCTGCGATATAGAGGGATCTGAGTGTCCTTGTACATGAAACACAAAAGGTTAGCATGCAGGTACAGCAAGTAATTAGGAAGGCAGATGGAATATTGGCCTTTATTGCAAGGGGAATGGAGTATAAAAATAGGGAAGTCCTGCTACAACTGTACAGTGCGTTGGTGAGATCATACCTAGAGTATCATGTACAGTTTTGGTCTCCTTATTTAAGGAGGGATATACTTGCATTGGAGGCAGTTCAGAGAAGGTTCACTAGTTGATTCCTGGGATGAAGGGGTTCTTTTATGAGGAAAGGTTGAGCAGGTTGGGCCTATAATCATTGGAGTTTAGAAGATGAGAGGTGATCTTATTGAAACGTACAAGATTCTGAGGGGGCTTGACAGGGTAGATGCTGAGAGGATGTTTCCCCTCGTGAGGGAATCTAGAACTAGGGAGCATAGTTTCAGAATAAGGAGTCGCCCATTTAAGACGGAGATGAGGAGGAATTTCTTCGAAACATAGAAATTTACAGCGCAGAAGGAGGTCATTTTGGCTCATCGTGTCCATGCCGGTCGACAAAGAGCCACACGGCCCTCGGTCAGCAGACCTGAAGGTTACATATAAACCTTGAACAATAAACAATGGTGGAAAGGTAAAGAGCACCCAGCCCAACCAGTCCGCCCCACACAACTGCGACGCCCCTTACACTGAAACATTCTACACTCCACCCCAACGGGAGGCATGTGATCTCCTGGGAGAGGTAAAAAACAGATAAAACCCCAGGGCAATTGGAGGAAAAAAATCTGGAAAAATTCCTCTCCGACCCATCCAGGCAATTGAAACTAGTCCAGGAGATCACCCTGACCGTATTCAATTCCCTGAAGTATCTACGATCGTATCTGCGCCAGCCAACAGGAGATCATCCGGTCTAATCCTAATTACCAGCTCTTGGTCCGTAACCCTGCAGGATATTGCACTTTAAGTGCCCATCCAAGCACCTTTTACATGTGGTGAGGGTTTCTGCATCCACCACCCTTCCAGTCAGTAGTGAGTTCCAGATCCCCACAACCCTCTGCGTAAAGAAGCCTCCCCTCAAATCCCCTCTGGACCTTCCACCAACCACCTTAAAACTGTGCTTCCTCATAATTGACCCCTCCACCAAGGGAAATAGGCCCTTGCTATCTACTATATCCAGGCCCCTGAAAATTTTGTACACCACAATGAGGTCTCCTCTCAATCTCCTCTGTTCCAATGAGAACAAACCCAGCCTATCCAATCTGTCCTCATAACTAAAAATCTCCATTCCAGGAAACATCCTAGTAAATCTCCTCTGCACCCTTTCTAGTACAATCACACCCTTCCTATAATACGGCTACCAGAACTACACGCAATACTCCACCTGTGGCCTAGCCAGAGTATTATACAATTTAAGCATAATCTCCCTGCTCTAAAGGCAAGCATTCTGTATGCCTTCTTAACCACCTTATCCACCTGGCCTGCTACTTTCAAGGAATCTGTGGACCAATGGTGGAGCTTTGGAGGCGTGGCCTATTCAGTTGGAGCCTGGAGCAGTGAGAGAAGGAGCTTGCTGCTGTTGCTCCTGCTTGGAAAGCCTGGAGTGAGCCCTGTGAAACAGCCCAGGAAGAGGAAGAAGGGGCTTTCTACATTCCAATCCATCCAGAGGGAGAGGAGGAGAGCGCAAAATTCAACAACCTTTAACACTGCTGCAGAGAGTTGGAGAGAGGGGGAAAAAGATCAACAACTATCCAGTGTGGAAGGAGGGAGAAACTTCATCAACCAAAAGTGGGTGTGTTTTGGTGCATTCCCCTAAAGACTTTGTTACATCGGTGGGAGGAGGAAAGATGACTTGCTAGAGGGCCGGAACATCGCGGGGTGTGTGTGTGTGTGAAAGTGTGTGTGGGGGTCTTGCTTACAGCTAGGCCCCACACACCACTGAAGCACCCCTCCCCCATTGCCTAGCCTGGGATAGCTGGAGCTACCTGGCTGAAGAACTATTAATCACCTATTTAACATCGTTGGGAGTGTGTGCCTAGGTGGCTCCAGCTGTCCCAGGTGAAGACATCTTCTCCCCCGACCCGAAGACCATCTACAAAGACTGTGTTTGTTTTTCCATCATCTGGGGAGTGCACCCCAAGAAAAACACCCACCCATCGCTGTGAGGGGAGACTTGCCCTCACAGCTTCCCTCTTTCCCACCCCCTCTCTCTGTCACTCTCTCTGTCTCTCCCCTCTCTCTCTGAGAGCCCCTTTCCTCCTAATTGAAAAACCAATTAAGACAACTGAGCAGCGGGAGCAAGGCCCCTCCCCAATTGTCAACTAGGGGAGAGGTGTGCCTCTTTTAGAGCTCCCTCTGTTCAAACACCAACGAGGCCATTTAAGACCATTAAGGCCTGTGACTTTGGGGTGGGTGTAGCCCTTAAAGGGACCCCATGATGGCGACCCCATCCATGCCGGTGGCAGGGCCAGCAAAGACATATGCGCAGGCGGCGTCCACATCCACGGTGCCTCCTGCGCCTCCTGCTGCCCTGCCACCGTTCAGACTTATAACAAAAAAACACGGGGTCAAGAACTACACTCACCCACAATGAGCATCGAGGAGTGCGTGCGGGCGATGGCTGGGGTAGTCGGCCCCTCGGCCATTGTCGCAGCCTCCAAGATGTCTGGGAAGGCTGTATTCTTCCTGGGGTCGGAGCGGGCGGTGTCCCTGGCCCTTGAAAAGGGGCTCACGGTGGGCGGGACGTTCCTGCCGGTGGACCCTCTCGAGGCCACCGCGCAGAGGGTCATCCTTTCTAACGTCCCGCCATTTGTTCCCGTTGAGCTCCTCCTCCCTCACCTACACCAACTGGGGGAGGTAAGGTCAGGGATCAACCCCATACCGCTTGGCCTCAGGGAGAGCAGCCTGCGCCACGTGTTCTCCTTCCACCGCCAGCTCTTTGTCCGGCTGGCGCGGGAAGAGACGACGGAGGGATCATTTAATGTGGTGCACGAGGGGACTGCCTACTGCGTCTTCTGAACTGCCACGCCTCCAAGGCCGCCAAACCACCGAGGGCGGCCAAGGCTGGCGCCGCCGCCACCCCTCCCCATAGTAGCGTCCGCGTGCCGGGAGCCGTAGGTGTGCGGGCATCGTCGGGGGCCTTTGTTTTCACGGCCTCCGGCGGGGGGGAGGGAGAGCGTCCGATCGGAAAGAAGGCGCGGAGGAAGGCGAAACATCTCGAGGCGGGTCCCCTCAGTGCGCCAGACAATTTGATCACCGCGCTCAGCCCAACCCTGTCACCGGCGAGCGCGGGGTGCCCTGAGCCCGTGCCCGAGCCCTTGACCAATATCACAGAGGGGCTCGGGCGCGGGCAAGATAAGAAAAAGGGGGGAGTGGAGCGGGAGGCCTCGGCAGACATGGAGGTCTCCCTGCGTCCGCGCCCCCCCAGGAACAAAAGGAGGCGCCGCTCCAATGAGGCGGAGGGGGAACAACACCCCTCCGCGGAGGAGTCGGTGCCCGCCGCGTGTCCCGCGTCACCCACCGGCGCCCCCAAACTGCGCCGTACGCGAGAGGAGTCTGTCCTCGGGAGGGTGAGACAGTCGAGGCTGCCCAACCTCTGCCTCCCGGAGATGGGGTGGAAGATCTGCCTGTCGTGGGGGGCGTGGGGCCAGCGGAGGAATGCGTAGCCGCCGGGTCGAGCGTCCCGGGGAATGAGGCGGGCGGTGCCGAAAAGGCCGAACCTGAGCCCGCCCAGCTATTAAGCAACGTCCCCCGGGAGTCGCTCGGCCCGGAAGAAACAAAATATGTTAACAATTTAAATGATTCTGTACACGCTGGGCCGGGGGGTGGCGGCGGGGAGGGGGAAGAACAACAACCCTCGCCCCATACTTTGGAGCTGGGGTACTTGGAGGACCTGGAACATTACTTTGACCAGGTCTCTCCGTGTTCCCCGGTTCCTGGGGCGGTGGAGGAACCCCTTCCGCTGTCGCTACCTGACCCAGCACCGCTTTTAAAAGAGCCCAGTGGGGACTCCTCTGCCGACGATCCTGGGGGTGGGATCGGGGCAGAGCCAGGGTCGGATGGAGTGGCTGGGCCGTTTGCCGTACCTCGTGCGGTCGATGGGCCGGCTGCTGGCGGCGACCTCCCGGAGGGGGACGGGGACTCGGTGGGGGACGAGGGAGAAGATCTCGAGTCCATCGCCAGTGAGGCGGTGGATCTCTTCGTGCCCGCCGCTGAGTCCCCCCTCATTCCTGCAAAGGAACTCCGGGACTTTTTGGTCCAGAGCCAGGGTCGCCGCAACCGAGCCCATCTGGCCCTGGAAAGATGGTCCGAGCCAGGGCTGTTCGTCGCGTCTGTCCGCGCCGCCGCTAAAACCATGGCCGCGGGCGGGCCCTTATCAAAGGCGCAAGGCCTTGAGCTGCGCCGGCTCAAAAGGTTCCTCGCTGGGCTGCTGAAGGAGCGGAGGTCAACAAACGACTCCACTCCCCCCCCCCCACAATAGGTTAGGTAGAGGTTGCACGATGCTTTTGCCATGAAGATAACCATAGCCAGCCTCAACATCAACGGCGGCAGAGAGGCACACCGTAGATTTAACAATTTTTCGCTCCTGCGGGAGGGGAAATATGCGGTGTGCTTCCTGCAAGAAACCCACACCGTTCCGGGAGACGAAGCCACGTGGCTCCTGGAATGGCAAGGAGAGGTCCGCATGAGCCACCTCACCGCCACTTCTTGTGGGGTGGCCATCTTGTTGGCCCCGCATTTTCAGCCGGAGATCTTGGGGGTTGAGGAGCCCATGCCAGGCCACTTGCTGCACGTCACGGTTCGCCTGGGGGACGTGCCGCTCCATCTCATGAGCGTGTACGCCCCTCAGCCCGGCCCGCAGCAAACGCGCTTCTTCGAAGAAATGTCCGCTCTTCTTGGCTCCGTCAACGTCGGCGACTGCATTGTCCTCGGGGGAGATTTTAACTCCACCCTCGAGGCGAGGGACCGCTCCGGTGCCCCGCAGAGCATGACGCCGATCGAAAAGTTGAGGGACCTGGTCGGGTCCTTCGACTTGGTGGTCGTCTGGCGAAATCTCCATCCCGACTCCAGCGCCTTTACTTGGGTGAGGCCTGGAGTAGGATGGTCCAGAGTCGACCGCCTTTACGTGTCTCGGGCGTATGTTTCCTGCGTCCCGGCGGCCTCCATGCGGCCGGTGCCGTGTTCGGACCACCACCTGGTGTGGGCGGAGCTCACTTCGCTCCGCGCGAGGACGGGGTCCGCGTACTGGCACTTTAACAACCAGCTGCTGGAGGACGTGCGGTTCCAGGACTCGTTCCGTCGTTTCTGGGCCGACTGGAGAAGGAAGCAGGGGGGCTTCCCCTCCTTGAGACTATGGTGGGACGTGGGCAAGGCTCACATCCGCGTCTTCTGTTAAGCGTACGCGAGGGGGTCGACCAAGAGGTGGGCGGCCAGGGTCGGGCGCCTAGAAAAAGAGGTCCTCGACCTGGAGTCCCGTCTCTGTCAAGTCGTCGAGGACCCGGCCCTGCGGATGGTGTACGAAGCAAAGAAGGCCGCGCTGAAGGACCTGCAGCTCGTTGGGTCCCGAGGCGCGTTCGTGAGGTCGCGGATCCGGTTCCTGCGGGATCTGGACCATGGCTCCCCCTTCTTCTACTCGCTGGAAAAAAGACAGGGTGTCCGTAAACAGCTCTTGACACTGCTGGCCGACGACGGCTCTGTCGTCTCGGATCCGGAGGGCGTCAACAACAGGGCCAGTGAATATTAAGGGGCTCTGTTCTCTCCGGAGCCGTCCAGCGAGGAAGCGCGTAGAGTTTTGTGGGAGGACCTGCCGAAGGTCGGCCCGGAGGGCGCCGAAAATCTGGAAGCTCCGCTAAGCCTGGCGGAGCTGACCGGCGCCCTCGCCCGGCTCTCAAGGGGAAAAGCCCCAGGGCTGGACGGGCTGACCGTGGAGTTCCACAGGGCGTTCTGGGACGTCCTGGGGGGCGACTACGCGCGGGTCTTGGGGGAAAGTCTGGTGACCGGGGAGATGCCCCTCTCTTGGCACAGGGCAGTCATCGTCCTGCTGCCTAAGAAGGGTGATCTCCGCCTCCTTAAGAACTGGCGCCCGGTCTCCCTCCTCAGCACGGACTACAAAATCTTCGCCAGGGCGATGTCTGCTCGCCTTGGCGCCGTGCTGGACCACAGGATCCAACCCAACCAGTCCTACACAGTCCCGGGCCGGACAATCCACGATAACATCCATCTGGTCCGGGACCTCATCCATTGTTCCCAGGAGGCTGGTCTGTCGGTCGCTTTCCTATCTCTCGACCAAGAGAAGGCGTTCGACAGGGTGGATCACGACTATCTGTTCGGAACTCTGCGCGCTTTCGGGTTCGGGACGCATTTCGTCGCCCGGATCCGACTTTTGTATGCCGCTGCGGAGTGTCTGATAAAGGTTAACGGGTCCTTGACGGCGCCCCTTCGCTTTAGGAGAGGGGTGCGCCAGGGATGCCCCATGTCCGGCCAGTTATATGCCATCTGCGTGGAGCCTTTTCTGCGCCTCCTGCGGACGAGGTTGACGGGACTGGCCCTGCAAGGGCCGGGCGTGGAGGTCGTCCTCTCGGCTTACGCCGATGACGTGTTCCTCGTGGTAGAGGATCCCGCTGACCTGCGGAGGATGCGTGAGTGCCAGGAGATTTACTCGGCCGCATCCTCCACCAGGATCAACCGGGAGAAATGTTCCGGACTCCTGGTGGGTCAGTGGCGGGTGGACTCCCTGCCGGAGGAGCACAGGCCTTTTGCCTGGAGGACGACCTATCACCTCTATCTGGGAGTCTACCTTAGCCCCGATAAGGAAGCCTGGCCGGCGAACTGGCAAGAGCTGGAGGCCAAGGTCGCCGCTAACCTAGGGCGCTGGACAGGACTGCTCCGAGTGCTGTCCTACAGGGGTCGAGCGCTAGTCATAAACCAGCTGGTGGCCGCCATGTTGTGGTACCGGCTGATCACTTTGACCCCTCCCCCTGCGTTTGTCACCAAGATACAGAAGAAGCTGGTGGACTTCTTCTGGAACAACAGGAAGCACTGGGTCTCTGCTGCGGTCTTGAGTCTCCCGCTTGGGGAGGGCGGTCAGTCGTTGGTGTGCGTCAGCGCCCAGCTCACGACTTTCCGTCTTCAGACCCTGCAGAGATACCTTTACGTCGAGCCCCCTCCCAGGTGGCGTGCTCTGGCGACGTATTTCTTCCGCCAGCAGCACGGCCTCAACTACGACACGCAGCTCCTGTTTTTGAGCTTGAGGGGTGTCAAGACCGCCCTCCGGGAGCTGCCTGTCTTTTACAAGGAACTCACCAGGGTCTGGAACAAAGTCTCCACCAAGCGCAGCTCTCCACCGGCTGGAGTGGCGGCTGTCCTGCAGGAGCCGCTGCTCGGGAATCCGTACCTCCACGACCGAGGTTTTAGGTGGCGGTCGGACGAGAGGGCTGTGGCTGATGAGGTGACCAGGGTCAGGGACCTGCTCGATGGCGGAGGAGCGGGCTGGATGGCGCCAGACACGCTGGCGTGGCGCCTAAATTCCGCCAACGTCCACCGCGCGGCCAATGCCATCGAGTCGCTAAAAACAGCTCTGGGCCCCGACTCCGTTAAGTGTGTCGAGGAGGCTCAAGCACGTGGGGAGATCCCGTCCGAACTGACCCCCGTCCAGACGTAATTCCTCATCGGCGCCAAACCCCGGAACCTCCCTCGGGAGCCGGCGCCTCACAACTTGAGCCGCCTCGAGGAAATCCCCTCCGTGCCTTTCAGTTCCGCGCGGAGGGGTTTCCTGTACGGGCTGCTCCTGCACACTCTCAACTTTGCCATCCTCACCTGCCGTCCGGACACGCCATGGCGTACCATCTTGCCGTCCGGAGGAGGCGGGGGTACCCGATGTAGGGCACTCTACGCGGGAGTCCTCCCACTATTTATAGGGGACTTGGCCTGGAGGGTGGTGCACGGAGCAGTGCAGTGCAATAAATTTTTAAGCCGGTTCACGGGCTCCCAGGCCGCCTGCAATTTCTGCGGTCTGGAAGAGTCCGTGTTCCATGTTTTTATTGAATGCACGAGTTTGCAGCCCCTGTTTTATTATTTAAAGGGGCTGCTCCTGAAATTCTGGCTGCACTTCAGTCCCACACTCCTGATCTTTGGGCACCCTGTGCGGAGGGGAGCGGGTAGGTCCGAGGGCCTCCTCGTAGGACTGCTCCTGGGCACGGCCAAGGGTACCATCAGCGGGTCCAGGCAGCTGGCGGTCGAGGGGGTCGTTCAGCCTGACTGCCTGCCTCTCTTCCGCTCTTACATCCGGTCCAGGGTGTCCTTGGAGATGGAGCACGCGGTGTCCACCGGTACGCTCGCGGCCTTCCGCGAGAGGTGGGCACCGGAGGGACTGGAGTGCATCATCACGCCCCGCAACCAAATTTTAATTTGATTTTATGTTTTAAATTTTAATTTGTTTTAATTGCCGGTGTTTTTTAGTGTCCCCCTCCCCTTTGCATATGGAGAAAAAAAATATGATTTTAGTGCCCCCAAAAAAAACTTTAAAAAAAATCAAAAACACAAAAAAAACAAAAAAAAAGCAAAAAAAAGGGCCTTGAAAATGTTTGGTGTGTCGGGGGGGACACGATTTAATGACAATGTTTTAGTTTTCTCCCAAAAAGAGTTCTGTGGACAAGCACTCCAAGGTCCCTTTGTTCATCTGCACTTTTAAGTGGCCTACCGCTTAATATGTATACCCTTTCCTTATTAGCCCTCCCAAAGTGCATCACCTCACACTTCTCGAATTAAATTCCATTTGTCACTGCTCTGCCCACCTGACCAGTAGATTGATATCCTCCTGCAGCCCGTGACTTTCCTCTTCATTATCAACCACTCAGCCAATTTTAGTGTCATCTGCAAACTTCTTCATCATACTCCCTATATTCAAATCTAGATCATTGATATATACCACAAAAAACAAGGGACCCAGAGCTCAATTTTCCCCAAAGCTTTTTTTTTGGCGTACTTGAAGAGTTATGCCCAGTTTTTGGGGCCCAATTTCGCCCCCCAAAAATTTTCTAAGTTTCCCCGTTGGATTTCTTCATTTTGGCGTGGCCTAACCTGTCCTTTAGTTTTGGAGGTGGATCCTTGATCTGCACCAAAAAGCTAAAGTTGCAAAGTGAAACATACAGCCAGCTCCCAACATATTAAAATACATTGCCTCAATTTAAAAACACATTAAAACTCATTGCATCAACTTAAAAACACATTAAAATATATTGCAGCAACTTACAAACACATTAAAATATATTGCAGCAACTTACCTCCAATTATTAAAGCCAGTCCCGCTCCATCGCCCCTAGCCCTGGCCGAAGGGCTTGCCGCTCTGCTTGCCTAGCACACACCGAGCCCCTTGCTGGTGCCAGTCCCGCTCCCCCCCACCCCCCAGCACCGAGTGCCTTGCCGGTCCCCTGCCCCTAGCCCTGGTCAAAGAGCTTGCCGGTCCGCTCCCCCGCCCCTAGTCCAGGCCGAGTGGCCTCCCGGTCCGCTCCCCCGCCACTATCCCAGGCCAACGGGCCTCCTCCCTCCCAGTCCCCGCACCTAACTACACCCGAAAGGCTCCCCCCTACATCCTCTCCCTCCCCCCCCCGTCACCTCTCTCTCCCTCTCTCTTATCTTTCCTGCTGCTGCTGTCCGGGCATCTGCTGCACTTACCTGCGCGGATTTCCTTACCTGCGCCAATTTCTTTAACTGTCCAGAAGGTTTTTCTGCAGAGGCCACATACGCTGTCCTAAGCAGAACTGGAATAACTCTCAGCTGGCCAAACTTGCCTAAATGTCCAGAATTGGCGTGGGTGGCAGGTTACGCCCCCTTTGGCTGAAAAAAACTTACCTAAAAAAATCGTAACGAACTGAGTTACGCTGGTACAAATTGATTGCGGAAACTGTTTTTTTAAACTTAGGCCAAAAAAAGCAGCCTGCTCCAAAAACACGGCACATATCACTAGGAAAAATTGGGCCCCAGTACTGAGCCCTGCGGAACCCCACTGGAAACATCCTTCTAGTCACAAAAACGTCCATCAACCATTACCCTTTGCTTCCTATCTCTAAGTCAATTTTAGATCCAACTAGCCACTTTGTCCTGTATCCCATGGGCTTTAACCTTCCTGACCAGTCTACCATGTGGGACCTTCTCAAAAGCTTAGCTAAAGTCCATACACACTACATCGTACGCACTACCCTCATCGACCCTCCTGGTTACCTCCTCAAAAAATTCAATCAAGTTAATCAAACACGATCATCCCTTAACAAATTTGTGTCGACTGTCCCTAATTAATCCATGCCTTTTCAAATGTAGATTTATCCTGTCTTTCAGGATTTTTTCCAATAATTTTGTCACCACTGAGGTTAGGCTGACAGGCCTGTAATTACTCAGCCTATCCCTTTCTCCCTTCTTAAACAAAGGTACCACATTAGGAGTTCTCCAGTCCTCCGGCACCGTGACCAAATCCAAAGAGGACTGGAAAATGATGGTCCAGGCCTCTGCTATTTCCTCTTTTACTTTGCTCAATAGCGTGGGATGCATTTCATCCGGGCCTGGGGACTTATCCACTTTCAAAGCTGCTAAAACCCTTCATATCTCCTCTCTCACTATGTTTATTCCATCCAGAATTTCACACTCCTCCTCGATAGCAGTATCTGCATTACCCCTTTCCTTTGTGAAAACAGACGCAAAGTATTCATTAAGAACCATACCAACATCTTCCGCCTCCACACAAAGATTACCCTCATGGTCTCTAATAGACCCTACCCTTTCTTTAGTTACCCTCTTGATCTTAATATATTTATAGAACATCGTTGGGTTTTCCTTAATTTTACTAGCCAAGAATTTTTCATGCTCTATCTTAGCATTCCTAATATCCTTTTTAATTTTACCTCTTAACTGTCTACATTCCTTCAAAGATTCTATAGTATTTAGCCGTCAGTATATGACATAAGCTTCCCTTTTTTTCTTTATCCTCCCCTGTAAGTCCCTAGATATCCAGAGGGCTCTAGAATTGTTATTCCCACCCTTTTTCTTTAAGGGCACATGTTTGGTCTGAGCCTTCCGGATCTCCTCCTTGAATGCCTCCCACTGTTCCCACACTGATTTACCCACAAGTAGCTGTTTCCAGTCCATTGTGGCCAAAATTTAGCAATATTAGCTTTTCCCCAATTTGGGACTTTTATTCCTTGTTTATACTTGTCCTTATCCATAACTAACTTGAGTCTGACTGAATTATGGTCACTGGCACCCAAGTGCCCTCCCACTAATACCCCTTCAACCTGCCCAGCTTCATTCCCCAAAACTAAATCCAAAACCGCCCACTCTCGTGTTGAACTTGCTACATACTGACTAAAAAGGTTCCCTTGAATGCATTTTAAGAATTCCGCACTCTCTGTACCCTTCACACTACATTTGTCCCAATCAATATTAGAATAGTTAAAATCCCCTACTATTACTGCCCTATGGTTTTTGGACTTCACAGCAATTTTCCTACATATTTGCTCCTCTATCTCTCTCCCACTGTTTGGGGGTCTCTAAAACATGGCCAGCAGTGTGATCGCCCCTTTTTTATTTTTCAATTCAACCCATATGGCCTCATTTCATGATCCCTCTAACATATCATCCATCCTCACCGTTGTAATAGTTTATTTAATCAATACTGTGACCCCCCCCCCAACCTTTTTACCCCCTCTCTGTCTTGTCTAAAAATCCTGTAACCAGGAATATTGATCTGCCAAACCTGCCCCTCTTTCAGCCATATCTCTGTAATGGCTATAATATCATACTCCCAAATGTCTACCTGTGCTCTTAGCTCATCCGCCTTGTTCGCTATACTCCTTGCATTGAAGTATATAACATTTAGCACAAGAAGACCTCCTTGATTACTACTTACTAAGCCTTGTTTCCTCTGTCTTACAGATTTGCTTTCTAAATTCTTGCTATCCAATTTCTGTTTTACTTCCTTCCCTATTGAATTTGTTCTCAGGTTCCCATCCCCCTGCCAAGCTAGTTTAAACTCTTCCCAACAGCACTAGCGAAACTCCCCGCAAGGATATTGGTCCCAGCACTGTTGAGGGCAATCCGTCTGGTTTGTAAAGGTCCAATCTCCCCCAGAAGCGGTCTCAATGCCTCGAGAATTTAAAGCCCTCCCTCCTACACCAACTCTCCAGCCATCTGTTCATCCTCTCTACCCTTCTATTCTTGTACTCATTAGCACGTGGCACCGGTAGTAACCCGGAGATTACTACCTTTGAGGTCCTACCCTTTAATTTTCTTCCTAGCTCCCAAAATTCTGCCTGTAGGACCTCATCCCTCTTTCTATCTATGTCGTTGGTCACGATATGGACCATGGCCTCTAGCTGTTTACCCTCCCCCCCCCAGAATGTCCTGCTTTTGCTCTGTGACATCCTTGACCCTGGCATCAGGGAGGCACTATACCATTCTGGAGTCACGTCTATGGCCGCAGAAACGCCTCTCTGTTCCCCTAACTATAGAATCCCCTATCACTAGAGCTCTTTTATTCTTCGTCCCTCCCCCCTGTGCAGCTGAGCCACCCGTGGTGCCTTGGAATTGATCTTAGCTGCACTCCCCAGAGGCACCATCGCCCTCACCGGTGCTCCGAAGTGAATATCGGTTTGAAAGCGAGATGGACTCATGGGGGGACTCCTGCACTACCTGTCTAGCATTCTTGCTCCGTCTGGTGGTCACCCACTTCCCCTCTGCCTGCATGCTTTTAAACTGCGGGGTGACCACCTCCTGAAACGTGCTATCCATGTAGCTCTCAGCCCCGCAGATGCACCATATTGACTCCAGCCGCCGCTCAAGCTCCGAAACACGGAGCTCGAATAGTTGAAGCTGGAGACACCTCCTGCACACATGGTTGTCTAGGCATTGCGTAGCATTCAGGACTTCCCACATATCGCAGGATGTGCATTCCATAGGATTGAGCTGCCCTGCCGTCCTTCTAATTAAACTTATCTAATTTAAAATCTAATTAAAAGAAAAAGAGAAAATGAGAGATACTTACCAATCAAACAGCCAACTTCTTACCCACCTGGACAAGGGCTATGAGATCCTCATCAGAATTGAACTCCTCTCTGATCTCCGGGTCTCCTGCTTCTCGGACCTTCTCTGAGGATCGGGAATCTTCGGAATTCTCTACCCCAGAGAGCTGTGGAGGCTGAGTCATTGAATATATTCAAGGCTGAGATAGACAGATTCTTGAACTATAGGGGAGTCAAGGGTTATGGAGAACAGGCAGGAAAGTGGAGTTGAGGCCATGATCAGATCTGCCATGATTTTGTTGAATAACAGAGCAGGCTCGAGGGGTCATAAGGCCTACTCCTGCTCCTATTTCTTATGTTCTTATATTCTTAGTAGCTGTTATCCAGGATGCAGCCATTATGCCTTTACTGCATGGCATTCTGTGTTGCCAATATTATTAGAAGGAGAAGAAACACTGTGTGGATGGTTGTTATGAAAAATGGAACTATCTTTTCAGTCATAGCTAATCCTAACCCCCTCCAACCCATCCCATGAAAAAACATCAGAGAAACATTTCAGCTTGGACACCTCTGCCGTTCTTTGACTACCACCTGAACCTTCAAGAAACGTGCGCCATCGATCTTCAGCACAATGAAATATTGTGTTCTATCGGGCGATGATTGTGGACAATACTTCAAATGGAATCCCACATTGGTTGTGGTAGTTCCCAACTTAGCTTTGTACATGGTTGGCCCCAGAAAAAATTGGTGTAAAAGTATGGATCACACA
This sequence comes from Pristiophorus japonicus, assembly GCF_044704955.1. Classification (NCBI taxonomy): domain Eukaryota; kingdom Metazoa; phylum Chordata; class Chondrichthyes; family Pristiophoridae; genus Pristiophorus; species Pristiophorus japonicus. The sequence continues at coordinate 197,760,743 of NC_091977.1, forward strand.
TCCCAGTAAACATCTTCCTCATTTAGAGCAAAGTATGATTGAATGTTTTGATTCCATTGGTAACCTTCTCATGTAAGTAGCATCTGTGCATTTACTGGAGGGTGACCACCCTCCTTTGGTGTACATCCAGGAGCAGGACCTCCAACTCGATAACATCAAAGTACATAAGAACATAAGAATTAGGAGCAGGCGTATGCCATATGCCTTTCAAGCCTGCTCTGCCATTCAATAAGTTCATGGCTGATCTTCGACCTCAACTACACTGTCCCGCTCTATCCCCATATCCCTTGATTGCCTGAGAGTCCAAAAATCTATCGATCTCTGTCTTGAATATACTCAATGATTGAGCATCCACAGCCCTCTGGGGTAGAGAATTCTAAAGATTCACAACCCTCTGAGTGAAGAAGTTCTTCCTCATCTCAGTCCTAAATGCCAACCCCTTATCCAGAGACGATGACCCCTAGTTCTAGACTCTCCAGCCAGGGGAAACAACTCTCAGCAACGACCCTATAGAGCTCTCAAAGAAATTAAGATGATTCAATGAGATCAACTCTTATTCTTCTAAACTCCAGACAGTATACGCTCAATCTCTTCAGTCTTTCTTAATATGACAGCCATCTCATCCCAGGAATCAATCTAGTGAGCCTTTGTTGCACCTCCTTTAAGGCAAGTATATTATTAGTTAAGAAGACCAAAGCCATACACAGTACTCAGGTGTGAAAACAGGGTTCCGTGGAATTTCTGCCAAAGTTACAACAACAGAGCAGGAGAAGTCCAGAGGGAGTTCACTCCTATTGTTTCAGTTTATTTGACCATCCCCTAACATTCTGATAAATAGGCAGTCTTCCTCCCAGGTGCCTTGTTTAATTTATATCCACGTTTTGTTACTCTTTCGCAACATGAATGTCTCTGAATTCAACCAAATTGGGTTCTAAGGTTGGAATAATTACCTCAGTACACTCTCCAAAACACGGGAACAAATGAAACCAATGCAGTGTGGCAGGAATTGGGAGGCAGCAAAGCTAATTTAGTTTTCATGTTACACATTCCATAATTTACTGTGCCTTTAACTGATGAACCCTTCGTGTCTTGTAAACTGTGTCTTGAGGAATATCCTTTAGATCAAATGACGACATTATTGCAGTGCTTTATTATGTGGTGTGTTAGGGATAGTCAATGTATAAATGCAAAAATTGTTTTCAAAATATAAGCAGGCAAATATAGTTACCTCAACATACATAATCTGGAAGAGATTTGGAAACCTTCTAGCTTCTGGGCATTGGAAAATTCTAATTAAAGCTATAAATTAAATCCTTTGCTCTTTGTGGACAAAACAAACTCTGGGGATATTATTGACTGCTTTCATGAAAACGAATTAAGGCTATTGCAGGGATTTGCTTGTGCATATATTTCATCTATTATTAAACCAATGATATACAAAAATGCCCTGCAAGCAACCTTAAATTAAAATATAGACATTCAAATACAGGCAACTTTGCACATGTTTCTGCTAAAAGTGATTGTGAACACTTGAATGCAGTCACTCAGTCTTCAGCCCTCAAATGTGCATTCCAATGTGCTTGACAAATCTTCTGGAATTTTTTGAGGATGTTTCCAGTAGAGTGGATAAGGGAGAACCAGTTGATGTGGTATATTTGGACTTTCAGAAGGCGTTCGACAAGGTCCCACACAAGAGATTGATGTGCAAAGTTAGAGCACATGGGATTGGGGGTAGTGTACTGACATGGATTGAGAACTGGTTGTCAGACAGGAAGCAAAGAGTAGGAGTAAATGGGTACTTTTCAGAATGGCAGGCAGTGACTAGTGGGGTACCGCAAGGTTCTGTGCTGGGGCCCCAGCTGTTTACACTGTACATTAATGATTTAGATGAGGGGATTAAATGTAGTATCTCCAAATTTGCGGATGACACTAAGTTGGGTGGCAGTGTGAGCTGCGAGGAGGATGCTGTGAGGCTGCAGAGCGACTTGGATAGGTTAGGTGAGTGGGCAAATGCATGGCAGATGAAGTATAATGTGGATAAATGTGAGGTTATCCACTTTGGTGGTAAAAACAGAGAGACAGACTATTATCTGAATGGTGACAGATTAGGAAAAGGGGAGGTGCAAAGAGACCTGGGTGTCATGGTACATCAGTCATTGAAGGTTGGCATGCAGGTGCAGCAGGCGGTTAAGAAAGCAAATGGCATGTTGGCCTTCATAGCAAGGGGATTTGAGTACAGGGGCAGGGAGGTGTTGCTACAGTTGTACAGGGCATTGGTGAGGCCACACCTGGAGTATTGTGTACAGTTTTGGTCTCCTAACCTGAGGAAGGACATTCTTGCTATTGAGGGAGTGCAGCGAAGGTTCACCAGACTGATTCCCGGGATGGCGGGACTGACCTATCAAGAAAGACTGGATCAACTGGGCTTGTATTCACTGGAGTTCAGAAGAATGAGAGGGGACCTCATAGAAACATATAAAATTCTGACTGGGTTAGACAGGTTAGATGCAGGAAGAATGTTCCCAATGTTGGGGAAGTCCAGAACCAGGGGTCACAGTCTAAGGATAAGGGGTAAGCCATTTAGGACCGAGATGCGGAGGAACTTCTTCACCCAGAGAGTGGTGAACCTGTGGAATTCTCTACCACAGAAAGTTGTTGAGGCCAATTCACTAAATATATTCAAAAAGGAGTTAGATGAGGTCCTTACTGCTAGGGGGATCAAGGGGTATGGCGAGAAAGCAGGAATGGGGTACTGAAGTTGAATGTTCAGCCATGAACTCATTGAATGGCGGTGCAGGCTAGAAGGGCCGAATGGCCTACTCCTGCACCTATTTTCTATGTTTCTATGTTTCTAAAACAACTCCCCCACCACATAGGTTAGACAATTGTCACTAAAGTTCAGCAATATTCTGTTTGAGAGTCACAATCCTCTGACATTTCACTAAGCATATTCTCCTGGGTACCTTGTGGATCCTGAATGCTCCACTTCATGCATGTTGCACACATCCTAAGCTGTCCCTGTGACCCTGCCATTTTGCTCTGTGCTGGTCCCTTCTAAATTTGACTAAACCAACTTTTATCCAATCTGCCCGGATAGTATGAGCCTGAGCTTACTCTCAGCACCAAACTGCCTTAAGAACCAAAACTCTCTGAATTCAGTTTCTGCTGAGTCTCTTGAGTTTGTGTATCTTGCTTACATAGGATTACATCGGATATATGGCACAGAAACAGGCCATTTGGCCCAATCAGTCAATGCTGGCATTTATGCTCCATTCGAGCCTCCTCCCATCTTTCCTCATCTAAATCTATCCTGGAAGGTTGTCTTTGTATATCAGTTGGAACTTAGCAAGCTGGTGGTTTCCCTCAGTCCAGGGTTTGTCTAGTAGGGGTCCACGGGCTCCTAGGAGTCCATGAGAAGATTCCAAAATATCCTTTAATGTGTAGGCAAAATAAATATTTTTTTTGCCCAAACAAAAAATGGTGACACCCATTCTCAAATTGGCATATCTCCACAGTAGGCATACGGTAGTATAGTGAGGGCACTGAAAACTGGAGGGCAATTGGAAGCTATCAGCAGCATCAGCAGATCTTTGAAAAAGGGGTGTGGTTATCAAGCAGCACGCGGAGGTGAAGGATGCACCTGGAGACAGACAGCAGCACGTGGGAATAGTCCTAGCAACTCACCAGGAGACAGTAAGGCTTCGACTTTTAGGTAAGGCCCAGTTTCCCTCGGGGCAAGGGGGGGGGGGGTTTTGATGGTTAACCAGATGAGTTGCAGCCCGGCCCACCCCTTCAGCCTCCCCTCCATGGAACCGGCCTTTGCCAAGGCTCTGCCTTCCCCTGTCCAGACTCCGGCTGTGCTGGGGTTGCTATTTAGTCATCTGCAGGCAGCCGCCCCAATAACCCATGAGGCAGGAAATTGGCCCGGAAACTCATCGCACAACGCCTCCCTAGAACTGGGAATTAATGTAGTGCAGGTATATAATATGACTTATCAAAGCATGCCCCATTATATGGAGGTAAAAAGAAAATTACTGCAACAGAACACACACTGCGAAAGAACAGGTCAGTCAACATCTACAGGAAGAGCAGGCTAAATTTCTTTATAAGGGGTTGGGGTATCTGATCCTTTATACAAACATAGAAACATAGAAAATAGGTGCAGGAGTAGGCCATACGGCCCTTCGAGCCTGCACCACCGTTCAATAAGATCATGGCTGATCATTCCCTCAGTACCCCTTTCCTGCTTTCTCTCCATACCCCTTGATCCCCTTAGCCGTAAGGGCCATATCTAACTCCCTCTTGAATATATCCAATGAACTGGCATCAACAACTCTCTGCGGCAGGGAATTCCACAAGTTAACAACTCTCTGAGTGAAGAAGTTTCTCCTCATCTCAGTCCTAAATGGCCTACCCCTTATCTTAAGACTGTGTCCCCTGGTTCTGGACTTCCTCAATATCGGGAACATTCTACCCGCATCTAACCTGTCCTGTCCCGTCAGAATCTTGTATGTTTCTATGAGATCCCCCTCATCCTTCTAAACTCCAATGTATAAAGGCCTAGTTGATCTGGTCTCTCCTCATATGTCAGTCCAGCCATCCCGGAAATCAGTCTGGTGTACCTTCGCTGCACTCCCTCAATTGCAAGAACGTCCTTCCTCAGATTAGGAGACCAAAGCTGAACACAATATTCTAGGTGAGGTCTCACCAAGGTCCTGTACAACTGCAGTAAGACCTCCCTGCTCCTATACTCAAATCCCCTAGCTATGAAGGCCAAAATAACATTTGCCTTCTTCACCACCTGTTGTACCTGTATGCCAACTTTCAATGACTGATGAACCATGACACCCAGGTCTCGTTGCACCTCCCCTTTTCCTAATCTGCCACCATTCAGATAATATTCTGTCTTCGCGTGTTTGTCCCCAAAGTGGATAACCTCACATTTATCCACATTATACTGCATCTGCCATGCATTTGCCTACTCACCTAACCAGTCCAAGCCACCCTGCAGCCTCCTAGTGTCCCCCTCACAGCTCACACCGCCATCCAGTTTAGTGTCATCTGCAAACTTGGAGATATTACACTCAATTCCTTCAACAAATCATTGATGTATATTGTAAAGAGCTGGGGTCCCAGCACTGAGCCCTGCGGCACTCCACTAGTCACTGCCTGCCATTCTGAAAAGGACCCGTTTATCCCGACTCTCTGCTTCGTGTCTGCCAACCAGTTTTCTATCCACATCAGTATATTACCCCCAATACCATGTGCTTTGATTTTGCACACCAATCTCTTGTGTGGGACCTTGTCAAAAGCCTTTTGAAAGTCCAAATACACCACATCCACTGATTCTCCCTTGTCCACTCTACTAGTTACATTCTCAAAAAATACCAGAAGATTTGTCAAGCATGATTTCCCCTTCATAACTTCATGCTGATTTGGACCGATCATGTCACTGCTTTCCAAATGCGCTGCTATTTCATCCTTAATAATTGATTCCAACATTTTCCCCACTACTGATGTCAGACTAACCGGTCTATAATTATCCACTTTCTCTCTCTCTCCCTTTTTAAAAAGTGGTGTTACATTAGCTACCCTCCAGTCCATAGGGACTGATCCAGAGTCGATAGACTGTTGGAAAATGATCACTAATGCATCCACTATTTCTAGAGCTACTTTCTTAAGTACTCTGGGTTGCAGCCTATCAGGCCCCGGGGATTTATTGGCCTTCAATCCCATCAATTTCCCTAACACAATTTCCCGCCTAATAAGGATATCCTTCAGTTCCTCCTTCTCGCTAGACCCTCGGTCCCCTAGTACTTCCGGAAGGTTATTTGTGTCTTCCTTCGTGAAGACAGAAACAAAGTATTTGTTCAATTGGTCTGCCATTTCTTTGTTCCCCATTATAAATTCAACTGAATCCGACTGCAAGGGACCTACGTTTGTCTTCACTAATCTTTTTCTCTTCACATATCTATAGAAGCTTTTGCAGTCAGTTTTTAGGTTCCTAGCTAGCTTCTTCTCGTACTCTATTTTCCCCCTCTTAATTAAATCCTTTGTCCTCCTCTGCTGAATTCTAAATTTCTCCCAGTCCTCAGGTTTGTTACTTTTTCTGGCCAATTTATATGCCTCTTCCTTGGATTTAACACTATCCTTAATTTCCCTCGTTAGCCACGGTTGAGCCACCTTCCCCGTTTTATTTTTACTCCAGATAGGGATGTACAAGTGTTGAAGTTCATCCATGTGATCTTTAAATGTTTGCCATTACCTATCCACTGTCAACCCTTTAAGTATCATTTGCCAATCTATTCTAGCCAATTCACGCCTCAAACCATCGAAGTTACCTTTCCTTAAATTCAGGACCCTAGTTTCTGAATTAACTGTGTCACTCTCCAACTTAATAAAGAATTCTACCATGTTATGGTCACTCTTCCCCAAGGGGCCTCGCACAACAAGATTGCTAATTAGTCCTTTCTCATTACACAATACCCAGTCTATGATGGCCAGCTCCCTAGTTGGTTCCTCGACATATTGGTCTAGAAAACCATCCCTAATACACTCCAGAAAATCTTCCTCCTCTGCATTGCTACCAGTTTGGTTAGCCCAATCAATATGTACATTAAAGTTACCCATGATAACTGCTGTACCTTTATTGCATGCATCCCTAATTTCTTGTTTGATGCTGTCCCCAACCTTAGTACTACTGTTTGGTGGTCTGTACACAGCTCCCACTAGCGTTTTCTGCCCCTTGGTTTTCCGTAGTTCCACCCATATCGATTCCACATCATCCAAGCTAATGTCCTTTCTTACTATTGCATTAATTTCCTCTTTAACCAGCAATGCCACCCCACCTCCTTTTCCTTTCTGTCTATCCTTCCTAAATGTTGAATACCCCTGGATGTTGAGTTCCCAGCCTTGGTCACCCTGGAGCCATGTCTCCATGATGCCAATTACATCATACCCATTAACTGCTATCTGCGCAGTTAATTCGTCCACCTTATTCCGAATACTCCTCGCATTGAGGCACAGAGCCTTCAGGCTTGTCTTTCTAACACACTTTAACCCTTTAGAATTTTGCTGTAACGTGGCCCTTTTTGCTTTTTGCCTTAGGTTTCTCTGCCCTATTACCCACCTGGGGTATTTGATGCTCTGCTCATCCATGTGGGGTATCTGATGATACGTCCGCCCATTTGAGGCTGGATTATCATGCTTTACTCACCATTCGGGTGATGGCTAAGATATTTTTTATATATATATATTTTGATTCTTGGGATGGGGGCACGGCTGGGATTTATGCCCATCCCTAGTTGGTGTATATTTATTACATGCTGAAAGCGCAGAAATGAACACGTTCACAGGTTATATAATACATTCTTTATACAAGGTGCAATGTTTCTCATGAAGTAAGTAAACCAAAAATAAAAATAAATATATATGTTTAATTGTATAACTAATTTTTATGCAGAAAAAATACTTGTGTTGTGTTACAGGGGGTCTGTGGAATTTTTATAACACGGGGGGACGGCCCCAGAGCAGAAATGTTGAGAACTGCTGCCTTAGTCTCGACCCCAGTCAGAATAGTTATGCAATCAATTGACACCTCGGGCTGGATCTCCCTTTTTCCAGCAGGGTAGCAGCAGGTCGGGACTTCCAATTTCCCCTCAGACCCCACCGCAACCCTGACCCATTTTCCTGGGTTGAGATTATTTAGGGATAGAATGGGCGGGCTTCCGGCAGGATTCCCACCACCAAGAGGCAGCCTGCTGTCCAAGCAGAACTAGAGAACCTCCAGCTCAGCTTTTAAAGGGGGCGAAGAGCCTCAGTGGTGAACATTGCTTCAGACTCTGTAAGGTTCGGCTGGGACCAAGGCCAGCAAAGGTAAACACATCTGGAGGGAGAGGAAGCCTCTACCAAGCACTCTCCCTTCATCAGGAGACTTCAAGGCCATTGCTGCTGCTACCTCAGGACTACCACCATCTTCACAAGGCTGTGACAAGGGCCATCAGTATTTCCATGCCGTGGATGGAAAAAAGGCAGCCTGCAGTGCTTCATGCGAGTGTTGGGGAGAAAAACCCAGGTCTGGGTGGAGAAGTGGCAATAGGCCTCACTGCCCCATCTCTCCACCGCTATTTGTAGCTGCTTGTGTCGGAACAAACATCTAGCTGCTTAGGAACAGCTGTGAGGGTGCTAATCTTCAACAGCTGGAAATGTAAAAATTTAAGCAATAAATCTTTGAGCAATACATTTCCCTTATCCACTGCTGAACTCCCTTAGGAAGCAAAGGTCTCTCATTCAAAATTAAAACTCTCAGCTTCTACTTCTCTTCTGAGTCTCTTGAGCCTTTGATTTTCACCAAAAGCTTTTTTTTTATTTGTGGCTGTGAAAAAATAATCCAATAATGAATTGTTGGGAATTTAACAGGAAAAAAGGTCATTCACCTGCACTCACCTTCCACTTAGTGATTCTTTATGCAAATTATTCAAATTTAGCAATTGGTTAATTAATAATAACGTATCAGCTGGTTTCATATTTGTGTTTGCAGTTTGCTCCACTGACTGAAAAGATACAAAAGACCCTCATCCCAGCTTAAAATAAAATGGACGACTCACAGACAGAATTCCAAATTTGAAATGAACGGATTATATCTGTCTGGGTTAATTCACATGTCCAAAATATGGTAAAATTCTGGGAAATTGAGCAAAGATTGATTTGAACACATTCAAAACATTTTTCATGCACACTCCAGTTTCATACTTCTGCTACAATTCCACAACCAGCACATTAAAAAAAGGAATGAGTAAAGAGCATTCAGCCCATCGAGTTAGTTCTTTACAAGAGGCTACATATAAATTGCATCCCAGTGATGCCTCTCCATGTTATCCCATCAGAGGTACGACTTCCCAGCTGAGCTTGTTCAGTGGGTAAGCAGTTGATGTCTGTGGCTGCTGTTGTAAACTGTTATACATGTCACACCTTCGCTCATTGCAAACATTGGGGTGTGAATTTCAGACCAACCCAAACAATCTGCTTCGATAATCGAACTACAATTCAAGTATATGACTTTACATCAGTTTTTCATAGGCTTATCTGGAAGATGTCTATTTTCTGCTTTTCCATCTGATCCCTTGCTGCCTTAAGTAGAGGGTGCAGTTGTTATACATCTGTCCAACCTCTGGTAGCCTAGTAGGTCCATGTTGTCCAAGGACACGCCATGGATTTTGATGACCGGAGGACAGTGCTGTGTGGAGATGTCAGGTTGGTGGAGGACCTTTGTCTTACGGATGTTTAGCTTAAAGCCCATGCTTTCATGCCCCTCAGTGAAGATGTTGACGATGGCTTGGAGTTCGGCCTCTGAATGTGTCATCCGCATACTGTAGTTCGATGACAGGGGATGGGACTACCTTGGATCTAGCCTGGAGGCAGCGAAGGTTGAACAGGTTCCCATTGGTTCTATAGTTTAGTTCCACTCCAGCGGGGAGCTTGTTGAGGATGAGGTGGAGCATTGCAGCAAGGAAGATTGAGAAAAGCGTTGGTGCGATGACACAGCCCTGCTTCACCCTGGTCCAGACGTGGATTGAGTCTGTGGTGGATTCGTTGGTCAGAATCATGGCTTGCATGTCATCGTGGAGGGTGGTGACAAACTTTTGGGGGCAGCCGAAACAGAGGAGGACGCTCCATAGTCCCTCACGGTTGACAGTGAGGATAAAGGTCGTCATGTACAAGGGTTGATGCTGTTCCCTGCATTTCTCTTGTAGTTGCAGTGCGGTCCGTTGTACCCCTTAGTTGGCAGAATCCGCATTGCAACTCTGGGAGGACCTCTTCAGCCACATAGACCATTTCCCATACCTCAGGAGCCTACTATCAGCAAGGGCAGACATCGATGACCAACACCGCCTCCAGTGTGCCAGCGCAGTCTTCGGTCGCCTGAGGAAGAGAGTTTTTGAAACCAGGACCTCAAATCTGACACCAAGCTTATGGTCTACAGGGCAGTAGTGATACCCGCCCTCCTATATGGCTCAGAGACGTGGACCATATACAGCAGGCATCTCAAAGCGATGGAGAAGTACCAATAACGCTGCCTCCACAAGATCCTGCAAATCCACTGGGAGGACAGATGCACCATTGTCAGTGTTCTCGATCAGGCCAACATCCCTAGCATTGAAGCACTGACCACACTCGACCAGCTCCGTTGGGCGGGCTACACTGTCTGCATGCCCGACACGAGACTCCCAAAGCAAGCGCTTATCTTGGAATTCCTACATGGCAAGTGAGCCCCAGGTGAGCAGAGGAAACGCTTCAAGGACACCCTCAAAGCCTCCTTGAGAAAGTGTAACATCCCCACCGGCACCTGGGAGTCCCTGAACAAAGACCACCCAAAATGGAGGAAGAGCATCCGGGAGGGCGCTGAGCATCTCAAGTCTTGTCGCCGAGAGCGTGCAAAAATCTAGCGCAGACAGCGGAAGGAGCGTGCGGCAAACCGGACTCCCCACCCACCCTTTCCTTCAATGACTGTCTGCCCCACCTGTGACAGAGACTGTAATTCCTGCATTGGACTGTTCAGCCTCCTGAGAACTCACTTTTAGAGTGGAAGCAAGTTTTCCTCGATTTTGAGGGACTGCCTATGATGATGATGAGCCTAGTAGGAAGGGGGAATGACAACTTCTTCATGTTCCTCTGGTTCTTTGTTCACTATTCAAAAATGGCAGTTTCACTAAAAGTCATTGGTAAAGGATTACTGCCATTTAAACTTCTACACCATAGCTTCAAAATTTGGCCTTACAACACTGCATCCAAACTCGAGACTCCAATGAGCCCAATTGCATGTTTCTTGTTATAGCTCTAAACTGATCAGGGCACGGGACAGTTTTGAAATGCTAAGATCTGTCACCATTCAAAATATAGATGAAAGAAAGTTTTACATTCATGTAACATCCTTTCACATTTCTTGATGCTTTCAAAACACTTCAAGTATAATAATATAGTTTCAAAGTGGTTGTTATGTAAGCAGCACAGCAGTCATATTGTCCACAAAAAGATCCCATAGGCAGCAGTGAAATTAGTGATGAGTCAATCTATTTTTGGTAGTAATGGTTGAGAGAGGAATGTTGGCCAGGACACTGAGAAAGCTTCCTACTCTTCTTCACATATTACTATGGGATCTTAACATCTATCTGAACCACCTGAAAAAACAGTTAGGGCCTCAGATCTCAGTGCTCCTCCAATTCTGGTCTCATGCACATCCCCGATTTCCATCGCCTCTGTTGTGTCCTACGATGCTCTAACAATGTCTCACGAGGCTGTGTGTTGTACTTGAACTGCAGTGACCTTAGTTCTTTATTAGTTAACTCCAACGTGAGGATCACACCTGATGGCCTGCCTTTTATACTAGGCCAGGCACACCTGTACAGGTAACCTACGAGTCTCCCACTGCTGTGCCCTCTGGTGGCACACCTTGTGATAGTACCAACAGTAGCCATGTAGGATACATGACATCACTCTCCCCCAAGCCTTTAGTGCAAATTGTCTCTGCATTGATTGTGCTCTGGGCTTAGCTCTATCTGGTTAACCCTTGGCAGGTCGTTTCAATCATGGGTGAGTGGTTGGTGCAGTAGAGTTCTGGTGGTTGCTGTTTGTGTATGTCCCTGACCACTCCATTCTTCCCCTCCCACATATAGGTTATGCCGGAGGCTCAGTGTGTTCATATACATTCAAGTTCAGGAAGACAAGTTTGCATTCATTTGTGGTTTCGTTGTGAGACCGGTACACTAGTCTGGTGAGATACATTAGCGATGCGTGCTGGGGATCGGTGACCGGTGCTTAAGGACAAGCTAGTTCCAGAACTGCTGGATGGTGTCCCTGCAGTCTGATGGTGGCGCGGTGCCGAGTGCTGGCAGTGGGAACCCAGTTGGCTCGAGTTGCCTGCTCTTGGGGCTGTTGCCGTGGTTCCTAGCATCAGGCAGGTTCACAGATGCCTGTGACCTCCCAGTCCTTTCCTTGCGCCCCGGGTCACTGCTGCTCCCTCAGGGGCTGTCGTCTAGCAGTGCACAGGGAACTGCTGACTCGCTAGCCTGGACGTTGTTTGGTTTGGGATCCTGGCTGGTCCCAGTCCCCTTTGGGAGGACTGTAGCGAGTGACCCTTCGTTTCCGGGTATGGCCTTGGTGGCGATGGGGTCTGGGGGCCGTGCCTTAGCACAGTTTGCTCTTTCAGGCTCGTGGCGGTTGGTGCCATCAGGTGCCTGAGAGGTGTAGCTGATCAGGGTCAGGGTATCAATACTGGTGCCTGAGATCACTTGCTCTGCAGCTCGTGTGTATTGGCTGCTTGTGGCCACATTCCATAACTCTGGCCCCAGGGACGCAGGCTACAGCATTGGGTAGCTCACTGGACCTGTGTGCTCCCAATGGATGTCTGCCCGCTGCATTGGCTGCATGCAGTTGAAATCCTACATTGCACAACTTTACATTACTTATTGTAGATGCTCTGTAGCTCTGATCGCGATAGCACGACTTTTCCTCACTGGTTGCATGTACACAATTCTGATCATCAATTACACATTTTACATGGTCGCGTGACTTTTCCTTGCTTATTGCATGTACACAACTCTGATCATCAGTTACACATTTTATCGCTAACTTACAGTGGCTATTACATTGCTTGAGTGTGTGGAACTGTCCCTTTAATTGTAGTGGTTTGCAGGCCTCCTTTAAGAGAGCCTTGCTTTCTTTATCCCAATCCTCTTCTCCATTTGGTGCCACGTGTTGCTGCAGCAGCGCTGCACCTCGTGGTCTGGCCGTGGCCATCTTTTTCTTCAGCGCCTCACCTCATGGTTTGGGCACCATATTTCCTCCATCCACGATGTCGACTGCGGTGATCCTCTTTGTTAAGTCCTGACTCTAATGTACTGACTTACACGAGACACATGCTGAAGTCAAGGTCACTCAGGACCTGCACCTTTAATTCCAGCTCTCCAGTGCTGCACTTGCCTGAGACCTCCCTTTATATACCACAGTGGGACAGGTATGGAGTGTCTCCTGCAAGTGCACCCCTGGTGGTAAGGTATGCTTATTGTTACAGGTCATATCCAGTTACAGTCATGTATAGCATGGTAAGATACAGTTATGTACAGTAATGTGAGATACATGACATCACCCTCCCCCAAGGTCTTATTGCCTTTAAAGATTCAGTCTCTCGGGTGGTCTGCGCTCTCGCGTGGAGCGTTTTAGTTGTGGTTCAGTTGTTTGCCTTGGTGGCTGTTTTTTGTTCATTGTGATTGCTGGTATCCCGCCTGGGCTGTCTGTTGAGACTGCCCTTTCCTCAGGTTGTTCCACCTGTCTGTCCACCAGGTGTGGTGTGAGTTCCACATTGTAGTCTGCCTCTGGTTCTTCAGTGTTATCAGTGAATCTACTTTTTACTTGGTCTACATGCCTCCGGCAGGTTTGGCCATTGTCCATTTGTACAACCAATAGCCTGTTTCCCTCTTTGTCTGTTACTGTCCCTGCAAGCCATTTGGGACACCGGCCATAGTTTAGCACAAACACTTTGTCCCCTATCTCATTCCACCTCCCCCTCGAAGTTCAGTCATGGTACTCAGTTAGCTTTTGACACTTAGCCTCAATAATTTCAAGCATGTCTGGGAGGATGAACGAGAGCCTGGTCTTTAAGGTTCGTTTCAACAATAGTTGCGCTGGGGGAACCCCAGTCAACGAATGCGGACGAGATCTGTATGCCAGCAGCAGTCGCGACAGGCGGCTCTGCAGCATGGGACCTTGGATTCTGAGCATGCCTTGTTTAATGATCTGCACTGCTTGCTCCGCCTGACCATTGGAGGCCGACTTGAAAGGTGCCGTCTTAACGTGATTTATACCGTGGTCAACTATAAAATCGTGAAATTCTGCGCTGGTGAAGCACGGACCATTATCACTGACCAATATGTCAGGAATGCCGTGCATTACAAATTGGAGGCATCTTGGTGTAAGAACAGTGGATATTGATCGTGATAACCCGCTGTACCTCGGCATCCTGTGCACTGTTCCAACCGTCTTCTGGTCCGCTTTCCGACCCTTCCGATTCATATACCAGCCGAGCTGCTGTTTTTCTGCACATGCAAGCCAGATGCCCTGTGTAGTTGCAGTTTCTACAAATGGCATGCTGAAATCAACACACCCTGGTTGAGTGCCTTCCCCCACATCTCCAACACAGACCGTTTCCATTGTTTCCGAAGGATGAGCTGCGTCTGGCTGATCTCCCTTGAGCTTCTCTCAATCTGTTGTTGATTGCTCGCATTGTGGGTTGATGAGGTGTGATCGGCCATTCAGGTGGCCCTTGATTTTGATGGCTTCTGGCGCCACTGTCTGTTGTTGAAGGCCTGCTCTCCTGCCTTTGTCTGTGTGTGGGGGTAGCAGCTTGCCTCACAATGTGAACCCCTTGTTCCGATGCCTCGTTGGTTGTCGTACCCGAAGTATAGATCAGCCTCGTTTCTTCTTCGCCTGCCAAGAACGCCTGTGCGATCAGTGCTGCTCTAGAGTCAAGTTCTTAATCTCTACAAGCTTTTAGAATATGCCTGCGTGGCTTATTCCTTCAATAAAAAAGTCTCTCAGTACTTCTCTCTTTAGTTCATCGAGGAACTCACATGAACTAGCCAGCCTCCGAAGTTCCGCCACGAAGTCGGGTATGCTCTAGCCCACACAGCGTCTATAGTTGTAGAACCTGTGACTAGCCATGTGTAGGTTGCTCGCTGGCTTCAGGTGGTCTCTCACCAGTGTGCTTAACTCCTCAAATGACTTGCTTGCTGGTTTCTCGGGTGCCAGCAGGTCTTTCATTAAAGTGTATGTTTTCGAGCCACAGCTGGTCAAGAGATGGGCTCTTCTCTTGTCGTCCAGCCAGTCTTTGGTCACAAAGCTTTGCTGGAGCCTTTCTATAAAGTCATCCCAATTGTCTTCAGCATTGTATTTCTGATCTGAGCTGTTGGTAGCCATTCTGTGGATTCTGTGATCCCGTAACTCGTCGCCACTGTTAAGTTCTGACTCTAATGTACTGACTTACACGAGACACATGCTGAAGTCAAGGTCACTCAGGACCTGCACCTTTACTTCCAACTCTCCAGTGCTGCACTTGCCTGAGACCTCCTTTTATATACCACAGTGGGACAGGTATGGAATGTCTCCTGCAAGTGCACCCCTGGTGGTAAGGTATGCTTATTGTTACAGGTCATATCCACTTACAGTCATGTATAGCATAGTAAGATACAGTTATATACAGTAATGTGAGATACATGACACTCTTCTCCCCGGGTTATGCCACCGAAGCTGAAAAGTTGCCTTTGGATCCGATTTTCTTCATCCGGAGTCCTGCCACTGGAGCCTGGAAGGTGCGTTCGGGTCATCTCAGCTGGATCATCTCCACGCAGTCATGCTGAGCGGTCTGTGCCTCGGGTGCTGTGCTGGTCTGCTCTCTGGTGCCGGGTCCACCCTCAAGTGAGGGCTTGCTGTGCCTCTGAATGTGGAGGATGTCGATCGCTGTAGGGGTGAAGTCCTGCCACTTCCAATCGATCTTCTCTATCCACCTTCTTCCGAGCAGCGTTGGTCCATCACCTGCAACAATCCATAGAGGTAACTTGTGCACCGTGCCATCATGGAGTACCTTTACGTTCGCACTACCAACGACTGGAATAAGTTCATCACTGTAGGTGCGCAGCTTTGCCTGAACCGGGACCAACTTGGGTAGTTCAGCTGGATTGTCCCATGGCCTCTCAAAGGCTTCTTGATTCATAGAAACATAGAAAAGTAGAAAATAGGTGCAGGAGTAGGCCGGTCGTTCGAGCCTGCACCACCATTCAATAAGATCATGGCTGATCATTCATCTCAGTAGCCCTTTCCTGCTTTCTCTCCATACCCCTTGATCCCTTAGCCGTAAGGGCCATATCCAACTCCCTCATGAATATATCTAACGAACTGGCAGCAACAACTCTCTTCGGAAGAGAATTCCACAGGTTAACAACTCTCTGCGTGAAGAAGTTTCTCCTCATCTCGGTCCTAAATGGCCTACTCCTTATCCTTAGACTGTGTCCCCTGGTTCTGGACTTCCCCAACATCGAGAACATTCTTCCTGCATCTAACCTGTTCAGTCCCGTCAGAATTTTATATGTTTCTATGAGATCCCCTCTCATCCTTCTAAACTCCAGTGAGTACAAGCCCAGTTGATCCAGTCTTTCTTGATATGTCAGTCCTGCCATCCCGGGAATCAGTCTGGTAAACCTTCGCTGCACTCCCTCAATAGCAAGAACGTCCTTCCTCAGATTAGGAGACCAAAACTGAACACAATATTCAGGGTGAGGCCTATATACCTCATCGTGGGGCTGAGCTGCGTCTCTGCCTATCGTTTCATAATCCGCGCTTGATTCATGGCCATCTGAAGACTCTTCATCGACACAGTGAGTCATATTTCTCTTACACATTCGCTGGAGGTCACCCTTTGTGCTGCAGCCCTTGCATACGTAGTCTTTAAAGCGGCACAGGTGAGCCCTGTGATTCCCTCCACAACGCCAGCATGGAGCTACTCGATTAGTCCCCCTCGGCGAACTCTGAGTTAAGAGTCTCGGGGGCCTGTTCTTTCTTCCCTGAGAGAGTTCGCGTTCTATAGTCCAGCCTCTAAAAGACGCCACTCGGTGCACAATACCTGCCGGGTTTGAGTCCTGAGGGTGAGTCATCTGCCAAGAGCCGTAGGTCGAGGTCATGAATGACAGGCTCACAGAGATGGCCTTCTGCAGTGTGACTGTGGTATCCGCCGACAGTAGTTTATGAAGAAGACCCTCATGGCCGATTCCAATTACAAAAATGTCCCGCAGTGCTTCGTTGAGGTGGTCGCCGAAATCACACGGTGCCGCCAGCCTCCTGAGGTCTGCGGCGTATTTCGCAATCTCCTGGCCTTCAGGCCGTAGGTGGGTGTAGAACCGGTGTCAGGCTGTGAGGTTGCTCTCCTTGGGCTTGAGTTGCTCATGGATCAGTGTTATGAGCTCCTCATGCGTCTTGGTCGTTGTCTTCGCTGGTGCCAGCAAGTCCCTGACGAGGCCATAGACGGTGGGCCCACAACTGGTCAGCAGGATAGCTCTGCGCTTATCAGCCAGTGTGGCCGGGTCGTCTCCTGCCAGGTCATTTGCTGTGAAGAAGTGTTCTAGCCTCTCCACAAAGGTGTCCCAATCATCACCATCGACGAACTGCTGCAACGTACCAAGGGTAGCCATTTTCGTGTGAAAGTCCGTAATCTCATCGCCAATTGTTGTGTCCTTGGATGCTCTAATAATGACGCCATGAGACAATGTGTTGTACTTGAATTGTAGTGACCTTAGTCCTTTATTTGTGAACTCCAGAGTGAGACTCACACCTGGTGGCCTGCCTTTTATACTAGGCCAGGCACACCTGAACAGGTAACCTACAAGTCTCCTACTGCTGTGCCCTCTGGTGACACACCTTGTGATAGTACCAACTGTAGCCATGTAGGATACATGCCTTCAGCTGCCAATGTCCTAAGTTCTGGAATTACCACCCTAAACCTCTCCGCCTCCCTACCCCACTCTCTTCCTTTAAGATGCTCCTTAAAACCTATCTCTTTCCTGTCCTAATATCGTTTCTCGTGGCTCAGTATAGAATTTTGATAACACTCCTGTGAAGCGCCTTGGAATGTTTTACCATATAAAAGGTGCTATAAACATACAAGTTGTTGATGAAGCGCAGCACCTCTGACAATGCAGCACCTCCCTCAGCAATGTCAGCCTACATTACAAATTCAAGACTTACTTCTGAGGTGGGACTGTTAGCAAGTGAGAAAAGCTGACACTGCTATTGGCATATAGATCAATGTGCACAGAGAATTCACATTGCAAGCACCAGGACTCAGCCAATAGAATAATCCTATCTCGAATTTTGCGTAGTCCATTAATTCCTTACACTCAGCCATAATTTGAAGGATCACTTTCTTCTGCCCCAAATCTGAACAAAGTAGTTTAAGGTAAAAGAAGGGGCAAAAGTTTCTCTCCTCAAAGGATAAATATTATCCTGAATCTTGAAACATGTAAGAATACATTTATTGTTATGTCCGCAATATTGTGATAGTTTAGTGAGCCTGTAATGTTGCTAATTGTCCATTGTCACATTTTAGGAGAGTGTGAGCATTTTTCCACAGAAAGGATTGAAAATAAGAGCTACTTTAAAGCATTGGGGTTTAAAGCAAAGTAGGTTTTCACTGGTTTAAAAAGGAAGACCACAAGTTGCAGGAATTTGGAGAATGTGTATTAAAGCCAGATATTGATACTGTTACCCAGGACAATGGGGGAATTGTTATTGCATCCCAGGGGCTCCCAGCAAACATTCACACTGTAGGGGGATTGAATGTCCCTTTCTGTTGAGCTTTGCATGAAACTAGTTTAAAAAGGATGGTGGGGTAAAGTAACAGGTTTTATTAGCAGCTTTTCTCGCCAATCCTGAACAAATGGAGGAGTCACGAACCAAGCCCAACTTCCTGGGGGAACAGGAAAGAGGTGAATAAAGACCCACACTGGAGTAATCGGGATTTGTTCAAGGAAAAACTGTGGGGATCTTTGCTGAGGCAAAGAGGTTAAAAGTACTGGAGGATAGTAAGAAGACATCTTGTTTCAATCAAGCAAGGTGTTCCACTGATGTAGGCAAATGTGGCATGTTCTTTATCTTCTATCATTATGCAAAAATGTGTTATACTGATTGGACTATGTGACTCTGATCATAACTGCTGCCTCATATGTTCACTTAATGTTAAATAAAGTTGATTAACAATTCATATCATGCCTTGCTTCACCAAGTGTTTGCTCAGTCTGCCTTTGGAGAGATTGAAGAAGTACACATGCAAAAGACATAAATAGGTAGTTCAAGTCACGTAGGGATATTACTGCGACACCCCAGGTTATGATAATATACATTGTTGATGTAACTCAACTTTCACAAAAGTAAGAACTTGGGCCAATTGGAGCAACTGATAACACTGAACCCAAGAAGGTATTTACGGCTGACTCACATTTACAGTCTCCAATCTCACCAGATGTTGCAATGAATCAGTCAGATCCTCACAAGAACACTTAAGGCAAACATATTTATTATTTTCTACTTTCATTTTTAGCTTTCTATTTGTTACATTATTTTTTTCTTCCTTTCTTAACAGTTATTTGCTGTGGTCCAACCACTTGACCCAACTACAATCTTCCCTCCCCTCCATGCACAGCAAGATCCTGGCCTGCTCAGCCTCCATGTCCAACCCAGTCTCGCTGCCCTGCCCAACGTGACACCAATCCAACTTTTAATCTTACTGCCCATCCAACCCCAAATGGTTTGTGCTGGTATTGACCAGCATTACCCTTCCCCACACTAACCCTCTGCAGCTGATAGCTTCCAAATGACCATAGTTCTTGTTTTTCCTCAAAGCATGTTTCTGCTCTTCACAGTACCAGGAAGTGTTGGGTCTGTTAGCATGTAACCTTCCACAGAGAGCCATTCTTGACTTCACAATTCAACAATTCATTTCCTACACATTTGGATATAGTGAAGAGCGCAAAATATGGGAGATCACAAAAGGTAACAGCTAAACTCTATACTTACCAAAGATCAATCATTACTGTGCAGAATGTTTTTTTCAAAAGGACCTGTTTCTGAGTCTGAAGAGTATACAATGTTACACAATTTACCTCAACTAATTAGATTAACATTCCATTAACTTCTACAAACAATAATTATCAGAGTAACATGGAAACTTTCTATTAGTACGCATTTACCAAAAGATTAAACAGATGTCTAAGAGCAAAAAATATTTTTGCCTGTCTGCTGTATGGGAATTAAATTAATTGAAATGCCTTGAGTATTCGTCAGCCTTGCCACAGGAAGAGGAACAACTACTTGTATGTATATAGCACCTTTAACGTAGTGAAAGAACAACAACAACTTGTATTTATATCGTGCCTTTAACGTACTGAAATATCGAGAGGCGCTTCACAGTATTATGAGATAAAAAATTTGACACGGAGCCGCATAAGTAGAAATTAGCGCGTGACTAAAAGCTTGTTTAAAGAGGTAGGTTTTAAAGAGAGTCTTGAAGGAGAAAAGAGAGGTAGAGAGGCGGAGAGGTTTAGGCAGGGAGTTCCAGAGCATGGGCCCGAGGCAACAGAAGGCACGGCCGCCAATGATTAAGCGATTATAATCAGGGATGCTCAAGAGGGCAGAATTAGAGGAGGGCAGATATCTTGGGGGGTTGTGGGGCTAAAGGAGATTACAGAGATAGGGAGGGGCGAGGCCATGGAGGGATTTGAAAACAAGGATGAAAATTTTGAAATTGAGGCGTTGCTTAACCGGGAGCCAATGTAGGTCAGTGAGCACAGGGATGATGGGTGAGCGGGACTTGATGCTAGTTAGGGCACGGGCAGCCGAGTTTTGAATCACCTCTATTTTACGTAGGGCAGAATGTTGGAGGCCAACCAGGAGTGCATTGGAATAGACAAGTCTAAAGGTAACAAAGGCCTGGATGAGGGCTTCAGCAGCAGATGAGCTGAGGCAAGGCAGGGACGAGCGATGTTACGGAGGTGGAAATAGGTGATCTTAGTGATGGCGTGGCTATGTAGCTGAAATCTCATTTCAGGGTCAAATATGATACCAAGGTTGCGAACAGTATGGTTCAAACTCAGACAGAAATTGGAGAAAGGGATGGAATCAGTAGCTAGGGAGCAGAGTTTGTGGCGGGGACCGAAAACAATGGCTTCTGTCTTCCCAATATTCAATTGGAGAAAATTTCTGCTCATCCAGTCGGACAAGTAGTCTGACAATTTAGAGACCGTGGCGGGGTTGAGAGAAGAGGTCGTGAGGTAGAGCTGGGTGTCATCAGCGTACATGTGGAAACCACACGGACTGCAGCAGTTCAAGAAGGCGGCTCACCACCAACTTCTCAAGGACAATTAGGGATGGGCAATAAATGCTGGCCTTGCCAGCGATGCCCACAACCCATGAACACATTTTTTTTTAACTGACGCTGTGTTTTTCGATGATGTCACCAAGAGGCAGCATGTAGATGAAAAATAGGATGGGGCCAGGGATAGATCCTTCGGGGACACTAGAGGTAACAATGCAGGGGTGGGAAGAGAAGTTGTTGCAGGTCATTCTCTGGCTACGATTAGATAAATTAGAATGGAACCAGGCAAGTGTAGATCCACCCAGCTGGATGACGGTGGAGAGGTGTTGGAGAAGGATAAAGTGGTCAACCATGTCAAAAGCTCCAGACAAGTCAAGGAGGACGAGAGGGATGGTTTGTCTTTGTTACAGTCACAAAGGATGTTATTTGTGACTTTGATGAGAGCTGTTTCGGTACTGTGGCAGGCGTGGTAACCAGATTGGAGGGATTCAAACATGGAATTGCCGGAAAGATGGATATGGATTTGGGAGGCGACAACACATTCTAGAGGAAAGGGAGGTTGGAGATGGGCTAGTAGCTTGCAAGGACTGAGGGGTCGAGGGTTGGTTTATTGAGGAGAGGGGTGATGACAGCAGATTTAAGGGAAAGGGGGACAGTACCTGAGGAGAGAGAACCGTTAACAATATCAGCTAACATGGGAGCCAGAAAAGGAAGTTGGATGGTCAGCAGTTTGGTGGGAATAGGGTTAAGGGAGCAGGAAGTGGGTCTCATAGATAGGATGAGCTTGGAGAGGTCATGTGGGGAGATTGGAGAGAAACTGAAGAAAGATGTGAGGTCAGAGCTAGGGAAGGGGGATCCTTAGAGGAAGATTGGCCCGGTGGGCTAGGGAAAGGAGGGGAAGAGACAGAGACAGCCGAACTGATGGTTTCAATCTTAGAGACAAAGAAGTCCATGAGCTCCTCACACTTATTGTCAGAGATGAAGATAGAGATTGGGGATAGGGGTTTAAGAAGATGGTTAGCAGTGGAGAATAGAAACTGGGGTTTACCTTTAGATTCCAGAATGATTCTAGAATAGTGAG
This sequence comes from Pristiophorus japonicus, assembly GCF_044704955.1. Lineage (NCBI taxonomy): Eukaryota > Metazoa > Chordata > Chondrichthyes > Pristiophoridae > Pristiophorus > Pristiophorus japonicus. The sequence continues at coordinate 197,782,735 of NC_091977.1, forward strand.
CAACTTTGGCAGACGAGAGCAGGACCCAATAATGCTTTATGAGGTCGTGCCAATTCTGGTGGTGAATGGCTAAACCAGTTGTCCGCCATATCTGTTCAAATCTGCATCCCTTGGACTTAAGGGAGCGAAGATCAGGGCTGTACCAGGGGGAACGGCCAGGGTGAGAGAGAGCATAATTGTTTTAACAGAGACTAGGATATCAAAGGTGGTGGTGAGGGTGTAACTGAGCAGATCGGTAGCTGCAGAAATGGTAAATGGAGGGGCAAAGGCTGGATAGTTGGGAGTTCATAAGTGCAGTTGTAAGAGAGTTGGGAGAGAGTTTTTTCCAGGGGCAGACACAGAAGAAGGTAGGGTTGTGGGGGGGGAGGTGTGGAAAGGGGATATGTGGAAGGGGGAGAACGATATGAGGAAGTGGTCAGAGATGGCCTTATCTGCAATTGACACGATGGGAGTTGCGAAGCCACGAAAGATGGCAAGGTTAAGGGGGTGGCCATGAATATGAGTTGGGGAGAGATTAAGGGAGGATAGGAGGTTAGTGAGCTCAGAGGAGAGAGAGCATGATAAATTCAGAATGAGGTTGAAATCACTGAGGATGAGAAGTCGTTCGGTGCAGAGGCTGAGGGAGGAAAGTAGTGAAGAAATATCAGTAATAATATTTTTATAGTACTTGAGGGGGGCGATAGCGAATGAGAATTTTAAATGAGAGGTGAGAGGGGTGGAATAGGGTGAGATACTCAAAGGAGGAGAAAGTGCCGGAGGAGTAGGAGAACAGACCAAGGTGTGATTTGCTGATGAGAGCCACATCGCCACCACGGCGGTCTGAGCGGGGCATGTGGTGGAAGGAATAGCCAGGCGGGGAGGCTTCATTTAAGGATAAGGTGTCATCGCCCCTCTGCCAAGTTTCTGTCAGGGCCATGATGTCAATGCCATCGTCCACAATAAGTTCATGGATGGCAAGCACCTTGTTCGCAAGTGAGTGGACATTCTGAAGGGAGATGCGGAGAGGGTCAGTGATGGCTGCCCCACTACCTGCGTCCACAAGGTCAGCGCTGGCGGGGGGTGGGGGATGAGTTGGATGGGGAGGAGATTGGCAAGATTAGCCCCCAATGAGCACGCTGGGCAGGAAGGTTGGCGAGAGAGTAGGATGGGACAGTTGGGGTTGCTGCTTGTAAGCAGACAGCGACGAGTGCCTCGATGGGCCCTTCGTAGGATGCCAAAAGAGGTACAGAGGGAAGCTGTAGGCTTATCTAGAAGGGAGTCAATCCTGGGATGGTGGCAGGAGACTAGAAGAGTAATGAAGGATTGGAATAGGGATTTGGGAGGGCAGAGTATCCGAGAGAGGAAAAATAAAAGGAAGCATGACTACAGGAGAGAATGGTGAGGGAGGGATAGAGAGAAAAGGAAAGAGGCAGAAAAAGTGGAAAAGTATTGAATGGCTCGGGTCGGGAGCAGCAGCCAAAGTGGGCATGCGAATGGCCATGGGAAATGCTCAGGTTACACAGGCCTGTTTAAATGTAGAACATCAGTAAGGAAATAAGATAAACTTTGCACTTTTCGTGGGAATCAAATTGCAAATATTGGCATCCTGTACCTACAAAGAAATATGTGTATGTGTGTGTCATTTTATATTTCTTTCTCTGTCTGTCCATCTCTACCTCTCTCTCTTGGACACAATAGAGATTAACTCTAATAACTTGCATTTATATAGCGCCTTTAACATAGTGAAACATCCCAAGGCACTTCACAGGAGCATTATCAAAACCTGAGGCACATAAGAAGATATTAGGATAGATGACCAAAAAGTTAGTCAAAGTGTTAGGTTTTAAGGAGTGTCGTAAAGGAGGAGAGAGAGGTAGAGAGGCGGAGAGGTTTAGGGAGGGAATTCCAGAGCTTAGAGCCCAGGCAGCTGAAGGCACGGCCGCTAATGGTGGAGCGATTAAAATCAGGGATGCTCAAGAGGCTGGTATTATAGGAGCGCAGAAAGTCACAATGAGAAGAAAAAGCAACTACAGGTATCACAAGGACAATGGGAAAAAAGTCAAAGGAAAAATAACATAAGAAAATTGTGTATACATTTCATTCAGTATCAAATATTTTTTTAAATCCTCATTAAGAAGAAGAAAAAGAGAGTAGATTACATCATTACACAAAGCTGTTGAGAGATTTTTGGGCTGAAACAGCTCTGGCTCAGCACAGATTGCAGAGATTTCACAGAAATGACCAGCACTGAGACAGATGTAATCAAACAATTGATTGTACCTGCTGCCTGGTGCAGTCATTTACCACTCCACAGGAAAATGAAAACATCAGTCACTCCTGCAGAATAATCTCCATTACACAGCTGATTATTAATTTCAGGACAATTAAGCTCTGTGGGGATCGTTTTCACACCATTTCAAAAACCAATCAAGGTTTCAGTGTTTCAGGAAGGCCTTTTTCACCATTCTGGAATAAAGAAGTATTCTTGGCTTGGTTTCATTTGCTTATTATCTTTTATTATAGTCTGCATTAAAATGTTGCACATTTCATTTCCCTAAGGGATCATCGTTATATTTACCAGACAACAAAAGCTATTCTGAACAGAGATGGGGGAGGGGATATGGTACATGTAGCCTTTTTATATTTACTATAGTAGTTGATCTCCTGTGATTTTGCTCACAATTCTTTCTTAAAATCCAGTTTCTCCCTTGAACTGTTTCCCTTCTTGTTTGACACTGCTTTCTGTCTCTCTTTTTCTTTTCATCTGCATGCCTCTCACATATTTTCACTTGATGTCTCTGCGTCTCTGTCTTTGACTTTTGTTCAAATTCTTTCTCTGCTTCACTGTGTCTCCTCTATCTCTATATGTCTCTCACATGTTTTGTCTGTGTGTGTCTCCCTCCTCTCAAAATATATTTTCCCCTTGTTTCTGTCTTTCTGTATGGCTTTCACTTTGTATGCCTCTCACACACTTTCCCTTCCTTTTTGTTTATATCTGCCTTTGTTACAAGTTTATGGTCTGCTGCAGATATTTTCTCAAGTGCAGCAGTCCAATTCCAGTAAGGGGTCTGAACTCATTCTGCCCAATGTCTAAAAATAGGTGAGCGTAACCCAGGGATGTAACAATAGCATCCTCTTGTGATCTGAACCCGTCATCTATGGCTTTTGTATGTGGCCCCACATGCCTCTCCAATCTTTTTGAAGGTAGACCAATAAAATAATTGGTAAGGCGAGGCCAAATGTGAATCATTAAGCTGCTTTATTTCACAGCAGTGAACATACAGAGAAACACTTATGATCAGATACACTTAATTCAACTAGCACAATTTGTCCTTGCAATGCCACCTACCCCTCAACTGACAAATCAGTAGCTCCCCTTGTTGAATATCGCCTGTAGAAAGCTCTGAGGGAAGCAAGGGCACAGAATGTGCTCTATTGGGGTATTCAATGTCCACCACCAGGAGTGGTTCCAAAGTACCAGCATTGGCTGACCGAGTCCAGAAGACATAGCTGAAAGACAATACATCAGATATTGAGGGAACCAACATAGAGAAATAACCTACTTAATCACACCCTACCTGTCACAGACTCTCTCCATGATAAACTTTGGTGGATGTGACTATCGAACAGTCCTGTGACAAGAAATGGAGTGTATTCCCTCAGAGCTGCTCCCGCTCAGCTGCCATAACATCACCAGAAGTGTGATGGGAACCCGGTTTACATGCGTAAGTGGGGTTTCCGCTGCATGTTTGACAAAGTAATGATGGTGGAACAGGAGGACTTCCAAGTAAAGTCCAGGCCAAATTCTCGTCTTTATCATGAGGATATCCTCCATCATGTAATATGGCAGTACTATTATACTAAGTGGGACAGACTAAGGACAGATCTAACAGCCCAAAACTGGGCACCCGTGAGGCAACGTGGTCCATCAGCAGCAGCAGAATTGTACACCGCCACAATCTGTAACCTCATGAACCAGCAAATCACACACAATTTTCACAGTATGTGTTTGAAGGGGAATTAAAGTAAGAAAAATACATAAAAGATGACGATTACTGATGGTCCCTAAATGTGCAAGAGGGAGGGATTCAAATTCCTGGGACATTGGAACCAGTTCTGGGGGAAGTGGGACCTGTACAAAAGGGACGGTCTGCACTTGGGCAGGACTGGAACTGATGTCCTAGGGGTAACATTTGCTAATGCAGTTCGGGAGTGTTTAAACTAATATGGCAGGGGGATGGGAGCCTATGCAGTGAGACAGGGCGAAGTAATATGGAGTCAGAAATAGATGGTAGAAAGGTAAAAAGCAATAGTGGAAGGCCGAGTAAACAAAGGCAAGAAACAAAAAGGGCCACACTACATCATAATTCTAAAAGGACAAAGGGTCTTTGTGTCTTAATACAAGGAGTATCCGTAATAAGGTGGATGAATTAACTGTGCAAATAGATGTTAACAGATATGATGTGATTGGGATTATAGAGACGTGGCTCCAGGATGATCAGGGCTGGGAACTCAACATCCAAGGGTGTTCAAAATTCAGGAAGGATAGAATAAAAGGAAAAGGAGGTGGGGTAGTATTGCTGGTTAAAGAGGAGATTAATGCAATCGTTAGGAAGGACATTAGCTTGGATGATGTGGAATCCAAATGGGTAGAGCTGCAGAACACCAAAGGGCAAAAAACGTTAGAGGGAGTTGTGCACAGACCTCCAAACAGTAGTAGTGATGTTGGGGAGGGCATCAAACAGGAAATTAGGGGTGCATGCAATAAAGGTGCAGCAGTTATCATGGGTGACTTTAATATGCATATAGATTGGGCTAACCAAATTGGAAGCAATACGGTGGAGGAGGATTTCCTGGAGTGCATAAGGGATGGTTTTCGAGACCGATATGTCGAGGAACCAACTAGGGGGGAGGCCATCTTAGACTGGGTGTTGTGTAATGAGAGAGGATTAATTAGCAATCTCGTTGTGCGAGGCCCCTTGGGGAAGAGTGACCATAATATGGTGGAATTCTACATTAGGATGGAGAATGAAACAGTTAATTCAAATACCATGGTCCAGAACTTAAAGAAATGTAACTTTGAAGATATGAGGCGTGAATTGGCTAGGATAGATTGGTGAATGATATTTAAGGGGTTGACAGTGGATGGGCAATGGCAGACATTTAGAGACCGCATGGATGAACTACAACAATTGTACATCCCTGTCTGGCGTAAAAATAAAAAAGGGAAGGTGGTTCAACCATGGCTAGGGAAATCAGGGATAGTATTAAAGCCAAGGAAGTGGCATACAAATTGGCCAGAAATAGCAGCGAACCCCGGGGACTGGGAGAAATTTAGAACTCAGCAGAGGAGGACAAAGGGTTTGATTAGGGCAGGGAAAATAGAGTACGAGAGGAAGCTTGCAGGGAACATAGGAGCAAAAGCTTCTATAGATATGTAAAGAGAAAAAGGTTAGTAAAGACAAACATAGGTCTCCTACAGTCAGAATCAGGGGAAGTCATAACGGGGAACAAAGAAATGGCAGACCAATTGAACAAGTACTTTGGTTCGGTATTCACTAAGGAGGACACAAACAACCTTCCGGATATAAAAGGGGTCAGAGGGTCTAGTAAGAAGGAGGAACTGAGGGACATCCTTATTAGTCAGGAAATTGTGTTGGGGAAATTGATGGGATTGAAGGCCGATAAATCCCCAGGGCCTGATGGACTGCATCACAGAGTACATAAGGAGGTGGCCTTGGAAATAGCGGATGCATTGACAATCATTTTCCAACATTCCATTGACTCTGGATCAGTTCCTATGGAGTGGAGGGTAGCCAATGTAACCCCACTTTTTAAAAAAGGAGGGAGAGAGAAAACAGGGAATTATAGACCGGTCAGCCTGACATCGGTAGTGGGTAAAATGATGGAATCAATTATTAAGGATGTCATAGCAGCGCATTTGGAAAGAGGTGACATTATAGGTCCAAGTCAGCATAGATTTGTGAAAGGGAAATCATGCTTGACAAATCTTCTGGAATTTTTTGAGGATGTTTCCAGTAGAGTGGACAAGGGAGAACCAGTTGATGTGATGTATGTGGACTTTCAGAAGGCTTTCGACAAGGTCCCACACAAGAGATTAATGTGCAAAGTTAAAGCACATGGGATTGGGGGTAGTGTGCTGACGTGAATTGAGAACTGGTTGGCAGACAGGAAGCAAAGAGTTGGAGTAAATGGGTACTTTTCAGAATGGCAGGTAGTGACTAGTGGGGTACCGCAAGGTTCTGTGCTGGGGCCCCAGCTGTTTATATTGTACATTAATGATTTAGACGAGGGGATTAAATGTAGTATCTCCAAATTTGCGGATGACATTAAGTTGGGTGGCAGTGTGAGCTGCGAGGAGGATGCTATGAGGCTGCAGAGTGACTTGGATAGGTTAGGTGAGTGGGCAAATGCATGGCAGATGAAGTATAATGTGGATAAATGTGAGGTTATCCACTTTGGTGGTAAAAACAGAGAGACAGACTATTATCTGAATGGTGACAGATTAGGAAAAGGGGAGGTGCAACGAGACCTGGGTGTCATGGTACATCAGTCATTGAAGGTTGGCATGCAGGTACAGCAGGCGGTTAAGAAAGCAAATGGCATGTTGGCCTTCATAGCGAGGGGATTTGAGTACAGGGGCAGGGAGGTGTTACTACAGTTGTACAGGGCCTTGGTGAGGCCACACTTGGAGTATTGTGTGAAGTTTTGGTCTCCTAACTTGAGGAAGGACATTCTTGCTATTGAGGGAGTGCAGCGAAGGTTCACCAGACTGATTCCCGGAATGGCGGGACTGACATATCAAGAAAGACTGGATCAACTGGGCTTGTATTCACTGGAGTTCAGAAGAATGAGAGGGGATCTCATGGAAACGTTTAAAATTCTGACGGGTTTAGACAGGTTAGATGCAGGAAGAATGTTCCCAATGTTGGGGAAGTCCAGAACCAGGGGTCACAGTCTAAGGATAAGGGGTAAGCCATTTAGGACCGAGATGAGGAGAAACTTCTTCACCCAGAGAGTGGTGAACCTGTGGAATTCTCTACCACATAAAGTTGTTGAGGCCAATTCACTAAATATATTCAAAAAGGAGTTAGATGTAGTCCTTACTACTAGGGGGAATCAAGGGGTATGGCGAGAAAGCAGGAATGGGGTACTGAAGTTGCATGTTCAGCCATGAACACATTGAATGGCGGTGCAGGCTCGAAGGGCCGAATGGCCTACTCCTGCACCTATTTTCTATGTTTCTATCTATGTTTCTATGCAATGCAGGGAAAAGCATTTGATCCATTGCCAAAGCTGCATATTTGTTGGAGCAAGACCCTGTGACAATAATACGGAATAGGGGCCAAAAATACCCATCATTATGACTTATGAAAAGACTTTATCACAGAAAAATACTGTTCAGTGTGAATATCTGTAAAGTCCAAATTCTCCGCATTCATTTGTATGGAAAATTATCTATTAATTATGTCAGGTTTTCCTAAAGGCTGACTTTGCTGGAAGAAGTCATTTTATTCCAGCCTGTGAGAATACATCAGACTTTCTAAACTATCATTGCACTTTAATAAAAAGAGAAAATTCTAGCAATGCTTAGCAGGTCAGGCAGCATCTGTGGAGAGAGGAAGGTAGTGTTTACGTTTTAGGTCGATGACTTCTCACCACAGATGCTGCCTGACCTGCTAAGCATTGCTAACATTTTCTCTTTTTATTAAAGTGCAATGATAGTGCAATGTAGATTTCCAGTACTAGTAGTAGTTTGCTTTTTGTGCTTTGCCCTGAGTCTGTCCCATGCTATACCTGAGCTACAATCCTTTATAGAATTATCATCATCATCATAGGCAGTCCCTCGGAATCGAGGAAGACTTGCTCCCACTCCCAAAGTGAGTTCTTTGAAGGCTGAATAGTCCAATACGAGAGCTACAGACTCTGTTACAGGTGGGACAGACATTCGTTGAGGGAAGTGGTCGGTGGGGCTGGTTTGCCGCGCGCTCCTTCCGCTGCCTGCGCTTGGCCTCTTCATGCTCTTTGCGTTGGGACTTGAAGAGCTCGACGCCCTCCCAGATGGACTTTCTCCACCTCGGACGGTCTGCGGCCAGGGCCTTCCAGGAGTCAGTGGTGATGTCACACTTTACCAGGGAGGCTTTGAGGGTGTCTTTATAATGTTTCCGCTGTCCTCCTTTGGCTCGTTTAGGAGCTCCGCATAAAGCATTTGCTTAGGGAGTCTCGTGTCTGGCATGCGTACTATGTGGCCTGCCCAGCGAAGCTGATCGATTGAGGTTAGAGCTTCAATGCTGGGGATGTTGGCCTGGTCTAGGACACTGATGTTGGTGCGCCTGTCCTCCCAGGGGATTTGCAGGATCTTGCGGAGACATCGTTGGTGATATATCTCCAGCGACTTGAGGTGCCTTTTATACATCATCCATGCCTCAGACACATACAGGAGGGCAGGTATTACTACAGCCCTGTAGACCATGAGCTTGATGGTAGATTTGAGGGCCTGGTCTTCAAACACTCTTTTCCTCAGACGATCGAAGGCTGCACTGGTGCACTGGAGGCGATGTTGAATCTCCGCATCAATATCTGTTGATAAGAGGCTCCCGAGATTATATAGAATTATATAGCACAGAAGGACACCATTCGGACGATTGTGTCAGTGCCAGCTCTTTGAAAATGAATACAAAAACTGAGAAAATGTTCAACTTGCAGCATTAACTTTTCTCTCTTGATGAGCACAGCATCTAGTAAGAATAATTGAAAATAATTAAAAAGCCAAGTATAGGAAAAGACCATATGGTCGACCAAGCGCGGCCCTCTGGTACTCCAGTCAAATCTTCAACTGCATTTTGAACTCCCCTAATGTCTTTAGCTCCAGCACCTTACCTGAACATTAACAACTGTGTTTTCTAAAGAAGGCAAAAGCAAAATACTACAGATGTTGGATGGAAATCTGAAATCAGAAATTCCACAGATGCTGCCTGACCTGCTAGGTGTTTTCTGTTTTTATTTCTTAAAGAAGGTTGTTTCCAGTGGCAGAAGAGTCGGTAACCAAAAGGCACAGGTTTAAGGTGATTGGCAAAAGAGCCATTGGCATGTGAGGAAACAGTTTTTTTACACAGCGAGTTGTTATGATCTGGAGTGCACGGCCTGAAAGGGTTGTGGGAGCAGATTCAATAGTAACATTCAAAAGAGAATGGATAAATACATGGGAAAAAATTACAGGGCTACGAGGAAAGGGCAGGGGAGTGTGATTAATTGGATAGCTTTTTCAAAGAGCCAGCACAGGCATAATGGTCCGAATGGCCCCTTTCTGTGCTGTATCATTCTATAATTCTATGATTTCCAGAAGGATTGTATCAGATGATGCAAGTTTCTCCTTTTGGATGTATATTTTGTCGTAACCATACTAAAATTAAGTTTGCTACCCAGATTGGCAGCATTGATACAGTGAAAAAGAGAACAGCTACTGGGAGGGTCTGAGTTGTACCTAAAAACAGCCAGCTCACCCTTTTCCTTCATTGTGTTAGTACGATTAGGAATGCTAGTTTTGCAGTCATTGGCTCTGAACCATCAGTGGCAGCCTAGCCAGTGGCAAACAGTAGATGTCGTTGTCACGAGAGGAAAATTAACCCCATTGTGTTAACATTTTAGTGCTGGCCTGAATGAACTAAGATGTTGATATTGAGTAAAATTCTTGTTAGCTGACAGCTGCGTACATTGCTTTTTAAGAACCCTTGACCATCTGTTTCTTATTGTCCCACGAGATTCTCTATTAATCCCAAAACTTTCCTGGATCTCCATGCGTGATATTTTATTTAAATTAGAGTTGCAAGGACTGGGTAGCTGGGTAATTTATCAAAAATTTGGGGTAATTATAGCATCATTAACTTGGATTGACTTAATACTTTTGTCCCTGTTAAACAAATTTTACTTGTCGTTTTACGCCAAACACAAAGAAATATTTAGCATAGAAAGGGTGCAATCACAATTATGAAAATTACAATTTGCACAATGTAAAATCGACTGCAAGCGTGAACAGTGATGAGGCCCATATTTCATTAAGCATCTGTACGAAAATAATGGTTACTGTGGGGAATTAAAGTTCTGGGACCATTAATCTCTGTTGAGCAATATAATTAGATGGATAAAGCTCATTTTTGCAATGCAGTTCACAATAGCATAGACAATACATGCTAGTTTTCTATATGTTATTACTAACAATTCATAATGAGTGGTTTACTGCATTACACACTGGATTAAACTGCATGTGTAGAGAGCCCCCTTATTATTTCAATACTATTCTGATTAAAATGAGCAAATTATTTAGGATTAGATTCTGGTGGATTGATTTTTATTTCTCATGTAAATGAGTCTCTTTTCTTGTAGACACCTAACTGCCAGCACCACTTTTTTTTGAATAGGCACCACTTGAAGCAATGCAGAAAGGTAGGACGCACTGCTAATATTTCAGCCAGCATGAACATGAGAGAGGATTTGGGCTTTCTTCCCAATTCTGATAGAAAAGCCACAGGAAGTCACGAGCAACATCTCAGATGCCGGATAAATGAATGGCTTGTCTCTTGTCTAATTCATCTAATCACACACCTATTCTGTCCTCATTTGGCAAAAGATAGTTGTCACCTTTCAAATGCCTTGTTTGAAGTAAAACTTCCACTTGGATTTACATCAAGCCTGAGTTCTACTTTGTTTACATTGCAGCAGAACGTCAGCACAAAGAACAGAGTCATACAGGCAAGGCGTGTGGCAGGGATGGCAGCTGCATGAGGTTGCAGCTGAAGTTTAAAGATTGACATCAATAAACTGCTATCTAGCTATCCACCAGAAGTCATGTGGCAGTGGGTCAGTTGCCTATTTGTATCTTCCTTTGCAATGAATGGCAGTTTGGTGCCATTTGCACTCCATTTATATTACATTCACTCCAGCTTCATTCATTCTGAAACTCTGCCATCTCCATTTGTCGTATGGATTTAGTACAGAATGAGTCTAGTGCCCAGGCTTCGGTAGTTTCTTACAAAGCACTTTGAATCAGCTCTGGGTTGACTGTGGATGAGCAATGGTTACAGTTCTGGCCATTGTTTATTTATCACCTTGTGGTCAAAATGATACATTTCTTATGGCAATTCTGTTTATAATTAAGATTAATTCAACACAAGATCAGGCATACAGAAAAGTGGAACAATGGGACAATGTCCAACCCAACAATATTGAGAGAAAGGGGATAATTTTAAACCCCCAAAATGTGTTGGTTTGTGTCGGGAGGGAAGGTAACATTTTTTAAATCTCAAACCGAGCCCAATCCGGATTTAACGGAGGCAGGTTGGGGTGGGGAGGGGGAGGGCAGGCAACCAAAACACTCCTAGGAGGCAGGCTGCTTATCTAAATATTTTATTGAGGCTGCATGCCTCAGATTTTAGCTGTGGTTCAGGCTTAAGGATGGCCAACCGGGTTTCCCAGGCCTCAGGAAACTCGGCAGCTGAAGGGAAGTGAGGACTGTTGCGTGGAATAGCTAAGTGCTGCTTGAGGACCAGGAGGACAAGAGTGCTTCCATCAGCCCCCCAAGCTAACCTGCTTCGCTCCCTGCAATCAGAGTCCCCATCTCGCGATCAGACAACCTCTGATCAAAACCCCTTTCACGATTGTAACCCCCATGCGATTGGACCCGCGTGAATGTATCCCCTGCATGATAAGATCCGCCTCACTATCAGAAACTCCCACTATTGCAAACCCCCTCAATCGGAATCCCCGTGGTGATTGGAACCCCCCCCACGATTGGAACCCCCTCGATCGGAATCCTCCGCGATCAGAACCCCCTCGATCGGAGCCCCTTCGATCGGAACCTCTCACAATTGGAACCCTCCTTGATTGGAACCCACAATTGGAACCCTCCGTGATTAGAAACCCAGCGGGATCGGAAACTCACCATGATCGGAACCCTCCACAATCGGAAACCCCTTGTGATCGGAGCCCCTCCACGATCACCGACCCCCCCCCCCCACAGCAATCGGAGCCACACCACGATCGGAACCCCACACAATCGGAAACTCACCACGATCGGAACCCTCCACGATCGGAAACCCCCCGCTCCCCCCCCCGATCAGAACCCGCCAGAATCGGAAACCCACTACGATCGGAACCCCCTCGATTGGAACTTCCTACGATTGGAACCCCCCGTGATCGGAAACCTCCCCGCAGCCCCCCACTCCACGATACTATTTACACTTACTATTGCAGTAACTTTAGAAAACTGGGTTTAGAAGGCTGGGTTAAATTTGCCCCTTAAGTGTCCTTGACTCACTTTGCCTGGCCAAAGATATTGTTTAATGGGTTCAAGCATTGGCTTGTGGGATGGGTATACATTCCTCTCAAGCTGCATGGTGCTGAGTACTAGTTAACCTGAAGACTCTAGCCTTGAACTTCCACAGGAGTTGTCCCAATCTCCTGCCATAATCACAGTGGGAAATTGGCGGAACCACCAAAAAATGTCTGAAAATGGCCATTGACACCATTTTTCTGGGGTTCTGCCAATCCCTGCCAAAGTTACAGCAGGAGATTGAAACAAACCAGCAGAAATTCAGTTTCTCTGTGTACATCATGAGAGACTGTCAAGAATGGTTTCCTGTCCATTGCTTCTTATTGATTATTGAACTATGTCAGTCCTGAAGCTTCAAGTCTCCCTGGCAACAATGCTTTATGGTTTTTTTCCTTCCCTGAGGTTCACCAATTACATGGTATTGCATGGGGTTCAGAGCGGCACAGTAATAAATCATGTTGTTATAAATAGCTTGGTGCCCTTTTCTTTTCAATTGCATTGTTTGACATTACTGAGAACACTGGCCAGTTATTTTGTAAGAAAAAAATAGCTGTCTTGAGCAAGATGCTAGCCTTAAGAGATGACTACTATGATATTTGCCTGTTGTGCTACAAGTGATCAGGCCAAAGTAGCCAGCTACAAGAAGGATTATGCCAACCATGAAGCCTGGGACCAGATCTATGTGACATCCAATATGGCAGACTCATGACAGGTCTTAATGTTCAAAGGTGCTTCTTTCCAGCTCAGTTCAAAGTTAAACACAAGCTGAAATCAGGCAGTATAACCATGAACCATCACTATTCTTTTTTTTAAAAGGCCGTAACTAAATTCACAAATGACATCCTCCGTGACTGTGATCATGGTGGATTAGTTCTCCTCGTCCTCCTTGACCTTTCTGCAACCGTTGGCATGGTCAACCACTCCATTCGCCTCCAACACCTCTCCTCGCTTTTCCAGCACAGTGGGACAGCACTCGCTTGGTTCCTATCTTATTGTAGCCAGAGCACCTCCAGCAATTGCTTCTCTTGCCACTCCACACGGTTACCTCTGGAAGCCCTCAAGAATCTATCCTTGACTCCTTTATCTTTGTCATCTACACAATGTCCTCTAGCAAAATAATTTAAAGAAATGGAGTCAGTTTTCACATGTACGCCGATAAAACCCAACTTTAAATCTTACTGCCTCTGTGTTGTTAGACTGTTTGTCCAACATTCCACCTTTGATGCGCTATCGTTTCCTCCCGTTAAATAGCCATTATCTTTGACATCATCACAAATGCCACACCGATTCCACTCCCCAGTCACTGTCTCAGGCTCAACCAGACTGATCACAACCTCAGCATCCTAATCGACACTGAGCCGAACATCCAACTCCATGGGGTGGAAATTCAGTCATGCCTCTGTTTTGGCATTAATCCAGGCGGAGTGGTAAATTTTGCACCAATAAAAAAAATTTTAATTTCAAAATATATACTTTATTCATATAAAAATTTGCACGATACATTGGAAGGCAGTTTAGTATATTTGGATGTGGTCAGCAATTCTATACAATACATTTGGATGCTGACGGCAGTTCCATTCGATACATTTGCTTGCTTTACATTTCAGGGTACAATTCAGTACAATCCAGGATACATTGTAATACAGTCATCAAATTACATTACATGTGGCACTATACAGTACGCGGAACAGGTGAGGATACAGTTACATTTCTTTACAACATACATTACTAAACAGTTGCTGAACTTGCATTATACATGGCACTGCATAGGTGTTTTCAGATCATGGTGCTCTATGTATACAAAGGTTTACAAGTACAGCCCGAGGGGAGTTTTATGCAGTCCCTGGGTTTACCGTGGCGGAAGGGCTTTAAACTGTGCCTCTTCCCCACCGTGCCTTTGCGGTGACTGCACCAATTTTTAGTGGGTTCCTCAGCATGTACTCCTGGATCTTGAATTGCGCCAGTCTGCAACACGCAGACGTGGATATCTCCTTGTTCTGGAAGACCAGCAAATTTCAGCAAGACCAAAGTGCATCTTTCACCGAGTTGATGGCCCTCCAGCGGCAGATGATGTCTGTCTCGGCGTGTGTCCTTGGGAACAGTCCGTAGAGCACAGAGTCCTGTGTTACGGAGCTGCTTGGGATGAACCTCGACAGCAACCACTGCATCTCCTTCCACACCTGCCTTGCAAAGGGGCAGTCCCAAAGGAGATGGATGACAGTCTCGTCCGCACCACAGCCGACTCGGGGGCAGAGTGCCGTGTCTCTGAAACACCGGCTGTGCATGAAGGATCTGACAGGTAGGGCCCTTCTCACCTCCAACCAAGCTATGCTTGGTGCTTGTGTGAAAGTTCTGGCGATGAGACATTCTGCCAAATGAGTTCGACAATCTGCTCGGGGAACCGTCCGACAGGATCCATCATCGCCTTCTTTTGTAGGGCGTCCTGGACCTTGCGTGCCGACCACTGCTTTATGCCCTTGTGGTCAAAAGTGTTTTTCTTGAAAAACTTTTCCACGAAGGATAGGTGGTGAGGCATGGTCCAACTGCTCGGAGCATTCTGCGGCAGCCTGGCTAAACCCATCCTTCGCAACACCGGGGACAGATAGAATCTCAGCACGTACTGACACTTGCCGTTTGCGTAAGAAGGGTCTATGCACAGCTTGATGCAGCCGCACACAAAGGTGGCCGTCAGGATGAGGGCCACATTCGGAACGTCCTTTCCCTCCTTGTCCAGAGATTTGCACATTGCGTCTCTGCGGACACGGTCCATTTTCGATCTCCAGACGAAGTGGAAGACGGCTCGGGTGACTACCATGGTACAGGAGCGGGGTATGGGCCAGGCCTGCGCCACGTACAACAACAGCGAGAGCACCTCACTCCTGATGACCAGGTTCTTTCCTGCAATGGAGGGTGAGTTTATGTTTCGCCTTAGCGATACGCTCCTTCCAGTTTTTGACGCACGCACCGTCCGCTCCGAACCATATTCCCAAAACCTTCAGGTAATCTGACGTGACGGTGAAGGGAATAAAGGATCGGTCGGACCAGCTTCCAAAGAACATGGCCTTGCTTTTGCTGCGATTTACCTTCGCCCCCAAGGCCAGTTCAAACTGGTCGCAGATTGTGAGCAATCCGCGGACCGACTGCAGATCCGAGCAAAAGACAGTGACATCGTCCATGTTCAGGGAGGTCTTGACCTGAGCGTCTCTGCTGCCTGGGATTGCCGGATGGAATCGGCAAAGGGCTCGATACAGCACACAAACAAGACAGAGGAGAGGGGACAGCCTTGCCTGACTCCAGACCTGATCGGAAAGCTTTCAGTTTCCCACCCGTTGATTAGAACTGTGCTGCTGATGTCTGTGTAGAGCAGTTGGATCCAATTGTAGATACCCTCCCCAAACCCATCTTGAAGAGCACGTCCATCAGGTACGTGTGCAATATCCTGTCAAAGGCCTTCTCCTGGTCCAAGCTGATTAAACAGATGTCCACCCTCCTGTCCCGCACGTAGGCAATCGTATCCCTGAGTAGCGCGAGGCTATCAGAGATCTTCCTGCCGGGGATGGCACAGGTCTAGTCCAGGTGGATCACCAGCTCCAGAGCAGACTTAACCCTGTTTGCGATGACTTTCCACAGGATCTTGTAGTCCACATTGAGCAGCGAAATGGGCCGCCAGTTTTTGATTTCCTCCTTCTCCTCCCTTTGCTTGTAGATGAGGGTGATGATGCCTTTCCTCATTGATTCTGACATACTGCCGGCCAGAAGCATACCCCCGTACACTTCCAGCAGGTCTGGGCCCATCCAGTCCCACAGAGCCGAATACAACTCGACCAGTAAGCCGTCGCTTCAGGGAGTTTTACTCGTCGCGAGGGACCGAACGGTCTTTGCCATCTCATCCAGAGTTAGTGGGTGGTCCAGACTCTCCTGCTCGCTGTCATCTAAGACCTCTGAGATAGACGATAGGAAAGACAGGGAGGTCGCGCAGTCTGTGGGCTTGACGTCGTACAGCCCGGCATAGAAGGATTTGCTGATCCTCAGCATGTCGGGCTGTGAAGACGTCACAGAACCACCTTCTTTCTTTAGGCTGCTGATCACAGAGCTCCCCCTGTGTACCTTTTGGAAGAAGAAACATGAACACGTCTCATCCTGCTCGATGGAGCGGACTCTGGAGCGGAAAATGATTTTGGAGGACTCTGAGGCAAAGACTGAGGCTTGCTGGCCCTTCACCTCTTGGAGTTCCTCCATGACATCGACCTCCATTGACTGCAGCAGGAGCAGGTTTTGCATACTTTTCTGGAGTTGGGATACCGGTAAATGGTTTGCGTCTCCAGCCACAAAATTCACCAGATGAACCCTGAGAGTGGAGCAGAGCACTAAGGGAGGCATTCCATACCTCTATTAGGGCACTAGGCCAGCTGAGCAACTGAGAATCCCGGGCTAAACAGTCAGTCTCGGAGTGCCCTAAGAGAGGTATCCGTGAAAAAATAAAAATCTGAAAAAGAACCACCAAAAATATTCCCAGCGCATTACTGGAGCCACATCAACATTAGTCACAAAAATAAAAAAATAAAAACAATCACACTTATCTCAGGTCGACATTACTTCACTCACAGGCCGCGTTACAGGATGCTACGGATCGGGCACAAACCAAATATCGAGCCGGTGTCGCAACCAGGGGCGTTGCACACCGGCTCGCCTCTCCCGGGTGGTACTGCTCTGCGCCCCCGCAAACCCGGCACCGAATGTCCCGGCTGGAAGCTGGCCAGCCGCCTGGAAATGCTTTCCGCCGTCATTACCGTCCCTCCGGTGCGAAAATAGAGGAGACAACAAGCCGAAAATCCAGCATTTCTTCTCCATCACGAAGACTTCCACCTCCCTAACGTTGCCTACTTCCATTTGTACCTCAGCCTATCTACAACTGCAATACCAGCTTTCTTAGAACTACTAACTTTAAAAGTACAGTTGCTTCAGTATAATATTGGCAGGTGGTTATACACTATTGCCTCTGGCAACCAGAAGAGCAAAGATTAAAAATTGTTACTTCCTCCTCAGATAACTTGGAACAAGATGAAGAACTGAACAAGTCCCTTGAGAAGGCTGCAGTACAGAGGGAAGCAAACCTATCAAGACTAGAGTGCTCACCATTCCACCTGAAGCCACTGCGCTGTTTTACTTTGGATCCCAGGGCACTGGAATTGCAGTATTTAATGGGCATTTAAAATATTGGGCTGTTCATAATTAAAAATCTTAATTTTGTTTTCCTTTATGTTGGATATTTTACTGCAAGAAAATACTTTTTTCTTTTGCAGAAAGATGTTTTAGCTACAAATGTATTTTTTTCTGCAGTTCAGCTCAGCTTCAAGGTATAATTTTTGGCGATGGGCATATAGCTACTGCTGTACGCCTAAAGCAATGTCTGTTCAGAATTCTAAACGCACAGACTAAAATGGGAACAAGGAAAAAAGGCATTCACTGAGTCAAGGTGATAGAGGAGAGGATAATATAATTTGTCCAGGTTTATAAAATAGTAAAAGAAAATGCAATAGGCCTGTATGTCAATTATGGTATGTATGAGGTCACACTATTAATTAGCATACGAAAATATTAAATATATGCTTTAAAAATAAAGTTGCTTCAGTGTGATATTGGCTGGCAATCCATAAACAGTGGCATCCAATGCAGAGAATTCAACAAGCAAAACAAGCTGTCGCAAAACATCTTGCATTTGTTACTTTTTAGCAGAGGGTATTTCATTGAATTGTTACTCGGTTTTTATACCAAAGACTCTTTTACAGTTACTTTTACAACCAAGTCCTGAATCTCATTTTAATGCAGCCAGAGAAATGTTTTCAGAGGGAGAAAACATCTTGCATTCAGCCAGTCAGGGAAAGGAGGAGATGCTAAAAGGGGTAAATGAAGTCCATGTACCAGGGATTATCCACACTTTTATTGCTTTCTAGTAGTTTACCAAAGTGACCCTGTTTGTACGAGGAAGAGGTGCCTTTCTGTTATTTAATACATGTGTCATGTATTATAACAGTCCATTCATTGTTAAACTGCATATCTTCCAACTCACCATGAGAAACAACATAGAAGATCCATTACTTATTTTTAAAGTTTTTACACTGACTGAAAGGAAGACACCAGAAAATTATATTTCTCGAGCTGAGGGGCTCAGGATGAGTCATGAGTACAGATGTCTACAGCATTTTGAAGATTCAAAAACAAGCATTCCCTTTCTCCCGTTTTGACAAAACGCCCAATCATGTAACACTGCCCATTAAAACAACATCAAAGAGGTTATATAAACATCTCTTAGAATAGTGGCAGCACGCTCGGAAAACCTTGCTTTGGGTGTTTATGTTCTCCAGGGGAAGGATGTGTAGCTGTACTAATGCAAGAGTCTCTTCACTCACCTGACAAAAACACAATCAGTTTGTTAATGCAATGAAAGCCGACCTAATGAATAACCAAGCCTACAAATACCATCCACAATGGTTTCTATTTAGACACATGAACATTCCGTTCTCCAGCTGCTGATTAGGCCTAACGACAGACGAAGCCCTGTCGTCCATCTCATTGTTATACTGATCATTGTTTGCTGGAAAACCTTTTCATTCTGATGAAAACTCTTCATTTTTCCTCAGGAAAAAGCTCAAGGAGGGGGTTAAAACCCTAACAAATGGACAGACAGATTCTGCCAGCAGGAGGTTAACAAGCAGATGACAACTTCTATCACTGAGCACTGCAGACTGAGAGGCAATCACTTGCGGCAGTGTCAGGCCTTGTGTCAAGCTCTTTGCCCCACTGAATTATCACACAATAGGAAGGGATGTCAGCTTTCAGCAAAGAAACCTCTACTTGGGAGAATCATACAAAAAAGAACAAACATAAATTGCTAAGTAATCACTATCATATATTTTTGTATGTACTATATAATTGTATATTAAAACTATTGCACTCATCTGTGAAAATCAAAGAGATGGATATGTATTTACGCTAATGCTGATAAATGTTCAGCCTCGGTACAATAAAAATGGCTGTGAGTACATCTATTTCCGTAAAGTTTAGTATTATGTGTCTGGTTGTGCAAGTGGCATCAGTGCTTACCTCTTGCCTAGAGTTTGTGAGTTCAAGGCATTCAGGCTCCTGACACTCAAATCTATCCAACCCCCCAGTTCAGTGAGTTTTGTTTAAATAGCCAAGCAAAATGCTGTGGGTAGATAGAGCTTGCCTTGCACTGGCAGGAAGCCCAATGGGACATGTGGAAAATATGGCTCGCAGCTCAAACTTAGAGAGCTGGGCACACATTAAAGGTGACTGTCAATTTGACTAAGTTGCTGGCATCTTGCCAACGAATTAGAAGTCTTGGGTTCAAGCCTCATTTTGAAGATATAGGAAATGAATTTCCACAGAGATTCTCACAATCGGCCATTGTAACTTCGACGGAAGAACCATGAAAACCCCAGAAAACCAGTTTAAGGAGTGGTTTACAACGTTTTTCCAAGTTTCTGAAATTCTTCCATCAAAGTTATGGCAGATTTTCAGGAGAACCCGACAGCAAATCATCCCATAGTCTAGGCTGACACTCCACTTCAGTTCTGAGAGAGTGCAGCATTGTTGGATATGCTGTCCTTCAAATGTGATGTTAAATCTGGGATGACTGCCTTTTAAGATGTAAAAGTTCTCTGGGTTAAGAATCGACAGGGAGGCACATCCTAGCGTAATCACTGGGCTGCACACACCCAGGGCCTCCATCACCAACCCTGCCAAAGTTTGCCGGCTCGAGGGAGACTCCTGTTTTACATGTGAATGGGAGGTGCCTGCACCGTCTGGTGCACATCCAAGCTGCCTACCTTGCCCCATAGGCTGAGAATCCTGCCCTACCTTATGCTTTTCTTACAATCATTGTTGAACAGTTTCCAAAATAAAAATAAGGCTTAAATTCCCCATGAAAAACATTGGCCCAGATTTTGTGGAAAAAATGACAGCACCCGAACGCAGAAGCTATTATTAATGTAGAAAGCGGCCAGCAACATTTGGCGAGGAAGAGACACCCCATGAATTGCGAATCGCCACAATTTGCTGACCAATTTATGCCATTCCACCATTAGCTTCGCAAAAATGGCATCACAGACATAACCTCCCTGTGATTTTCATGAAGTTGCTGTATTTTCACATTAATTGCCCATTAAACTTGTCACAGAAAGTTAAGTCTAGTAATTAATGGCGTAAGTACCCTTTTAACAACATGATAATTATTATGAATGGCAATTAATCTCTCTGGCTCGGAAGGTGAACAATTAACAGCGTGGCGTTTCATTCCTTCAGGTTGTGAATTGCTGCTAGAGGTTTTTAAAATGACATTTTTTTTATTTTTTGAGTTTTTTTCTTACCTTACCTTTCTATCTCTTTTTTCTCTCTCTTAATCCAATCTTCCTTTCCCTCTCTTTATTTCTCTCTTTTTGTACTTGATTTGGTATTGAATTCACCTACTTTAAATCAGCCTTCTTCTCAGTCCTTTCTCTGTTTATTTCTCAATCCTTAACTCTCATTGGTTAAGGAGATACGCTGTTTGTCCCATTGTTCACTAAGGTCCCTGATGTCCTCGCTGTGCTGTTATCAGCTCACACTTCTCACAACTTCATCAGCAAAAGATGTTAAAATCTAAACATGCATAAAAAAGTCTAACTAAGGGGGCATGCCGTGAAATGCCCCACTCCAGCAAAATCTGGCCCAATATTTTAGTCCTCAAGCGTTTAATGTTTAAATCCATATGTAGAAATAATATGCAATGTGATCTTTATAATTGTAAAATAAGTAATGACATCCATTAATTACCTTAATATACCTCCTACTGCCCACTCAAATAAATGTATTCCCCACAACCAGATTTCAAATTGATTTAGAAAAGAAACTTACTAAACTATACTTAAAATCATAAGATGTAAAATATGTATAATGTTTTTAATGTGTCAAGTACAATATCACAAAAATCCTTAATCTTGTCACTTACACAATCATTCTGATATTGATTGCTGAAAGTTACATTTAATTCTTTGAATGATATGTGGAATCCTGTCCAGATTATTCCCCATTTTCATCTAATTGAGCTCATGGTCTGCAATTTGTGATCAGCAGCGAAGCAAAAGCGTTCACCGCTGGCCCAGCAATAAGCCTCGCACAAGAGGTGGCGAGAATTTCGAGTTTTCCGACGCACAATTGAAATCAACGTAAGTTCATGGAGATTCCCCGTGAAGAGCTGCTGTGATGTCAACAAACTGTCTAAGCAGTCAATCAAATCGCAGAATTCTCACAGACAGCGAACCAGGAAGTAAGTAAGCTCCTTTGATTTTAGCTTTTTAAAAATGTTAGAGAGAGCAAAACTGAGATTGGTGCACTCACATGGGGAAAAGGGCAACCTGAAATAAAGATGAACAAAGTTAAAACATTTTTTTTATTTTATAAAGTCTCAACATTTTTTTCACTTTTATTGGCGTGGATCATTTTTATTAAAGTGACACTTCACAAAATTAAAATAGTTTTTCAGGGCCATAACCTTTATTTAGCAGTCAATACGCTGTTAAAACCCCAGTTACACCTAAACTTTTAATGGGGTATTTAAGAGTGGTATTATCGCGGAAATGCCCCAGGTTTCGTCAGTTTCCATCATTTGACAGATTACACTGATTGCCGGCTCTGTAGGGGGGGGGGGAAGGGGGTGCAGAGCACAGCCTGTTTAAGAGCAGTGAATGACATACAGCTATGTCAGGATTTCCACGTAAGGCTGCATATGTATTAAATCCGAAGTTACGATCAGTTTCAAAGGCGAAATGACGGCGAATGCTGACAGTTTACCGTCATCAAGACCGCAAATTCAGGGTCGATATATTTCAGATCCGATCACCCCCACCCCACCCCCTCACACAGCTCATATCACGTGCAGACCAAGACGCAGATTAAAACAGTATTGCTTGACCTATACCAATTGATTTCATTTTATTCGAGAGTAAGAGATAATAAACAAATATGAAGCAGCTTGTTGAAATAAAATGTTCCTTCAATGGCTCAGCTGCATAAGGCCATGAGTAGCTGAGCCATACCGAACAGGAAGGTGCCAGGTCACGCTTTGGTCAGTGATGTGTTCGATGATCTTGGGCAGGATGTCAATAGGGTCACTACAGTGCCCCTCAGTTAAAGAGGGAAAAGTTGGCCAAGGGTTCCCACTCCTGATTGTTACCCAGTGACCACTGCTGGAAGCACAAATGTGCTGATATTGGATGAGGACAGGATCAGCTATGATACCACTCCACAATCTAACAGTAGCCTGATACTCAGATTTTGGGCTGACACATAAAGAATGACTGATCGGGCAGATACCAAAAGTTAACCAGTGCCCGTGGAACTTTCCCTAGTATTTGGAATGACACTGAAGGGGCCATTAAAATATTGTTTTTAAATTTGGGCCAATAGACTTCACGCTCTGATTCCTTGGAACCAGTGCTTCTCATGTCCCCATACCCACCAGCTCCCTGCCCCATACTCAGTGGCATCAACCCATTGCAGAAAGGTGACCATGCAACAGTGACTATACTTCAAAAGTGCTTCATTGACTGTAAAGCACGTTGTGGCCTCCTGAGGTGGTGAAAATTGCTTTATTGATGCAAGTTCTTTCTTACTTTTTCATGAGATGTTGGGAGCCAAAAATGCAGTCTTTCGGCCCATTGTGAGAGATGAACCAAGAGCACCAGTAAATAATGCTAAAACGCTGACCTCACATTATCCGGCGGGGTCAGCCATCCTTACACAGGCAGACGCAGTGCCTTTGCGATGTCAGTGGCATGGCGCACGGGCCACATTATTGGCTCCAGTGTCTTCTGCTGCTTAAATAACATGTTGACTAAGAGTTGCTGGTAATTACAAGGAGTCCTTGCTCTTTGATTTCCAGTAGTTACTGAAAGTGAACTGTGTAGGCCTATAGAGTGCATGACTAGTCAATCTGGATTAATGGGATTTGGATTGATTAAAACCTTTTTCACAGTGCTCCCTAATTTGAAGCAGTTTAAGATACCATTTCCTTGCACTGAACTAAATTCCTTTAGATGCATTAGGGTTGGTGAATGATACAACACAATTGGTGACATCACCTGCCTACTAGTCAGACAGCAGCACAAAGACCATTAAGCCGTTTTTAGTGGTGCTTTGACAAGCTTTTTCTCTAAAAATGAGGCTATTGTTCACGAGCTGCAGAGGAGGTGGCGAGAAAAACCCGAGGGCAACCACCCTAGTGCACAGCACTGAGAAGATGGGAGGGAAGAGGAAGGAGCCTATTCAGTTGATCTGTTTCAGTTAACAAAAGCTGTTGATATCTGCACTGATTAAAGAAATACGTGCTGTGCACAGAGTCTAAAATTGTGGAACTAAATTGGGATTAGGTTGCAACTGGTGAACTGAGAAATCTCCTGCAAAGAACATTCTAAAGAGCTTCACCTCATTAAGATACATTTTCCACAGATGAATCACTGCCCTCATTAACATTTGCTGTGATGAGGCTTTTTATTATTAATCAATCAAGTCTTATTGATGACAAGGGACCAGCAAAGGGTTCAGGTTTGACATTTCGCTTTCAAGGGAGTTAAATCTTGCCAGATCCCCCCTTCATATACCAGATGTTTGCTACCAATTTATGCATAGCTGGTGTTAATATTTTATGTGAATGTCACTGCTTTGTACGATTATCATTCATTGAAAAAAAATTTACTTACCTTCATGTAAAGATCTCATTTTCTGAGTTCACTATAGTGATGGGGAGCTGTGCCCAGCGGCTGTGGCTATCAAAAAATCACCAGTGCAGCAATTATATTTGTTGAAGAACTAATCTTTTGAATTAATTAAAAAAATTAGAATTACTTTTCTGCAGCATTTTGCTGTGTAGTGCAGGGTTATTCAGATTCTGTTTTGAACTGTACCAGGAACCAAGTTAATCTACAACCACGGTTTTTTTTTGGCTTTCTTTCTGTTTAATTTATTTTCTCTTTTTTCGGTGTCTCAATGAAATACCGTTAGTCCATGACTGAAAAGGCAGATGGCCAACCTTCCCCCAGCTCTGGGCCAATGCCAATCTGCTGAAGTCACCCCTGCCCCTGTGTTATGGCTATGCGATCAGGGGTGACTGCCTCTAATTTCCTCATTTTCTCACACTGTAGAGTGCCTTACTTTTCTTTGCCACTGAATCACATCGATGATTATTTTGTGTATACATTATGGGTTAGATACTTGGTATCACCCATTTTGAGGCATTAATCCTGTCGAGGCGGGAACAAAAACGCCCCTTAAAAGATTGCGCTGCCTACCGCGAAATTAGGTTTCTGCGCCCCAAGAGGGAAAGGGAGCGCTAAATCAGTCACTGCACAATTCTCTTAGGGCGGTGGAACTGAAAATCTCAGTGGTACATTTCCAGAAGGAATGTGCTTGGTCCGAAGGCCGCTATACATCCTGTGGACAGCCGATTCTTCAAGGCGTGGTCAGATAAGTATGTGCATGCACAGTTCCAACTTCTCAGTCTGCTCAGTGCGGGAAAACGGAGGAGGAAGGAGGTCGCCATCATGCACACCATGTCTCGGCCACGGCAGTCGATGCATTGGTGGAGGCAGTGGAGAGGCACTGGAATGTGCTCCAACCTTTCGCTGGAAGGAGGCCCATTCCTAGCATCTTCAGGAGGCTATGGAGGGAGGTGGCCCAGCACGTATCCACCAGGAACACAGTGGCCAGATCTGCGACACAATGTCGCAAGAAGTTCGACGATCTCATGAGGGTGAGTACCTTTTCTATTAACGTTGCAATGCGATAATGTGAACGCCACTGTCTCACACAATGTCAAGTCTTTGCAGTACCTGCTCCTACACTATGTGTACCAGGCCATGGTCTTCATTGGTGAATATACCATAAAAGCTTAGGCGCAGTTCAGCAGCGATGCCCTGGCCATTCAAGTGTCGCTGACCTTCTTATTCCCTACCCAGCCTGACCTCTCCTCACACTACCGTTTCACTCTTATGCGTTCGCAACACTTCAGCCTCGTCCTTCATCTTAGGTGGTTGTCACCTAATCCCACCATTCATATAGCCACGCAGATTCAAATGGAGATCTGCACACTTCCATATAGTCATCATCATAGGCAGTCCCTCGGAATCAAGATAGACTTACTTCCAATCAAAAAATGAGTTCTTAGGTGGCTAAATAGTCCAATATGAGAATCACAGGCTCTGTCACAGGTGGGACAGATAGTCATTGAAGGAAAGGGTGGGTAGGACAGGCTCTTTCCGCTGCATGCGCTTGATTTCTGCATGCTCTCGGCAATGCGACTCGAGGTGCTCAACTCACCCCCGAATGCACTTCCTCCACTTAGGGCGGTCTTTGGCCAGGGACTCCCAGGTGTCGGTGGGGATGTTGCACTTTATCAGGGAGGCTTTGAGGGCGTCCCTGTAACATTTCCTCTGCCCACCTTTGCCTCGCTTGTCGTGAAGGAGTTCTGAGTAGTGCAATTCAACTATGGAAGGCACATGTGGCACACGATGAGCTGCTCACTCACTCAAACCTTCCTTTGTTTGTTATTGCAGTCAAAACTGGCACACAACAGGTGCACAGGAGATGGGGAGCCTGACATCCAGGACTCACGGTGGTGGAGGAGCGAATGTCCGCCTTCATGGGCACACCAGTTGGTGCGATAGTGGTTGGCGAAGCTGAGCCCCCTGGGGACAGTGACGGTATGTGAATGCCCTTTACGTTTTATATGAGACCCTTTACCCTTGAGACCACATGCCATATCCTCTTTACATATAAATGTCCAATGCCACCTCCTTCTTCCCTTCCTGTCCCCTCCCCTGCTGCTAAACACAGTTGCATTGCTTTGTGCTTACAGATGATGAGCTAGAAAGGCAGCAGCCTGCCCATAAGCCGTCCACTTTGAACAACGGCAGAGACGAGGAGGAAGAGGACCAAAGTCTAACCACTGAGGGGGACCCTCCATCAGCAGCACCGAGTGTGGACACCATCTCAGTGGAAGAGCCGATGTCCCTGGGCTTCAAAGAGCCTGAGGCTCCTGGACCCAATGACAACAATGACAACAATGCCAAGCACGAGATGAAGCTCAGGGGCCAGCTCATCGCAGGATGAGTTGACTCTTGAATCCTAATCCCAGACAAGTAGATGTGGACCTGGACTTGGAGGCTATTTCGAGAGAGTCCATGCTAATGCACCGTGGTGCATTGGAAAGGGTCCCGCAGGGATGGATGCACTTGCTCTGAGGTTAGGGAGGCCACCTCAAGCATTGCCCGTGCCTCTCAGCAGCCCAACGGGCCCATCCTTGCCTACTTATAGAGGGAGATGGATTCAACCAATGAGAGTGGAGTGCCAGAGGTGATGGCGCGTGCCATGGTTGACGTGGCAGCAGTTAGCACATCAGAGGTTGAAGCCACGCAAGGCCTTCGTGATGTAATGCAGTCACTGGTTGCTGGCATCAACTCTCAGACTGCTGCATTTCAGACTCAGTGTGCTGTGAGTCAGTCTCAGAGTGATGCCATGCAATCACCAACTGCTGCCATCCTCTCTGTGTTCCCCACAGTCCAACGAGGAAGTGGCAGCGCCGAAATAGGCCAGCAATATGTGCTCCCACAGATTGCTCTGGATGCCGAGGCGGTGCCCCGGGGGAGTGGCAATGGGCCACTAGAAATGGAAGGTGCTGTCCTTGCTCAAGATGACAGCATTTCGGCTCCTACCACTACCACTCCACCTTTGCACCTGCCGCGGTCTACATCCCAGCCATCCGAGACTTCTGCCACCGATGCTGAGGGAGTGCAGTCCACAGCCAGGCTTTCCAGGCTCAGAGCTAGTCCAGGTAGGCCATCTGTAGTGTCTGCCTTACAGATACAGCAGCCCTCAAGCTGCCTTGCTGCAGGCACTGCAGCCCCATTAAGGAGCAGCAGTAAGTATGGGAGGGGATTAAGGAAAAGGGTGGCAAATCCCTGTGCAAGTCTCAATAAAGGCTTTGCCCACCATGGACAGATGCGCTCATCTTGCAAATAACATTGTAAATATCTTGTTGCTGTTGTTTGACACCTGCTATTGGTGTATGGGTTTGGGCCTAATATGGCACAAGGAAACATAGAAACATAGAAACATAGAAAATAGTTGCAGGAGTAGGCCATTCAGCTCTTCGAGTCTGCACCACCATTCAATAAGATCATGGCTGATCATTCCCTCAGTACACCTTTCCTGCTTTCTCTCCATACTCCTTCATCCCTTTAGCCATAAGGGCCATATCTAACTCCCTCTTGAATATATCCAATGAACTGGCATCAACAACTCTCTGCGGTAGGGAATTCCACAGGTTAACAACTCTCTGAGTGAAGAAGTTTCTCCTCATCTCAGTCCTAAATGGCCTACCCCTTATCCTAAGACTATGTCCCCTGGTTCTGGACTTCCCCAACATTGGGAACATTCTTCCCGCATCTAACCTGTCCAGTCCCGTCAGAATTTTATATGTTTCTACGACATCCCCTCTCATCCTTATAAACTCAAGTGTATAAAGGCCCAGTTGATCGATGTCTCTCCTCATATGTCAGTCTAGCCATCCCGGGAATCAGTCTGGTGAACCTTCGCTGCACTCCCTCAATAGCAAGAACATCCTTCCCCAGATTAGGAGACCAAAACTGAACACAATATTCCAGGTGAGGCCTCACCAAGGCCCTGTACAACTGCAGTAAGACCTCCTTGCTCCTATATTCAAATCCACTAGCT
This sequence comes from Pristiophorus japonicus, assembly GCF_044704955.1. Lineage (NCBI taxonomy): Eukaryota > Metazoa > Chordata > Chondrichthyes > Pristiophoridae > Pristiophorus > Pristiophorus japonicus. The sequence goes on from NC_091977.1 coordinate 197,810,852, forward strand.
ATGAAGGCTAACATACCATTTGCTTTCATTCACCGCCTGCTGTACATGTATGCCAACTTTCAATGACTGATGAACCATGACACCCAGGTCTCGTTGCACCTCCCCTTTTCCTAATCTGCCGCCATTCAGATAATACTCTGTCTTTGTGTTTTTGCCACCAAAGTGGATAACCTCAAACTTATCCACATTATAGTGCATCTGCCATGCATTTGCCCACTCACCTAACCTGTCCAAGTAGTGGGGTCACAGCACTGAGCCCTGCGGCACTCCACTCGTCACTACCTGCCATTCTGAAAAGGACCCGTTTATCCCGACTCTCTGCTTCCTGTCTGCCAACCAGTTCTCTATCCACGTCAGTATATTACCTCCAATACCATGTGCTTTGATTTTGCATATCAATCTCTTGTGTGGGACCTTGTCAAAAGCCTTTTGAAAGTCCAAATACACCACATCCACTGGTTCTCCCTTGTCCATTCTACTAGTTATATCCTCAAAAAATTCGAGAAGTTTAGTCAAGCATGATTTCCCTTTCATAAATCCATGCTGACTTGGACCGATCCTGTCACTACTTTCCAAATGCGCTGCTATTTCATCTTTAATAATTGATACCAACATTTTCCCCACTACTGATGTCAGGCTAACCAGTCGATAATTACCTGTTTTCTCTCTCCCTCCTTTTTTAAAAAGTGGTGTTACATTAGCCACCCTCCAGTCCATAGGAACTGATCCAGAGTCAATAGACTGTTGGAAAATGATCACCAATGCATCCATTATTTCTAGGGCCACTTCCTTACGTACTCTGGGATGCAGACTACCAGGCCCCGGGGATTTATCGGCCTTCAATCCTATCAATTTCCCTAACACAATTTCCCACCCAATAAGGATATCCTTCAGTTCCTCCTTCTCACTAGACCCTCGGTCCCCTAGTATTTCCAGAAGGTTATTTGTGTCTTCCTTCATGAATACAGAACCAAAGTATTTGTTCAACTGGTCTGCCATTTCTTTGTTCCCCATTATAAATTCACCTGAATCTGACTGCAAGGGGCCTACGTTTGTCTTCACTAATCTTTTTATCTTCACAAATCTATAGAAGCTTTTGCTGTCAGTTTTTATGTTTCCGACAAGCTTTCTCTCATACTCTATTTTCCCCTTCCTAATTAAACCCTTTGTCCTCCTCTGCTGAATTCTAAATTTCTCCCAGTCCTCAGGTTTGCTGCTTTTTCTGGCCAATTTATATATCTCTTCCTTGGATTTAACACTATCCTTAATTTCCCTTGTTAGCCACGGTTGAGCCACCTTCCCTGTTTTATTTTTACTCCAGACAGGGATGTACAATTGTTAAAGTTCATCCATGTGATCTTTAAATGTTTGCCGTTGCCTATCCACCGTCAACCCTTTAAGTATCACTCGCCAGTCTATTCTAGCCAATTCACGTCTCATACCATCGAAGTTACCTTTCCTTAAGTTCAGGACCCTAGTCTCTGAATTAACTGTGTCACTCTCCATCTTAATAAAGAATTCTACCATATTATGGTCACTCTTCTCCAAGGAGCCTCGCACAACAAGATTGCTAATTAGTCCTTTCTCATTACACATCACCCAGTCTAGGATAGCCAGCCCTCTAGTTGGTTCCTTGACATATTGATTTAGAAAACCATCCCTAATACACTCCAGGAAATCATCCTCCACCGTATTGCTACAAGTTTGGTTAGCCCAATAAATATGTAGATTAAAGTCGCCCATGATAACTGCTGTACCTTTATTGCACACATCCCTAATTTCTTGTTTGATGCTGTCCCCAACCTCACTACTACTGGTTGGTGGTCTGAACAAAACTCCCACTAGTGTTTTATGCCCTTTGGTATTCCGCAGCTCTACCCATACAGATTCCACATCATCCAAGCTAATGTCCTTTCTTACTATTGTATTAATTTCCTCTTTAACCAGCAACGCTACCCCACCTCCTTTTCCTTTCTGTCTATCCTTCCTGAATGTTGAATACTCCTGGATGTTGAGTTCCCAGCCATGGGCACCCTGGAGCCACGTCTTGGTGATGCCAATTATATCATATGAAGCTGGTGTGGAATTACAAATGGCTGTGACGTTCGTACACATATTGCTGAAGTTGATTGTGTGTTATGCTGTTTAAAGGGGCATTTGTTACATTTTTTATTCTTTGCTGGTGAGGGGTTTTTGGAGTGATGTTTGAAGCGAGACTTCTGATGCCGTAAATAAAATGTTAATTTGACCGTTTGCATTCGCATCTTGTGTATTAATATGGAGTTTCACCGAGATGTGCCATTCTCGTAGCACATAGCCCGTAAAATATCAGCTGCGTTCGTTACCTTCCTCCATTCAAGAGAAGAGATGCATTATGAGCCGCTGACATGTGGCCCTTGCTCCGGCAGCATTGCCACACTGCCTCCTCCGTGCCTGCTGTTCCTCCTCCCCGTGTGGCTGGCCATTCGGGGCCTCGGCAGGCTCCTCTCCCTCTTCCTCCTCCTCCTCTTGAGGTGGGGCTGCAATCCTCACTGGCAATGCCTGGACCCTCATTATGGCTAAGTTGTGTTGCATGCAGCACACCACAATGAATTCCAAGACGTGCTGAGGGGAGTATTGAAGGCTGCCTCCAGAGTGGTCTAGGCATCGGAATCGTTGCTTCAGCTCCCCTATTGTTTGCTCGATGATGTTACAGGTGACTGCATGGTTGTTGTTGTAACGATGCTCCGTTTGGGTGCTGGGGTTGCGGAGAGGGGTCATTAGTCAAGTGCCTAGGCCATATCCTTTATCCCCGAGCAGCCAGCTGCGCCTTCCCGCAGTGGCTGAAACATTCGTGGCACAGTGCTCTCACGCAGGATCAAAGCATCAGGCGTGCTGCCAGGATAGCGGGCATTCACTGTGAGGATGCACTGCATGTGATTGCACACCAGCTGCACATTCAGGGACCGGTAGCCCTTTCTGTTTCGGAAGATCTCGGCATTCTGGAATGGTGCTCGCTAGAACCTCCACTTTTGTGCTTATCGCCCCAAAATGGGCGCTATTTCCGGCATGGGCGTTAAAAAAGGGTTTTCAGATCGCCGGTTTCTCGCCCATCCACAAAACACCTAGTTTCTATTTTTGAAGATGGGCGTTACCATGAGCGATATCAAATGGGCGGTAACATTACATTTTTTTGACCTTCTGCCGTAAAGTGTGGCCGTCCTTAGCAATGGCATGGCAATGCTCGATTCCCCCGATTCTGGAGGTCAAGGGTCATCATGACATGTGCAGAAGAGGAGACAGAGAGAAAGGGAGCTCAGAGGCACTGAAGGCGTATGTGGCTGTGGTGTGTGCTTTTCTAGCTGTTGTGCGAGTAACGACGGAGATTCACCAGCAGCAAAAAGCCTACTAAACACCAAGAACATAGTTGGCACCGAGTTTTTGTCCAACAAATAAGATATAACATGGAAGGGATGGAGAAGGCCCTGGAGCTGGTAGCCAGGAACACTGGTGGCAGAGGGCTCCCAGTGGGTCCCGGAGCGTCACACTGCACCCCAAGGTGCCGCACTCCCATTGCCAACGACACATGAGAGCCAGTAACAACATCTTGCTTCTGGCTTGGAGCATGTTCCCACCTCAGGACTGTCCTCTCCCACATCTGTCCAAGCAGCACTTTGGCCGTCACTCCCCCCTCCCCGCCAATGAAGCATCGCCTGACGACCTCCTCGGCCAGGCGGCTTGGAGTCAGGAGGGGGAAGGGGAAGGGGTAGAGGTGGGGAGGAGAAGCTGGGGGGGTGGGGGGGGGGGGGAGAAGGGTTGGTTTGTACAGAAGTACTGATGATTTCACACTAATGTTCAGTTTAAACGTTTTTTATTTAACAAAACCTTGTAGCACATTGGCTCAGATAGCTGCACCATTACACGCTGGTGATTCCTTAACATCAAAAGGTATAATGACACTTAACTTCAATAAACTTAAACTTTAACTGTCACGAAAGTGATGCCCACCATTGATGTATGACCTGCAAATCCAGCAGTGTGTCACCCTTGTAAATAACACCAACGTTCTTTCAGGCAAAGCAATCATTGATGAGCTCCTGACATAAGGCTCTTGCAGCTATCATGCCACCACGGGCCCTTTCATGTGGTCCACAGAGGGACGAGGGTATGGCTGCAGCATCAGCCTGATTGTCTGGGCCGATGTCAGCGTCCGCCTCCTCGTCCTCCTCTTCCTCTCTCAGAAACTATGGTCCTGAACATAAGGAAAAGTAACTTCGATGGTTTGAGGCGTGAATTGGCTAGAATAGACTGGCAAATGATACTTAAAGGGTTGACGGTGGATAGGCAATGGCAAACATTTAAAGATCGCATGGATGAACTTCAACAATTGTACATCCCTGTCTGGAGTAAAAATAAAATGGGGAAGGTGGCTCAACCGTGGCTAACAAGGGAAATTAAGGATAGTATTAAATCCAAGGAAGAGGCATATAAATTGACCAGGAAAAGCAACAAACCTGAGGACTGGGAAAAATTTTAGAATTCAGCAGAGGAGGACAAAGGGTTTAATTAAGAGGGGGAAAATAGAGTATGAGAAGAAGCTTGCCGGGAACATAAAAACTGACTGCAACAGCTTCTATGGATATGTGAAGAGAAAAAGATTAGTGATGACAAACATAGGTCCCTTGCAGTCAGAATCAGGTGAATTTATAATGGGGAACAAAGAAATGGCAGACCAATTGAACAAATACTTTGGTTCTGTCTTCATGAAGGAAGACACAAATAACCTTCCAGAAGTACTATGGGACCGAGGGTCTAGTGAGAAGGAGGAACCGAACGATATCCTTATTAGGCAGGAAATTGTGTTAGGAAAATTGATGGGATTAAAGGCTGATAAATCCCTGGGGCCTGATAGCCTGCATCCCAGAGTACTTAGGGAAGTGGCCCTAGAAATAGTGGATGCATCGGTGATCATTTTCCAACAGTCTATCGACTCTGGATCAGTTCCTATGGACTGGAGGGCAGCTAATGTAACACCACTTTTTAAAAAGGGAGGGAGAGAGAAAGCGGGTAATTATAGACTGGTTAGCCTGACATCAGTAATGGGGAAAATGTTGGAATCAATTATTAAGGATGAAATAGCAGTGCATTTGGAAAGCAGTGAAAGGATCGGTCCAAGTCAGCATGGATTTATGAAGGGGAAATCATGCTTGACAAATCTTCTGGAATTTTTTGAGGATGTAACGAGTAGAGTGGACAAGGGAGAACCAGTGGATGTGGTGTATTTGGACTTTCAAAAGGCTTTTGACAAGGTCCCACACGAGAGATTGATGTGCAAGATCAAAGCACATGATATTGGGAGTAATATACTGACGTGGATAGAGAACTGGTTGGCAGACAGGAAGCAGAGAGTCGGGATAAACGGGTCCTTTTCAGAATGGCAGGCAGTGACTAGTGGAGTGCCGAAGGGCTCAGTGCTGGGAACCCAGCTCTTTACAATTTACATCAATGATTTGGATGAAGGAATTGAGTGTAATATCTCCAAGTTTGCAGGTGACACTAAACTGGGTGGCGGTGTGAGCAGTGAGGGGAATGCTAGGAGGCTGCAGGGTGACTTGGACAGGTTAGGTGAGTGGGCAAATGCCTGGCAGATGCAGTATAATGTGGATAAATGTGAGGTTATCCAGTTTGGAGGCAAAAACGCAAAGACAGAATATTATCTGAATGGGGTAGATTAGGAAAAGTGGAGGTGCAACGAGACCTGGGTGTCATGGTTCATCAGTCATTGAAAGTTGGCATACAGGCGGTGAAGAAGGAAAATGGTATGTTGGCCTTCATAGCTAGAGGATTTGAGTATAGGAGCAAGGAGGTCTTACTGCAGTTGTACAGGGCCTTGTTGAGGCCTCACCTGGAATATTGTGTTCAGTTTTGGTCTCCTAATCTGAAGAAGGACGTTCTTGCTATTGAGGGAGTGCAGCGAAGGTTCACCAGACCACTTCTCGGGATGGCAGGACTGACATATGAGGAGAGACTGGATCAACTGGGCCTTTATACATTGGAGTTTATAAGGATGAGAGGGGATCTCATAGAAACATATAAGATTCTGACGGGACGGGACAGGTTAGATGCGGGTAGAATGTTCCCTATGTTGGGGAAGTCCAGAACCAGGGGACATAGTCTTAGGATAAGGGGCAGGCCATTTAGGACTGAGATGAGGAGAAACTTCTTCACTCAGAGAGTTGTTAACCAGTGGAATTCCCAGCCGCAGAGAGTTGTCGATGCTAGTTCATTGGATATATTCAAGAGGGAGCTAGATATGGCTCTTATGGCTAAGGGGCTCAAGGGGTATGGAGAGAAGGCAGGAAAGGGGTACTGAGGGAATGATCAGCAATGATCTTATTGAATGGTGTTGCAGGCTCGAAGGACTGAATGGCCAATCCCGCACCTATTTTCTATGTTTCTATGGTGAGGTGGACTGTCAGACTCATCAGGTAATTCTTGTCCCCCCCTGATAGCCAAGTTGTGCAGCATGGAGCACACCACCACGAATTTAGCTACCTACTCAGGATGATATTGGAGCTCGCCTCCTGAGTGGTCCACGCATCTAAAGCACTGCTTAAGCACTCCAATGGTTTTCTCCACGATATTGCGAGTTGCTCTCTGGCTCTCATTGTATCACCTCTCAGCCTCGGTGTGTGTGTCACGCAGGGGGGTCATCAGCCAGGTGGTGAGGCCATATCCTTTGTCCCCAAGCATCCAGCATTGACCTTGTGGCTCATTGTCAAACAAGTCAGACACAGTGCTCTCACGCAGGATGTGAGCATCATGGATGCTGCCCAGAAATTGAGCATTCACTGTCAGTATAATTTGCTGGTGGTCGACAATCAGTTGGACATTCAGGGAGTGGAATCCCTTGTGGTTCCTTTAAACCTCAGCATCCTGAAAAGGTGCCCGCATCTTGATGTGCATACAGTCTATTTCTCCCTGCACCTTGGGGAAGTTTGCAATTCTGGAGAATCCTAGAGCCCTCTCACTCTGTGCCTCCTTGGTCATAGGGAAGCTGATCAAGTCCCTCCTGCATGCGTTAAAGGCTTCAGTGACCTGTCTAATGCAGTGATGAATGGCATGCTGAGAAAGTCCACAAATGTTTCCAGCTGTGGCCTGAAAAGAACCTGAGGTGTAGAATGACAGTGCCGCAGTGACTTTGACCTCGACAAACAGTGCAGTACTGATGGTGCTGGCAGGCTACAGATCTGCCCTTATCAGCTGGCATACCTCAGTGATAATCTCTTTATGGAAGCGTAGTCTCCAAAGGCAGGTGGTGTCGGGCAAATCGAGGTAAGAACGCTTCTCCTTCTCCTTTTGGGGGATGTAATGTCTGTTCCTCCTCATCTGTATGTCACGTCTTACATTGGGCGCATAATGCAGTGGAGCGTTCCTTCGGCGATGTTAAGTCTGCTGAATGTAATTGGTCAGCAAGAGAAGGTGAGAAAGGACAGGCCCCATTGAAGTAGCTCTCTGTTTTCCACTGATTTCCCACAAACAAGGAATGTCCCGACAAACACACCTCTTCAATTACAATCGGTCACAGTATGGTCAAGATGTTTTTACAGATGTTCTCATCAACTCCAACGACCTGCAGAGTACATCCGAACTCCGCCGAGGTTGAAGCACAGCAGCCTTTTAAAGGATGCGACATGTGATCTAGAACACGGCGTCCATAACGCTGTGATTAGTTCCAGTTAGTTCTACTTTTTGTGGCCGTTTTTTTGGGCGAGCGATATTGTGGGCGATATGTGTGCGAGGTGGTGAAATTGACGCAGGGCAATCTCATGGCCACTAGTGTCGGTAAATCTGCACTTTACGACAAAAAGAAGTGGGCGGCTGTTAATATTGAATCTCGGCATTAAATCCGTGTGGAAAGTAACGCTGGCCGATATTTCGCCCATTCTGCTGATTCCGCCCCAAAAAAGTGGGCGAGCGGTAATATTTTTTCCCGGTGTCAAGCACATGGGGAAAGTAACGCTCGGTGATAAATTTCCGAAAAATGCCCGCCAGTTTCCATTTTGTGCCAAAATGGGCGATATATGGGCATTATACGTCATTTCAGCGGTAAAATGGGGGTTAAGTGGGCGTTAAGCTTGCAAAAATAAGTGGAGGTTCTAGCCCCATGTGTGTGCAGTCAATGGCTCCTTGGACCCTCAGGAAGCCCGCTATCCTGGCAAAGCCACATGTCCGCTCATCCGGTTTATTTCTGTTGATTGGGAATGTGATGAAGTCCATTCTCCGTCTGTACAGTGCGTGTGTCACATCGCAGATGCAGCGATGTGCAGCAAATTGAGAGATGCTGCATATGTCCCCTGAACCAAATTTCCCTACAGGACGCTACATCCTGCACTGCAGGGCTGTCAACCATTCAAGGCACATTACCGCCCCTCCGGGGCACTAACTGAGGCACTACACAAACAAGTTTCTCGCCCTTTATTTTTCTTGCAGCATTGGCACATTTATTATTCAATGCAATCTCACTGGTGTTACCCCGACATAGCGGGTAAATGTCTCACGTGGTGTGTACTGAGCCACAAAGGTGAGCACATTTTTAACGCCCGAAAGCCCAAGGGTATAAAGGTAGATTTCCACACAAAGGCATCTAGGGATTGGGACAGAACCTGGTTTCACTGCAATTCCATTTGCACTGGCCCTTTAATTCCCAGTGGGGATGTCCATTCTTCCTACATCAAGGGAGCGTGGCTGGGAGAGTTCATAGAATCACAGAATCATAGAATGGTTACAGCATGGAAGAAGGCCATCTGTCCATCGAGCCTGTACCAACTTTCAGTTAGTCCCTCTCCCCTGCCCTTTCCCCATAGCCCTGCAATTTTGTGGGTTCCCCAGGCAATTCCACCTCGTCTGCCTCCTGGTAGGCCCAACAGAACCCATGATTGCTGATAGTAGGCAAAGGTTGTGTTATGAGACTTCCTAAAGCCCCCAAAAGCTGGAGGGAGCAGGCAATTGATCCTGGAGTGCTTCATCAGAGAAGCATGGCACTGCTGCAACATTCCAGATTTCTGTTGGCGCTGCAGATGTGCCCTTATAAATGCTAGCTGCCCATCCTAAGTAAGATAATGAGCCAATCGCTGGAATTTGAGACTGGGTCTATGAATGCTGCCATGGACAGCTAGCAGTGCTCTGCCCCGTCCCACTTGTGCTCGCAGAGCAGACCCCCAGGAATTTTGAGAGCCTTCTTTTCAATCTTTGGTCTGCACTGAGTTAGGTAATGTCAGATGGGCTAGGAATAAGGGTGCTGCAATTTATCGGCATTCCTGGAACAGGGAAAGGAAAAACCAGTCAGGGTTCTTGCTCCTAATTGTTATCCAGATAAAAGTTTGCATAAAAACAGAAAATGCTGGAAATCTCAGTGGGTCAGGCAGCATCTATAGAGAGTGTGCAGAAAGAACAGATTCTTAACAAGCACTGAAAGGGGGAGGGGAAGAAAGAACAAAAGGGAAGGTCTGTGTTAGGTTGGAAGACAGGAGAGATTAGAGAGACAAAAGGGATGATGGCCCAAATTCAAATGGAAATGCAAAGAGTTAGAAAAACATTAGTCAAGATAGGGTGTGAATAGCGGGATAATGACCAGCTGCCATTAGAGAAACGGAGAAAAAATGAAAGAAACAGGCCCTGGGGGGTGGTGGGGAGGGTTAGGGAAGCCAAAGATTGGCAGCGGTTACACTCTGAAATTCTTGAATTCAATGTTGAATCCAGAAGGCTGTAAAGTGCCTAAATGAAAGGTGAGGTGCTGTTCCTCGAGCTTGCATTGAGCTTCGTTGGAACAGTGTACAGAAGCTCAGGGTTACACTTACAAACTGAACGGAGGTGTTCAGCAAAGCGGTCACCCAATCTACGCTTGGTCTCCCCAGTGTAGAGAAGACCTGGAGACCACATTGTGAGCAGCGAATACAGTATACTAAATTGAAAGAAGTACAAGTAAATCACTGTTTCACCTAGAAGAAGTATTTGGGGCACTGGACAGTGAGAAGGAAGGAGGTAAAAGGGCAGGTGTTGCATCTCCTGCACTTGCACGGGAAGGTGTTGTGGGAAGGGGAGGGGGTGCTGGGGGTGACTGCGGAATGGACCAGGGTGTCACGGAGTGAGCGGTCCCTTCGGAATGCTGAGGAGGAGGGGAGGGGAAGCTCAGCGCAAGCTCGAGGAACAGCACCTTATCTTTTGTTTAGGCACTTTACAGTCTTTTGGACAACATTGAATTCAACAATTTCAGAGTGTAGCCACTGCCAATCTTTGCCCCCACCCCCCAGAGCCTGCTTTTTTCCTTCTTTTTTTCTCCTGGTCTCTAATGGCAGCTGGTCATTATCCCACCATTCACACCCTATCTTGACTAATGTTTTTCTAACTCTTTGCATTACCATTTGAATTTGGGCCATCATCCCTTCTGTCTCTCTAATCTCTCCTGTCTTCCAACCTATCACAGACCTTCCCTTTTGTTCTTTCTTCCCCTCTCCCTTTCAGTGCTTGTTAAGAATCCGTTCTTTCCGAACACTCTCCAGTTCTAAAGAAGAGTCATCGACCCAAAACGTTAACTCTGCTTCCTCTCTACAGATGCTGCCTGACCCGCTGAGATTTCCAGCATTTTCTGTTTTTATTCCAGATTCCAGCATCCGCAGTATTTTGCTTTTGTATTAAAGTTTGCATATGTTGGTTTTGGTTGATAACAAGCTTAGGCTGAACTGTGATGATAACTGTTATATCTCAAATGAAGCAATGTGACTGAGCACTGCAGACTTGAGTAAGTGTGACCTTAGTCTCTTTATTCTGACTCCAAAGTGCTGGCACAGCATGGGAGACCTGCTTATATACAGTGCTCCCATGGGATGCTGGGATCCATTGGGACTCCAACAGATGCGCCCTCTGGTGGCGGTAGAATGCTGGTTAAAAGGTATTGCATACATAACATCACTCCCCACTAAAGTCAATAATACACTTATTTACAGGGCAAGACGATCTGTGGCTTTCTGCTCCCTATTCTATTGTCTCATTACAAGCACAGGTACAGGTGAGTTGGTTGGACCTTTGCTGGGCTGCTACGCAGCTGGCCTTGCTGGGCTGCTGGAGTTGATCAGTTCAGCTTCGTGGCCAACCGTAATGTAAGTTGCCACTTGTGTGTGCATTGGAGGGTCGAAGTTGGTGGTGTCCTCTTCAGGTTGCTCGTGACTATCTATGAAGCGCAGTTTGGTTTGGTCCAAATGCTTTCTGCAAGTTAGTCCATTTGCAAGTTTTACCTCAAACACCCTACTCCCTTCTTTGGCTACGACAGTGCCAGAAAGCCATTTGGGACCATGTCCATAGTTGAGTACATATACCGGGTCATTGACTTCAATATCGCGTGACAAATTTGCGCAATCATGGTACATGGTTTGTTGATGCCGCCTGCCCTCAACATGATCATGGAGATCAGGGTGGACTAGGGAGAGCCTTGTTTTGAGTGTCCTTTTCATGAGCAGTTCGGCAGAGGGAACCCCGGTGAGCGAGTGTGGTAGCTGAGCAGGACTCGGGACAGGCGGGTCTGCAGGGAGCCTTCCGACACATGTTTCAAGCTTTGCTTGATGGTTGGACTGCCCGTTCTGCCTGGCCGTTAGATACGGGCTTGAACGAGGCAGATGTGACATGCTTGATCCCATTGTGAGTCATGAATTCCTTGAACTCAGCGCTGGTGAAGCACGGCCCATTGTCGCTGACAAGGACATCAGGCAGGCAGTGCGTGGCAAACATGGCTCGTAGGCTTTCGATGGTGGTAGTAGACGTGCTTACAGACATTATTACACACTCAATCCATTTTGAATAAGCATCCACAATAACCAAGAACATTTTGCCTAGAAACGGGCCAGTGAAGTCAACATGGATCCTAGACCATGCTTTGGAGGGCCATGACCACAAACTTAGCAGTGCCTCCCTGGGTGCATTGCTCAGTTGAGAGCAAGTGTTGCATTGGTGCACGCAAGACTCCAAATCTGACACGATGCCGGGCCACCACACATGGGATCTGGCTATAGCTTTCATCATTATTATGCCTGGGTGGGTACTGTGTAGGTCGCGTATAAATGTTTCCCTGCCTTTCTTAGGCAAAACCACGTGATTACCCCACAAAAGACAGTCCGCCTGGGACACTGAGACACTGGGACACTGAGACACTGGGACACTTTGCTCAGGTTCGGTGTTTCAATAGTCAATAGTTTGCCAAGCACAAAAAAGTCTCTTAGCATTTGCTCCAGGAATCCATCGAATTCGCAATGTCCTGCAAGGCGTCTTAGTTCAGCGACGTAGCTCACCATTTCCTGGCCTTCAGACCGTTGACATGTATAAAATCGATACCTTGCCATCAGAACGCTCTCCTTCGGATTTAGGTGCTCCCGGACCAGCGTACACAGCTCGTCATACGATTTGGTTGTTGGTTTCACCAGAGCAAGAAGATTCTTCATGAGGCCATAGGTTGTTGCCCTGCAACCGGTGAGGAGGATTGCCCTTCGTTTATCAGCATTCACATTCCCTTCCAGCTCGTTGGCCACGAAGTATTGGTCAAGTCACTCCACGAAGGCTTCCCAGTCGTCACCTCATGAGAATTTCTCCAGAATACCGACAGTTCTCTGCATTTTCACGTGATGGTTCGTTATCTATTACTCGTCGCCAGTTGTTATGTCTCAAATGAAGCAATGTGACTGAGTACTGTAGACTTGAGTAAGTGTGACCTTAGTCTCTTTATTCTGACTCCAGAGTGCTGGCACAGCATGGGAGGCCTGCTTATATACAGTGCTTCCAAGGGATGCTGGGATCCCTTGGGACTCCAACAGATGCGTCCTCTGTTGGCGGCAGAATGCTGGTTACGAGGTGTTGCATACATAACAGTAACTCTGGTTGATTAGTCTCACCAGTGCGAACTGTCTATGCAGAAGGGTAACCAATGAAATACTGGAGGGTTTCTGGTGACTGGAGCTGTAAGAAAGAAGAAAGAAATACTTACATTTATATAGGCCAGTGGTTGAGTGACGGATATTGGTCAGGATGCCAGAAAAGCTCCCCTCTCTTTATCAAATAGTGCCATGGGATCTTTAACAGCCACCTGAAACACCAGAGCCAACAGATGGCACCTTGCTTTAATATTTGACACAAAGAGTTGAAGCTGCATCAGTGCAACATCCTCTCAGTACTGCACTGAGGTTTCAGCCTAAATGATGTATTCAGTCTTGGAGTGAGGCTCGACACCACAATCTGCTGGATCACAGGAAAGAATGCCACCAACTGAGTCAAGCTTACACTTGAGGGGTGATTTACCATATGACCAATCCCAACACAGAGCCCGGTCTGCCAGGAGACTATATCAGGTAATCACCGGTGCACAGATCCTACATTTCCTGATATGCCCTCCCTACAGACAAGGATCCGCATCTTCGGATGGACATTTGGAAAGCATTGTAAAATAGATCACCCTAGTGTCCAGCTGATATAATGCAATTACTAACGTAAATACAATAAAAGTGTCATGTAGAAATATCACATGATGACAGTTGGAGCCATCTTGTATAGTGTGTTTCTCAGTGATGTCGTAAGAATATATCACAGGCATGCTCCAGTCTGAGTCACTGCTTTCAAGGGAGGAAGGGTAAAGGACAACAATTGAAGGCAAGGAAGAAAGGGGAAAACAAACACAAAGCAATCTGGTTTTGAAGTAAAATCTAAGATCAGAGGTGATCTTATCAAAACATATAAGATTAAGAGGGGGCCTGACAAGGTGGATGCAGAGAAGATGCTTCCACTGATAGAGGGGACTAGAACTAGAGGGCACTATCTTAGAATAAGGGGCCACCCATTTAAAACTGAGATGAGGAATTTTTTCTCTCGGAGGGTTGTAAATCTGTGGAATTCGCTGCCTCAGAGAGCTGTGGAAGCTGGGACATTGAATAAATTTAAGACAGAGATAAACAGTTTCTTAACCGATAAGGGAATAAGGGGTTATGGGGAGCAGGCAGGGAAGTGGACCTGAGCCCATGATCGGATCAGCCATGATCGTATTAAATGGAGGAGCAGGCTCGAGCGGCCACATGGCCTACTCCTGCTCCGATTTCTTATGTTCTTATGTTCTTATCAGAAAGTAATGTAGAGTTTCATAGGTTTCATTTACATTCAAGCTGACTAGGATGCTGGTGAGAAGATTGAATTTGAGAATATTGTGAACTGTAAAACTATGGAATTTCAAGTTACTGTATAATTTAATATTCTCTGCATTGTGTCTGTAAGCACTCTAGTAATGATTCCACGAAGTAAAGTATTGCACTTGAACTGTTGTGATCTTAGTCCATTTATTGCAGCTCCTGAATGAAGGTACAGTAAGGTGAGCTCCCTTTTATACCTGGTTACCTGCAGTGTGCAGGTGACCCCTAGGTCTCCACCAGTTGCACCCTCTGGTGGTACAGGCTTATTGTATACAGTGTGAAGATACATTCAAAGGTCTTATGTAACTTACATTAAGTGTACAGGGTATATACATACACAACATCACTCCCCCCTAGGTCTTGTGCCACTGGCCTTTGCACTGTGCACTCTGGCCCTCGACTTGAGTGCCCACAGCCCTTGCACTTAGTTTGTGCTTGGGAATGGCTCACTCCCTGTAGAGCCCAAAGTCCTTATTGCCACGACATTGGGAAATGGTCAGCAGTGGACGGTTGGAAGTTGCAGTGGGGTTTGAGTGGGTTCTGGGTGTGAGTCATGTGTGTCCATGGCTACATACATCCATTTCCCACCCCCCATACATAGACCATGTGTATGTGGCTCGATATCTGCATTGCATACATGTACAGAGAATTTTTAAAAATAGGGTTGATTACATCACTGTTTTGGTCTTGTAGAAGTGGAACAAGTACATATTACAGGTAAGGTACATACGTGGTATTACAGTCTTGCCCCTGGGGTGTAGGTGCAGGTGGGTGAGGACGCTAGTTCCAGAGTAACCGGACTGTGTCCAGGTTGTCTGATGGCGGCGCTGCGCCCCCTGCTAGCTGGGTGGGCTCGGATCGCTCACCTAGCTGAGTCTCAGGGCCTTTGCCGTTGCCTAGTGGGGGGCAGAGCCACAGGAATGTGTGGCCTGCCTGTCCTTCTTTGAGGGCTGCAGTGTCTCCCTGCTGCCCTTCAGCGGTAGTGGGAGCCTGGTCATCCCAGGACCCGTTGGGAGTGCTGGAGGGTGCTAGCCTCTTGCTCCCGGTTCTGGCCCTGGAAGCCAGAGAGGTAGGGCCGATCTGGGGTAGGGTGCCAGTGGTGGTGCCTGTGCCGTCCGCTGATCGCTGGCCCTGCAGTGGGTATGCTCCTACTGTGTGTGTCCATGCTCCCTGGGGCATCACATTGGTCCCGGAGACGTTGGCTACATGATCAGGTAGCCCGCTGGACCTGGGTGCTTCCCACGGGAGATTGCCTTTGGTTTTGTCGGCGTACATGTAGAACCCGGCATCACACATTATTCCATCATTTGCATTCATGATACATTGGCTCTGACCGCAATCACCCGACTCGACATTGTTAGTTGTCTTTACAAATTCGCCTTTGTCAATTACATCTTCGCATTTGTCAATTACATCTTTTCACTGTATACTACCAGCATCGCTGTACAGTATTACATTTAGATACTTGTATTCATCAATTACATCTTTTCCATGTATTCTACCGGCATCGCTGTTTAAAGGTGCATTTAGATACTTACATTTGTTAATTATATCACTTACATTAGTATCACCGGCATCGCTGTACAAAGAGTGGAATTGCCCCTTTAATTGTTCTGGATTGCCGGTCTCCTTTAAAAGGGCCTTGCAATCTTTACCCCAATCCGGTTCGCTGTTCGGCATCACTTGTTGCTCCCTCAACGTTGCCCCTCATGGTCTGGTCATAGCCATCTTGATTTCAGGCGCATCACCTCGTGGTGTGGGCACCATCTTCTCTCTCTCCACGAGGTAGGCTGCGGTGATCCTTTTCTCCCCAGGTTCTGCCACTGAAGCTGGGAATTTACCTTCTGCATCAATCTTCTTCCTTCGGAGTCCTGCCACTGGAGCCCGGAAGGTGAGGTTTGGTCGTTTGGGTTGGATCATCTCGCCGTTGGGTTGTGCGGTCTGTGTCGTCGCCGCGCAGTCGAGTTGGACGGTAGGATCTTCAGGTGCTGCGATGGATCCAAATTTGGAGCCGCGTAGGATGTCGATCGCTGGGGCCTGGAGGCTTTCCCAGCTCCAACAGATTTGGATTTGTTTCATCCATCTTCTTCCCAGCAGCGTTGGACCCTCACCAGCAATGATCCACAAAGGTAGCTTGTGCATCGCGCTGCCGTAGGACACCTGGACTTCCACGCTGCCAGCAACTGGGATGGTGCCATTTGTGCAAGTGAGCAGCTTCACCTGGATTGGGAGCATTTTAGGTCGTTGGGCGGGATTGTCGCAGAATTTCTCGCAGGCTGCCTGGTTCATCAGCGATTGGCTCGCCCCTGTGTCAACCTCCATCGAGACTGGAACACCGTTGATTTCGACTTCTATTTTCAACGGGGAACTCTCGGTGGAGCAGGTAAACACTCCATATACCTCTTCCTGGGGCTGAGCTGCCTCCTGGACTCTCTCTTCTCTCTTCGTCTTCATCAGCGCTGGAGCCCGGGTGATCGGCCAACTCTTCAGCGACTCGGTGAGTAAAATTTATTTTACACATTCGCTGGAGATGGCCTTTAGTGTTACAGCCTTTGCAAATATAGTCTCTGTATCGGCACTGGTGGGCTCTGTGATTTCCTGCACAACGCCAGCATGGGGCTGGCCGGTTGGCCCCATGCAGCGGACTCAGGGTTGCGGGGCTTGGGGTAGCAGCCTTGCCTCTGAAAGGCGCCATTCGGTTCACGGTACTCGTCGGGTTAGAGTCCTGGGGGCGAGTCATCGTCCTCTTGGAATTGCAGACCAAGGCCATGAACGCCTGGCTGACATTAATTACCTTCTGCAGGGTGACCGTGGTGTCCGCAGAGAGCAGCCTGTGGAGGGGGCCTTCGTGACCGATTCCAATAACAAAGATGTCGCTCAGTGCTTCGGTGAGGTGGTCGCCAAAATCACACGGTGCAGCCAATCGTCTCAGGTCTGCAGCATATTTTGCGATTTGTTGGCCTTCGGTCCGCCGGTGTGTGTAGAACCGGGGTCTGGCTGTGAGGATGCTCTCTTTGGGCTTGAGCTGTTCCTGTATCATCATTACGAGCTCCGCTATTGTTTTGGTTGTCATCTTCTCTGGGGCTAGCAAGTCCCTGACAAGGCCATAAATGGTGGGCCCACAACTGCTGAGCAGGATAGCTCTGCGCTTATCAGCCAGCGAGGTCGGGTCATCTCCAGTCAGGTCGTTTGCAATAAAGTAGTGTTCGGGCCTTTCCACAAAGGCATCCCAATCCTCCCCATCAGCGAATTGTTGAAAGTTGCCATGGTTAGTCATTTTTCACGTGGAAATTCGTATTCTTGTCGCCAGTTATTGTGTCTGTAAGCACTCTAGTAATGACTCCATGAGGTAAGGTATTGTACTTGAACTGTTGTGACCTTAGTCCATTTATTGCAGCTCCTGAATGAGGGTACTGTAAGGTGAGCTCCCTTTTATACGTGGTTACCTGCAGTGTGCAGGTGACCCCTAGGTCTCCACCAGTTGCACCCTCTGGTGGTACAGGCATATTGTATACAGTGTGAAGATACATTCAAAGGTCTTATGTAACTATACATTGAGTGTACAGGGTATATACATACATAACAGTCTGCACATTTTCAAAATCTCTGATAAGATTAATGTCTGCAGCAGCTGCTCCAAAGAAAATGATACAGTGCGACTTCAGTCTTAGCTGCTTCATTGAGGTCGCTGGAGAAATACCACCAACGATGTCTCCGCAAGATCATGCAAATCCCTTGGGAGGACAGACGCACCAACATTAGCATCTTTGACCAGGCCAACATCCCCAGCATTGAAACACTGACCACACTTGATCAGCTCCGCTGGGCAGGCCACATTGTCCGCATGCCAGACACAAGACTCCCAAAGCAAGCGCTCTATTCGGAACTCCTTCATGGCAAACAAGCCCCAGGTGGGCAGAGGAAACGTTATAAGGACACACTCAAAGCCTCCCTGGTAAAGTGCAACATCCCCACTGATACCTGGGAGTCCCTGGCCAAAGACCGCCCTAAGTGCAGGAAGTGCATCCGGGAGGGCGCTGAGCACCTCGAGTCTCATCGCCGAGAGCATGCAGAAATCAAGCGCAGGCTGCGGAAAGAGCATGCGGAAAACCAGTCCCAACCACCCTTTCCCTCAACGACTATCTGTCCCACCTGTGACAGGGACTATGGTTCTCATATTCGACTGCTCAGCCACCTAAGGACTCATTTTTAAGAGTGGAAGCAAGTCTTCCTCGATTCCAAGGGACTGCCTATGATGATGATGATTGTGTTGATAATGAATCTAATATAAATTGTAGCCAGGACATTTCAGCTCCATCTCTTTAAATTTGCTCTATAACCCTACAAACTGTGGGGCCGATTTTAACAGGCCTTGTAATGGGGTCGCTGGACTTACCGTTTCATTAATGCCGATGATCCGACGCCGCCATTTTTAAAGGGGCCTTCCCATGAGCGGTCGGAGCATGCAGCCATTTCAGGTGGTAGGTCTTTTTAACTATGCAAATCCGGGACGTAGTTAAAATCCCGGCTGTTATTTTAAGGGACACATAGGTGGAGCGTGCAACATGCACCGAGGGGCCTTAAGAGGACCGCTGCCGGCTGATCGAGAAACAACTCGAATATTTTTTTCCAAATGATGTTTGTGTGGAGCCAGTAGGAGCAGGGGTACTCTTCGCAGCCCCAAAACAATACAATGGGCTGCTGCCAGCCTGGGCTCGCTCACCACCCACCCCCGCCCCCAGGACATACCTGCCGACCAGCTGGGCTTCGCAGCCAGATGGATTTCCTCAGGCACCAAACCAGCCAGCCGCAGAGGGGCCGCACGTTTGGGTCGTGCAGCTTGCCAGTCAGATGCTAATGAGGTCAGACAACATAACTGGCCCAAGGCTCCGGCTGGCAGGGACGGGCAAGTGGCTGGCATGCTTGGCCAGTCAGCCGCCTGAACGTTCAAATCTACCTCAGTATCCTTTAATTAGACAGTGCAGCAATGAATTTACAGTTTGCAGTCACTGACAGCGCATCACTGTGGCAGCAAACTCAAGTAACAGTGGTGCCAAAAGATTTTTTGCCAGTTTAAGGGATGTTAAGGTGGCCTTAACAATCAATTGAGCTTCTACAGTACTATAAATGATATTTGTTTCAGTCAGGGTTTGTGTAGAAGATAGCAAATTCGCCTGCACATAGTTTTGATAAGAAAATCTGGAAAACCTCAAGGCAGATTTTGCTTCTGGACATTCTTAGCTAGCGCTGATATAAGAAAACAAGAAAATGAACTGTATATGTATTTAGAAAACTCAGGCTAAGAGCCAGAAAATGAATAAAGAAAACTACTTGTCAACTACTTGTAAGGGGTTTCCTGGGTGAAAATTTCTTAACAAAGGAAATAACCATTTATCTTCACACAATAAACATTCCTGAGGCAATTACTGTTTCCCTTGTGATACCAATCCACTGTGTAACATCACCAGTGTTTCCTTGAACATGACTGAAGTTGTGCATGAATAGACCACCCATCAAATCTCATCAAAAGTCTATTTCTGCATAAATGAGCACCTCTAAATTAATGTTAATTATTGCTGCCTATAATATTTCTGTGCTGGAGACACCATCAAATATCAACCTGCAGGGTTTGCATGCCCTAGTTGTTGTGACTTGAACGTAGGCATTTTTTAAAGAGATCAAGAGATCTTTGAAGAAACTTTTAGGCATACACATCGATCAATTAAGATTCAAAAGAAAAATAAATTAATTTCAAAAACCATCAAAATCCAATTTGCCCTGATATATTTAACTTTGTGAAGTACTTTGTCAAGTTCCATCTGGGAGTATTATACATGTGCATGTTTCTTACATGTACATTGGGAGCAGACGGTCTGTTTAAATTCAATGTAAATTCAAGATAGGGATTACAGATTACAAGAGGATCCCACTTCGGGTTGCCAACCCTCCAGGATTGCCCCGGAGTCTTTAGGAATGAAAGGCTATTCTCCAGGGCACTGCTGCGAGCAACCCAAGGGAAAAGTCATCGGGGCAGCAAAATAATTGTAGGTTTTTAAAATTCCATTTGAACATTTTTGTTCATTAGTTATAAAAAATCTCGGACATGGGAATAATGTTGTGTCTGACTGACTGTCAAGAATCATCCAATCGGGTAACGAAAAATATATTCACTTTTCAATTGGCGTGAATAGACTCCTTATTACCTGATTTTTAAAAATCAAGTTGATCAACACACTGATGGCTCAGTTAGTCAATGCATTGCTCAGTTTAGAACTAGGACTGAGCCATTCGACTAGGAAAGTTTACATAGTGTCTTTCACATCCCCAAGGTATTCCAAAGAACAAGCTCCCAAAAACTACAATGAGGTGAATGACTATTTAATCTGCTTTGATGCTGTTGGTTGAAACGAAAGTCAGATGGGAAATCAGGAGAACTCGCGACTTGTCTTTTAAAAATGTGCAATGGAGAATTTGCATCTATCTGAAAAGATAAAGTGGACTTTGTTATGTATGCAAACCTCACCAATGTGTAAGACTTGCCACCAGGGGGCACACCTGTGGGAGACCCAAGGGTCACCTGTGCACCCTGGGGCTAGCAGGTATAAAAGGCAATCCACCATGCTGCTTCCTCACTCTGGAGTTACATTAAAAAGTCCAAGGTCACAACCCTTTGAGCTTACAACACAGTCTTGTGGTGTTATTCTGAACCTAATAATTGGCACCGAGTTACAGATCACAAACTTTCATGCAGTAATGGCTGCCGTTGGTATTCTTGAGAGATTTGTTGAGGGTGATGATTGGGAAGACTTCATTAAGCGTCTCGACCAGTACTTCATGGCCAACGAACTGGACACGGCTGAGATGGCGGTCAAGCGCAGGGTGATTCTCCTCACCATTTGTGGGTTTTCGATATATAGCCTCGTCAAAAATCTGCTGGCACCGGTCAAACTAACGGACAAAACTTACACAGAGCTGTGCACGCTGGTTCAGGAACACCTCAAGCCGAAGGAGAGTATCCTAATGGCCAGGTATCGCTTTTACACGCACCATCGCTCTGAGGGCCAGAATGTGGCGAGCTTTGTCGCCGACCTAAGACGCCTTGCAGGACCGTGCGAATTTGCCAGATCTTTGGGGGAAATATTGCGGGACTTTTTCGTGCTTGGAATCGGCCACGGGGTCATTCTTCGCAAACTGCTGTCTGCCGAATCCCTAGATCTGAGCAAGGCCATCACGATAGCCCAGGCCTTCATATCCACAAGCGACAAAGGGGGTAAACCTTTTCAAGGCACTAAATTATTGCTCCGTCTGGGTCACCGCCCCGAATGAGGCGCAAACGATTTCTCCCCCAGGGTCTCTCTCTTTCCATGGTTTCTTTCTTGATGTCACAGATGTTTCTTTGGGCATCCTTCATTACTGAACGTCATAAGTGTTGTGTATGCAATAACTGTTAGACTGAGTACTGTTTAACTCCAAGCGGTATGACCTTGGCTCTGCTTTATTAAGGCCCAAAGTGACTAATATACACAATGGCTGGCCACTATATGTGCATGCAGCTCAATGGCCTCCAACAGTGATGCCATCTAGTGGCTAGTGATCCCAAAAGTACAGACATGACAATAGCCCCTTCAGATATTAACACAGTCTTGTACAAATTGAGGCGGTCCTGTATTTTCGCTCCCGGATTGACCGTCTCAGTTCAACTCCAGCCTTGGGTGAGTGTTCAGAGTCTGTTGTGACTGGTGGGTGGGAGTGGCAATGGCCATGTCAGGGATTGAAAGTCCATTTTCATTGAACATGTCAGTGATTGAAAGTCCCGATTCACTGATGACAACTGAGTCCTCTGATGACTGGGGGTAGGTTGGTTGTTCGTTGATTGTCTCTTCCTCCGACTGTTCCGGTTCGTCTGTGTGCCGCAGCTTTGTCTGATCCATAAGTTTCCTGCATGTTTGCCCATTTTTGAGCTTGACAATAAATATTCTGTTGCCCTCCTTGGCCATGACAGTACCAGCGATCCACTTGGGACCCTGACCATAATTCAGAACATATATAGGATCATTTATAGAAATATTGTCATTGAAGGTTGGCATACAGGTACAGCAGGTGGTTAAGAAAGCAAATGGCATGTTGGCCTTCATAGCGAGGGGATTTGAGTACAGGGGCAGGGAGGTGTTGCTACAGTTGTACAGGGCCTTGGTGAGGCCACACCTGGAGTATTGTGTACAGTTTTTGTCTCCTAACTTGAGGAAGGACATTCATGCTATTGAGGGAGTGCAGCGAAGGTTCACCAGACTGATTCCCGGGATGGCGGGACTGACCTATCAAGAAAGACTGGATCAACTGGGCTTGTATTCACTGGAGTTCAGAAGAATGAGAGGGGACCTCATAGAAACGTTTAAAATTCTGACGGGTTTAGACAGGTTAGATGCAGGAAGAATGTTCCCAATGTTGGGGAAGTCCAGAACCAGGGGTCACAGTCTAAGGATAAGGGGTAAGCCATTTAGGACCGAGATGAGGAGAAACTTCTTCACCCAGAGAGTGGTGAACCTGTGGAATTCTCTACCACAGAAAGTTGTTGAGGCCAATTCACTAAATATATTCAAAAAGGAGTTAGATGAGGTCCTTACCACTAGGGGGATCAAGGGGTATGGTGAGAAAGCAGGAATGGGGTACTGAAGTTGCATGTTCAGCCATGAACTCATTGAATGGTGGTGCAGGCTAGAAGGGCCGAATGGCCTACTCCTGCACCTATTTTCTATGTTTCTATGTTTCTATGACAACACAAAACAGATATCTTTTCAGCATCGAAGCTCACCGCAAGTACTATTCATAAAATAATGACTTCAGCCGGCAGAACTGTACATGGCAGGGCCAATATGACCGCAGAGGCCAGGCCTAGGGTGACTCAGAGGCCGCTGTGGGGTGTGAATGCGTATTCATTTACACCATGTTGGCGCTGCGGGGGGCAGTCATAGAGCCCATCAATGTCGATTCAAGCACTATGTGTGCAAGGGCTGTGGAACAATGGGGCACTTCCATGAATGTGCAAACGACCTCTGACTCACCACGTGGCAGAGTCAGCAGAGGACGACCGATCCAGCGTGGATCACGCTGAACGAGCAGGAGAGGCAACTCAACCTGAGGATGAAGAGGAAGTGTATGGAGCACACACCTTCACCACCAAAAGCCCTCCGATAATGTTAAAAGTTAAACTTAACGGCATTCCAGTCTCCATGGAATTGGATACGGGGGCAAGTCAATCAATCATGAGCCAGAAGGCTTTTGATAAACTGTGGGGCAACAAGACACAGAGGCCAAAACTGAGCCCGATTCACACAACACTGCACACTTACACCAAAGACCTCATACCTGTTATCGGCAGTGCGGCAGTGAAAGTATCGTACAACGGAATGGTGCATGATTTATCACTAGGTATTGTACCAGGCGATGGCCCAACGCTGTTCGGCAGAAGCTGGCTAGGAAAGATCCGATGGAACTGGGACGACATCAAAGCACTGTCCTCGGTGGACGACGCCTCATGCACCCAGGTGCTAAACAAATTCCCGGCGTTATTTGAGCCAGGCATCGCCAACTTCACAGACACCAAGGTGCAGATCCATCTTGTTCCTGGGGCACGGCCGTTCATCACAAGGCCCGAGCAGTCCCAAAAATGATGCGAGAGAAAGTCGAGATCAAGCTGGACAGATTTCAATGAGGGGGAATCATAGCACCAGTCGAGTTCAAAGAGTGGGCCAGTCCAATCGTGCCAGTGCTAAAGAGCGATGGGACGGTCAGTATCTGCGGGGACTACAAGGTGACGATCAACCGAGTCTCGTTACAGGACCAGTACCCACTACCTAAAGTGGAGGACTTATTTGCAATGCTAGCAGGGGGAAAGTCATTCACCAAGCTAGATCTAACCTCTGCTTACATGACACAGGAGCTGGCTGAACCGTCAAAGAAATTGACTTGCACCAACACGCACAAAGGACTGTTCGTGTACCACAGATGCCCCTTTGGGAGTCACTCGGCTGCGGCCATCTTTCAGAGGAACGGAGAGTCTGCTGAAATCGAATCCATGCACCGTGCTGTTCCTAGAAGACATCTTGATCACTGGTTGCAACACCACCGAACACTTGCACAACCTGGAAGAGGTTCTAAAGCGACTGGACAGAGTGGGACTCAGGCTGAAACGCTCCAAGTGTGTTTTCCTGGCACCAGAGGTTGAATTTATGGAGAGAAAGATTGCGGCAGACGGCATCAGACCCATGGACTCCAAGATAGAGGCCATCAAGAATGCACCCAGACCACAGAATGTGACGGAGCTGCGTTCGTTCCTGGGACTCCTCAACTATTTTGGTAACTTTCTACCGAGGTTGAGCACCTTGCTGGAACCCTTGCATTTATTGCTACGCAAGGGTGACAACTCGGTTTGGGGTAAATCTCAAGAGACAGCCTTTAATAAGGCCAGAAACCTGCTATGCTCTAACAAGTTACTTGTATTGTATGACCCATGTAAACGTTTAGTACTAGCTTGTGATGCGTCATCGTACGGGGTCGGTTGTGTGTCACAGCAAGCAAATGTGTCAGGCAAACTGCAACCAGTTGCATATGCGTCCAGAAATTTATCCAAGGCTGAAAGAGCCTCCAGTATGGTTGAGAAAGAAGCGTTAGAATGTGTATACGGGGTTAAGAAAATGCTCCAATACCTATTTGATCTCCGGTTCGAGCTCGAAACCGAACACAAACCGTTTACCTCACTGCTCTCAGAAAGCAAAGATATCAACACCAATGCTTCATCCCGCATCCAAAGATGGGCACTAACATTGTCTGCGTGTGATTATGTACTCCGCCACAGACCAGGCACTGGTGCCTACTCTCTGCAATAAATATATCCTTATTTTATTACGCTGACCTCTCCTAGTTAATAGTATTGTCAATTGATTAATTTAGTCCACCCGGATCTCAATGATCACGTAGAAACCCAGCGGCACAGGCATATCGTGTACCATGATCGCGCGGCTGTATTGTGTGACATTGAGATTAATGATTCGGTGTTTGTTCTCAATTACGGTCATGGTCCCAATGGATTGCTGCCACTGTTTTAGCCAAGAAGAGGAAAAGAGTGTTGTTAAACTGTTGAATTAGTAAACGTGCAGAAAGCACCTGGATCAGACCAAATTGCGATTCACGACTACAAGAACAGTTTGAAGAAGACTTTACCATCTATGATCCATCAACACACACCTAACCAGCAATCGACCTCGCAGTCAACCACGAGGATGAACCCACCATGCCCAACAGTCTGATCAGACCAGCCGCGCTGCCGTGCAGCAATGATCCAACCAACTCACCCATACCAGGACTTCAACTCAGGCGAGCGACCCGGGAACGCAGAGCCCTGGATTGCCTCAACTCATAAATAACTTGTACATAAGACTTTGGCGGGGGGGAGTGATGTTAAAAATTCGATTGAGCCAAGCTGATACTTATGAGGGGTCTTGCATTCAATTCCAGCTCTGAATTAGGATAGTTGAATCCAGCTAGCATAATAGTACAGCGAGGCCTGTGTGCAAGGGAGGGTAACTATTCCTGATTGCTGTCCACAGATTCTGCTGGAAAATGTGCTCGCACACAGTGTCAGGTGTGGCGGTGATAGTTGAATAGTTGGCTGAGGTTCACTGACTCGGCTTCCACATGAAGAATAGCCACTTGGTTAAGGAGTGTTCATGGATCTTTACCCAGCAGCAGTCAATCCTTCTGCAGCAGTACTGAGAAAATGGTGGAGGCTAGGTTGGGGGGTGGAGATGGCAGTGACCAAATCACCACTAGCTGCCTACTCTCTGCAATAAATATATCCTTATTTTATTACGGTGACCTCTCCTAGTATTGTCAATTGATTAATTTTTCTCTGAAGAATAAATAGCTAAAATCGATACACTTTAAAACCTTTAAGGTTGATCTTTTAGACAACACTCTTGATGGCCTTAACACACTCAGCGATTTTACTAACTCTAAGAGTGTCCTAGTTAAAAGTTCATGGAGTCCAAAATTCCACAGTGCCTTTTTTTGGCGCTATTTAAGATCAACGGGTGATTTTTTTAAACCGAAGTAGCGCCCCCCCAAAACATCCGAAGTTTCACCATTTTTGTGTTTGAATTTGGCGCCCCACAGAAAGACCTTTGCGTCTGTGGGTGGAGCTAATTGATGGCGCCGAAAAACTGAGGCCCCATTCTGCGCATGCCCAAGCATTTAGGTTTCCAGGGTAACGTGTAATTGTAGAGCTTTACTCTGTAGCTAAACCATGCTGATTTTTCCCGTGCCGACCTGCTGAGATTTCCAACATTTTCTATTTTTATTCCAGCATCCAGTATTTTGCTTCTGTATCCATGCTGTACCTGCCCTGGGAGGGTTTTGATGCTGAAACTCTCTGTCCCAGCCAGCGGCTCGTAAATGGCCCCCCTCCCTGCTGCCACCCCTTTCCCCGGCCGAATGGCCCCCCCTCCCTGCTGCAGCCCCTAACCCTGGCCGAATGGCCCTCCGCTGCCACCCCTCTCACCGACATGTCTTCCACCCCCCCCCCTCGGGTTTCTTTGGAAGCCGAGCGTGAGCTCCTGTGTCCGCCCAAGGAAGTGATCCTGTCGGCCGGCACTCCGACCCTGTGTGCCTCGAGCCCGGTGAGCGTCGGTTCGGTGGTCGAACTTCAACTCGCAAATAAAGTTTCTCTTTTCCCTCTGCACAAACATTTTTAATTAGTTTGGATATAATATAAGCCTTGTTTCCTCCCGCCAAAACTTATAACTCAGTTCCGATAAACAAGATGTAACGCCAATTTCTATCTGACTCCGATTTGGTAAGGTAAGGTTTTACAAAGGGGTCCACAGTGCCATTTTTGAAAAAATCCTTATTGGCAAAACTCGCAAAAACAGGCAAAAATCGTTTGACCCCGAGTGACATCATAAAAACGTTAACTAAAAAAATTGTCCATTACCTGTTGAGGACCTTGGCGAAACTTGCAAAATTAAGTTAGCTCCAAAAACCACTGATACATCCAAAAATTTGCGGCTAAATGGTGGCGGATTTTGGGCCGATAGTGACCTACACTTGTACTGGAACAAGCAATAAATAGTAAGAAGAAGTTTTGTTGTTTGGAGAAGAATTTGCTTGTGCTGTCAAATTTAGATTCCAATCATGACTCTGGTAGTGCACAGCAGACAGAATAGTCCTTTCACAGATCAGGGGAAGAATTTTGATTAGTATATTTTGAAAGTGCACTCAATCTTCAGTCATGCTGAACACAACAGAGAGCACTTTCAAAATGTCTTCTTCATTGCCTTTCAACAGGCTTAATATGTCTTTATTTGTTTTGCTATTATTGTCATGCATCAAATTACCTTGACATTGTGTGACAAAAAATAAAAGTTGTATTTTGTTACTGCTGCTTAGACCCACCAGATTCAGCTGCTGTTGCTCCCCAGCCCCATGCTCTTGATTTTCTCTATACTCAAAGTCCAGGAGCACAATTACCCATTGATCAGACAGTAGCAGAGCTGTTGCTAGTTTTTTTAGCTCCTCTAATGGCTTACTAAGTAAAGACATTACCTCGTGCTGTACTGAGTCATACAGACCAGAAAGGTCCCAGGTTAACTCATTAGAAAAGATCTGGTAATTCCACACCTCACATGATGTGCTTCTCCTCTTCCAGGATCACCACATGGGACAATCCTCCTCCATGTTCAAGCCACTTACAGCAGGCCATTAATATTTAGAAAAAGATCCGAATTTCATTGCATTCTGGGTACTGCCTGTACACCCCAAACCCATATTAATAGATCCCTGTTAAAAAATAATAATGGTAAATTGAAAGATAGCAAAATGGACTGGTACAATAAAAATTACAATTACAAAGACTTTATGGTATCTGAAAGAAAAAAAAGAGGATAGAACTAATTAATAAAACCTTTTATGAGCAAGATTAATTCAAAACAATGGCTCCCAAACATTGCTGCGAATACAATTTTAAAGGGGGTGCAGGAACAGAGAGACTTGGGGCTTCACATACACAGATCTTTGAAGGTGGCAAGATAAGTTAATAAGGCTGTTTAAAAAAAGTATATGGGATCCTTGGCTTTATCAATAGAGTCATAGAGTACAATAGCAAGGAAGTTATGTTAAACGTTTATAAATCACTGGTTAGGCCTCAGTTGGAGTATTGTGTCCAATTCTGGGCACCACACTTTAGAAAGGCATTAGAGAGGGTGCAGAAGAGATTTACTAGAGTGGTACGCAGGTTGAGGGACTTCAGTTATATGGAGAGACTGGAGAAGCTGGGATTGTTCTCCTTAGATCAGTGAAGGTTAAGAGGAGATTTGATAGAAGTATTCAAAATCATGAATGGTTTTGATAGAGTAAGTAAGGAGAAACTGTTTGCAGTGGCAGAAGAGTCGGTAACCAGAGGACACAGATTTAAGGTGATTGTCAAAAAAAAAAATAGGTGACAAGAGGAAACCTTTTTTTACACAGTGAGTTATAATCTGGAGTGCATTGCCTAAAGGGATGGTGGAAGCAGATTCAATAGTAACTTTCAAAAGAGAATTGGGTAAATACTTGAAAGGAAAACATATTGGGCTCGAAATTGGTCTTTTGGTGATAGCGGTATTTGTTCGGCATTTTTCACCAAAAATACCGCTAATCACGCTGCCATTTTTTAAAGGCCTAAAATTGGCAAAAAAAATGCGCCCAACAGTAAAAATTGGCATTGCACGAGGATTCGTGGCGGAGACCACGGTCCTCGTCAACTTTAATCTGAGGCTGATTACTGCTAAAAGACAGGCCCTTGGGAGCGAGGAAAACACAAAAAAAAATTGCAAAAAACAAAAAGTTAAAAAATCACAAAACATTCACAAGACATTTATCTACCAAATTGCTGAAAAAGAATTAAAAAATAAAATCTTTAACT
This sequence comes from Pristiophorus japonicus, assembly GCF_044704955.1. Taxonomy (NCBI): domain Eukaryota; kingdom Metazoa; phylum Chordata; class Chondrichthyes; family Pristiophoridae; genus Pristiophorus; species Pristiophorus japonicus. The sequence goes on from NC_091977.1 coordinate 197,840,006, forward strand.
TACCTTTTTTGCAGCTCTTCTTACCAACCGCTGTTTCTGGGACTGCAACGCGGGCTTTTCTCAGGCGTTTCTTTTCACCCAGAATAAGGGTGCACAAAACGGCCAATTTAAAGCGATATTGCTTTTTTTTCGCCTTGCACGCCAGCGGTCTGCTTTTCAGCGTATTTCAAAACCGCCGGAGCAAGACTTCGGCCAATTTACCTGATCACCTTTTTCCACCAAAAACGGCAAAATATCGCTGAAAAAACGGGCACAAGGATGGCCAATTTCCAGCCCTTACTGTGCTATGGGGAAAGAGCAGGGGAGTGGGATTAATTGGTTCGCTTTCTAAGAGCTGGCACAGGCACAATTTGCCGAATGGCCTCCTTCTGTGCTGTAAGATTGTATGATTCTATAATCTAAGAGGTAGTGTTCATCCTTGGTAGAAAGCACAGACCAGCTGCAGTGTCATTTAATAGATCAACTGGAGACAGGTGCCAAAAAAGATTATCGACCACCAAGCAACTCAGGAGGAACAGCTTCAATAACGTGGTTGTTGACAGGATAGTCTGGGAGGTAATGGTTGTTCATTAGTTCAGTATACAGCCTTAATTTAGTGCTAGTTAAGAGAGTGATTTTAGACATGCTGGAAAGAACACAGGATGAGGTGAGGTGACTGTCAGGCAGGTTGAAGAACAACATCGTTTGAAGCAATTGTCACTCAACCAAAGTCCTCCCACAGGGATAGTTTGCACTACCAGGCCGGGAGTACCCTACTGGTATTCTAAACTAAATCCAGATTCCTCATTTTATGTTCAAAGAAGGAACTGAGAACCCAATAAAGTATAAGACATAGGTAACAGTCATTAAAGATTGTAGGCCTTTTCTGTGTATAAAAGGCTACTGACTCTGCTCATCAAATCACTTGTTTTGTTTAATTTGTGTATACATTCTTTGATTTCATTTAATAGGCAATCTTTCCATTCAGTCCTTTCTGCCAGTTTGCAAGATGTTTGATCACATTCTAAGATTTCAGACTTGCAAGTAATGAAACCTTATAGGACAGTTAAGTGCCACTGAAATGTAATTGTATGGCATCACATCTCACATACATATGGCTGCAGAACATATGGTCAGGAAAGTAGTTGTCTTAAAAATGATCTTAAAAGAACGCGAGTTCCTGTCATCCCCTTTCTACTCCAGAGATGTAAACCCAAGTGATAAGGTTCAGATTTTCTTACACCTGCATGCTATGTATCTGTGCATGTGTGTTATAAAATTTAAAAAACATACAAGCATGTGCTGAGTTTTTTATAACAAACACAAAATTCACATTTAGGTGTCATTCTGTTCCTATTTACCTTATTAACTCATTCCTTACCAAAACAAACTGCGTTGTAATGGATCACAGTTCAACTGAGTCATAAACTATCTCAAGCATCTGCCTTCCATTATATAGAAGTAGTAGATAGTCGTTCACTAAAAATTCAGCCACTGAATAGTACCAGTATTACATACCCAATGAGTCTACAGGGCGAATGGCTTCTTTTTCAGTAAACTTATACTTTGAAGTCATGTGTCTGTTTTACATAGAAACATAGAAACATAGAAACTTACAGCGCAGAACGAGGCCATCTCGGCCCATCGTGTCTGCGCTGGCCGACAAAGAGCTGCACGGCCCTTGGTCAGTAGCCCTAAAGGTTACATATAAACCTATGAACAATGACGGAAAGGCAAAGAGCACCCAGCCCAACCAGTCCGCCTCACACAACTGCGACGCTCCTTACACTGAAACATTCTACACTCCACACCAACCGGAGCCTCTCCTGGGAGAGGCAAAAACCAGATAAAAACCCAGGCCAATTTAGGGAGAAAAAATCTGGGAAAATTCCTCTCCGACCCATCCAGGCGATCGAAACTAGTCCAGGAGATCATCCTGGCCATATTCAATTACCTGCAGTACTTACCATTATATCTGCGCCATCCAACATAAGGTTATCCAGTCTAATCCCAATTACCAGCTCTCGGACCGTAATCCTGCACTTCAAGTGCCCATCCAACCATCTCTTAAAAGTGGTGAGGGTTTCTGCATCCACCACTCTTCCAGGCAGCGAGTTCCAGATCCCCACAGCCCTCTGTGTAAAGAAACCCTCCCTCAAATCCCCTCTAAACCTTCCACCAACCACCTTAAAACTATGCCCCCTCATTATATACCCCTCCACCAATTGAAATAGACCCTTACTATCCACTATGTCCAGGCCCCTCAATATTTTGTACACCTCAATGAGGTCTCCTCTCAACCTTCTCTGTTCCAATGAGAACAAACCCAGTCTATCCAATCTGTTCTCATAACTAAGATTCTCTATTCCAAGCAGCATCCCAGTAAATCTCCTCTGCACCGTCTCTAGTGCAATCACATCCTTCCTATAATACAGCAACCAGAACTGCATGCAGTACTCCAGCTGTGGCCTAGCCAAAGTATTATTTAAGCATAACCTCCCTGCTCTTATATTCTATGCCTTGGCCAATAAAGGCAAGCATTCCGTGTGCCTTCTTAACCACCTTATCCACCTGGCCTGCTACTTTCAGGGATCTGTGGACAAGCACTCCAAGGTCCCTTTGTTCATCTACACTATTAAGTGGCCTACCGCTTACTATGTATACCCCTTCCTTCTGCGGCCCATGACTTTCCTCTTCATTATCAACCACACAGCTAATTTTAGTATTGTCTGCAAACTTCTTAATCATACTCCCTATATTCAAATCTAAATCGTTGATATATACCACAAAAAGCAACTGAGCCCTGCGGAACACCAACTCGAAACATCCTCCCAGTCACAAAAACATCCATCAATCATTACCCTTTGCTTCCTACATCCAAGCCAATTTTGGATCCAACTTGCCACTTTGCCCTGGATCCCATGGGCTTTAACCTTCATGACCAGTCTACCATGTGGGACCTTATCAAAAGTCTTGCTAAAGTCCATATATACTACATCATACGCACTACCCTCATCGACCCTGTTGATTACCTCCTCAAAAAATTCAATCAGGTTAGTCAAACACGATCTTCCCTTAACAAATCTGTGCTGACTGTCCCTAATTAATTCTTGCCTTTCCAAATGCAGATTTATCCTGTCTTTTAGGATTTTTTCCAATAATTTTGCCACCACTGAGGTTAGGCTGACAGGCCTGTAATTACTCGGCCTATCCCTTTTTCCCTTCTTAAACAAGGGAACAAACTACAATCCTCCAGCACCATGTCCAGATCCAAAGAGGACTGGAAAATGATGGTCAAGGCCTCTGCTATTTCCTCTTTTACTTCGCTCAACAGCCTGGAATACATTTCATCCAGGCCTGAGGACTTATCTACTTTCAAAGCTGCTAAACCCCTTAATACTTCCTCTCTCACTATACTTATTTCATCCAGAATATCACACTCCCCCTTGATAGAAGTATCTGCATTACCCCTTTCCTTTGTGAAAACAGATGCAAAATATTCATTAAGAACCCTACCAACATCTTCCGCCTCTACACAAAGATTACTCTCATGGTCTCTAATAGGCCCTACCCTTTCTTTAGTTACCCTCTTAATATATTTATTGAATATCTTTGGGTTTTCCTTAATTTTACTGGCCAAGAATTTCTCGTGCTCTCTCTTAGCATTCCTAATATCCTTTTTAATTTTGCCTCTTAACTTCCTATATTCCTCTAAAGATTCTAAAATATTTAGCTGTTGGTCTATGACATAAGCGTCCCTTTTTTTCTTAATCCTTCCCTGTAAGGTCCGTAGACATCCAGGGGGCTCTAGAATTATTTTTCCCAGCCTTTTTCTTTATACCACATGTTTTACACTGCAGTGGAAGCAATCAGTAATTCCAAAAATGGTTCCAGGGAGAAATAAATAATGACTCACACACGCCATGGATAATGTTAACTAGTTCTTTGACTGTGATGTTTATTTGTGTCCTCCAAATCAAATAGCTAAAATCATCAGTTCTTCACAGAAATCATCGGTAAAGTAAAACTTCAGCATAATTTCAAGCTTCTAGTCATTGAATTCTGGAACTTAAAAAGGATATAAACCTATCCAAAGATCAAATATAGATGGGCTGCATCTATCTGACCAGATTCTAATCGGGTTGGATTTCTGGCATGGATTTGCACTAATTCAATCAACAAGATGTGACAGGCAAAGCTTAACATCAGCTATTGATGTTAGTGACTCACATGGGATCAGCAGCTGCAAAAGATGTGAGGAAACATCATCAACTTTTCAGTTAAGTACATTTTCGGAGGTTTCCCTGACAGCGAATTGGATAAATGCACCACCTGACAAGCGAGATTTTAGCTTCAACCCCTGCTCTCTGCTGAATTCATTTCATTTTGTAATAGAGGTATTCCAGATACATAACTTTTCCATTGATCACAGTTAATCTGGAACTTGGAGCACAGTTTCTACTGCTTTCTATGATTCCACTGCAAACTAAGCATGACAGCAGCTTGCCCATTACTGTAATTTCAACAAATTTAATGGCCATGCAGCTCTCAGGACCTCCCGTGCAGCCGGCTTGCCGACTTTTCAATGCAAACACCCAAGCATATGTGGTATTTAGAATGGACCACGCAGCCCACTAAAGGAGCTACCCACTCCAAAAAATAAGAGGGAACATTGCTGACCAAATTTATTGAATTCTTTGAAGAAGTAACAGAAAGGGTAGACTGGGTAGTAACGCAGTAAACGTAATAAATTTGGATTTTCAAAAGGCCTTCGATAAAGTACTGCATTCTAGACTCATGACTAAGGTCAGATCATGTGGAGTCAGGAGACAAGTAGCAGAATGGATAGCAAGCTGGCTGCAAAACAGCAAACAGAGAGTAGGGGTTAAAGGTAGTTACTCAGACTGGCAAAAGGTAGGAACTGGTGTTCCACAAGGATCGGCGTTGGGACCGTAGTTGTTCACCATTTACATAAACGACTTGAACTCGGGAATCAGAAGAACAATTTCAAAATTTGGGGTCGACACCAAATTGGGGGGTGTAATTAATACAGAGGAGCACTGTGACAAAATACAGGAAGACACTATCCAGGACAAAGCAGCCCGCTTGATTGACAGCCCATCCACCACCTTCAATACTCACTCCCGCCACCACGGGCGTACCATGACTACAGTGTGTACCATCTACAAGACGTACTGCAAAAACTCACCAAGGTTTCTTCGACAGCACCTCCCCAACCCGTGACCTCTACCACCTAGAAGGACAAGGGCAGAAGACGCATGGGAACACCAGCACCTGCAAGTTCCCCTCCAAGTCACACACCATCCTGACTTGGCAATATATCGCCGTTCCTTCATTGTCACTGGGTCAAAATCCTGGAACTAACAGCACTGTGGGAGTACCTTCACCACATGGACTGCAATGGTTCAAGAGGATGGCTCACCACCACCTTCTCATGGGCAATTAGGGATAGACAATAAAGGCTGGCCTTGCCAGCAATGCCCACATCCCCTGAATTAATAAAATAAAAGCCAATTTGTGCATACCAAGCTCCCACAAACAGCAATGTGATAATGACCAGATACTTTTTTTTTGTGATGTTATTGAGGGATAAATATTGGCCAGGACACTGGAATAACTATCCTGCTCTGGATCTTGCCATTGGATCTTTTACGTCCACCTGAGATAGCAGACTGTGCCTCGGTTTAATGTCTCAACCAAAAGACAAAATTCCCTTCATAGGTGCCACTTCACACGTATATGCACGCTGCCATGTTCATGTGCTCAGCAGGCAGCAGAAGTTACAGTTCTGAGGGACCGAGGTCATAAAGAAATGCCAGCACAGCTCAGGTAGAACATAAGTTGCTGTCATGATGAGATTCTCACACCATCTTTAATGCTCTTTTAATATATCAGAACAGAAAGAGGCCCTGCTGACAAGCAAACTCATCAGCGGCCCATGAAAGATTGAAAAAATCCACAGGTGCGTGATTCATATCTGTCATTCTGCACAGGGTGACTTATCGATCGAAGCTGAGGTGCAGTAGGGATGGATTTAAAATTAAAAAAGAAGGAATGAAAGATTTGGATTTCTATAGCGCCATTCACGACCATCGGACGTCCGAATGCGCTTTACATCCAATTAAGTACTTTTCGAAGTGCAGTCACTGTTTTAATATAAGAAATGCAGCAACCAATTTGTGCATAGCAAGCTCCCATAAACAGCAATGTGATAATGATCAGATAATCTGCTTTAGTGATGTTAATTGAGGGATAAGCCATCCTAACAGCAGCATCCTAAACACGAGCCAATAGTCAGTTCGCACTATCTTCCGGTATTGCACCACTTTTTACTTGTCTACCCTTGTGCTAAAATTAGTTGGGGAAAATTTGGTACAAGATGATTTGGACCAAAAATTGTCAGACCACAACTCATAACCAAGGACTGGAATGGTTAATGGGCCTGAATTTGCGGTGGGCGGCTTCCCGCGGGCTGATGCCTCCAAACCACAATAAAACTACAAACCTACCTGATGGTCCTGCATCCATGGAGACTTGTGCACCTGGTGTACACATGCATGCGGTTCGCAAGTGCCCCTGGGATCACGTGAGCCAGCCCAACCAATCACAAAGAAGGATTCCATTTATGTACGTAATCCCCACCAGCTTAATAGGAATCACCCAAAAAAACACATGTACACAACCTTGAAATAAAAAGAAAATCATTGCATGTTTAAAATTAATTATAATACAATTTAATTACATTTATTTTTAAAATAATTTAAAAAAAAATAAATGTAAACATTTTTCAAGGGGCCACAAATAACGCAAACTTATTTTACAGGTTTTTGAATGCTAAAATTATTTTTTTTAATGTATTTTAATATTTATTTTCACCCTTACACTGGTAAAAGAAGGTCTTACGCCTGCTTTTACCAGGCATAAGAGTTTCATGGGCATTCGCTGGGCGGTATTTAATTCTGTGCCAGTGAATGTCTATTTCCCAAGGATGTGGAGGATCTACCATGTGGAAGAAGATTCTTGACAGATCGCAAGTTCCGGGTTTTTGCGCATGCATAGCACAAGCCCAGAACTTGTGAGGCACTTACGGCCATGTTCACGGTGCGTACGCAGTCACAGGCCCCGGAAAATCCGGGTCTAAATTTTAAAAGTGAGCCTTCACACACCAAAGTCATCTCTAAAAGTAAAGTGTAAGAACGAATCCGAGATCAGAGAGAGATCAGGAATTAAACAAAGGCTTTGGGGTTTGCATGCAGTAATCATTAACCCTTTTGTCACTGGTATACCAGGATGTTTTGACATTGTAAACAGATGACCTAATGTAAAGAGATAAGCTGGGAAATGTGACCCATAGAAAGAAGCGTAATAAAGTAACTAATTGTGGCTTTAAGTCAATGACTGTAAAAAAAACATTCACAAATTGATCCTTTAGGAGTCATAAACACACATTAACTCAAGAGGGTTGAGTACTTGTTTTCACGCTGTGCTAACATGCTAACAATAAACAGTAAAGGTAGTGTGGCATTTTCCCACCAACACTCGAGACAAATACCATATTCTGATTTTTTTAAGCCTTGAAAAAGTGGAGGAATCTACTTCTGTGTAGTCGATGAAAATGGGGTATTTCTCAACTGACTGATGCGTTACTTTATATGTATCAATCAAGTAATCAACAAAAACTTAGATTTATACAACACGGTTAATGTGGAAAGACATGCCAAGGTGCTTCCTAGTGGTGTAATCAGATAATAATGGATGCTGAGCCAGAGAAGGAGATGTTGGAAAGGATGATCAAAAACTTGCTCAAAGGTTGTGGGAGTGGAAATTAGTTTGACACGTTTTCGTGCCTAAAATAGGCAACACACTGGAAACATAAGCCAGAAGCCTGAGGCTCACCCGAAATTAGGCATCAGGCCTCATCAGTGTGTGATTGGCAAACTGCAGAACCCAATCAGGAGTCCAGAGGCAGCTCGCCAGTTCCTCGAGGACAAAGTTGGGTTGGCTGCTTCTCCAGCAGCGACCCTCGGGTTTATTGTGAGAGGGGGCGATCAGGAGGGGGCCGAGCAGGGCCCGTAACTGTTTTCAAGACTGGTCTGGAGCCAGGAGGAGCACTCCTGCAGGCTCCTTTTTTATTTATTCGGTCACTGGATGTGTCCTGTCAAGAATTGCCCTTGAGAAGGTGGTGATGAGTCGCCGCCTTAAACCACTGCAGTCCATGTGGTGAAGGTACTTCCACAGTGCTGACTTTGTTGTAGCGGTTTGATACAACTGAATGGCTTGCTAAGCCATTTCAGAGGGCAGTTAAGAGTCAACCACATTGCTGTGGGTCTGGAGTCACATATAGGACAGACTGGGTAAGGACAGCAGATTTCCTTCCCTGCTTAAACCTCTCCGCCTCTCTAGCTCTTTTTCCTCCTTCAAGATGCTCCTTAAAATGTATCTCTTTGGCCAAGCTTTTGGTCACTTGCGCTAATTTCTGCCTATCGGCTCGGTGTCAGATTTTATCTCGTAATACTCCAGAGAAGCGCCTTGGAACGTTTCACTAAGTTAAAGGTGCTATATAAATATATGTTGTTGTTGTTGCAGTGACCCTGCGGGTAAGTATATTTTTTAAACTTACCTTTTTGGTGGCTGCCTCCACCACTGGAAAGCACATATAGAAATGGTTATGCTGAGCACAGTATGCCCAGACCTGGCTGCGTTCAGGGCAGCCCAATTTCAAACCGACGTTGGGACCCTTATTTTCAGGCATGGACCTTGGACACCTATCCTGGGGCCTTTACCAATATGGTGGGCGAAGCACTTCTAGCGTGGAATGAGTGCCGCCCGCCATATTGGTAAATGCTCCAGGATATTGGACGGCGTCAACAAATTTCTAGGTCATAGGCTTTAAGCAGGGTGACAGATTAGGAAAAGGGAAGGTGCAACGAGACCTGGGTGTCATGGTACATCAGTCATTGAAGGTTGGCATGCAGGTACAGCAGGCGGTTAAGAAAGCAAATGGCATGTTGGCCTTCATAGCGAGGGGATTTGAATACAGGGGCAGGGAGGTGTTGCTACAGTTGTACAGGGCCTTGGTGAGGCCACACCTGGAGTATTGTGTACAGTTTTGGTCTCCTAACTTGAGGAAGGACATTCTTGCTATTGAGGGAGTGCAGCGAAGGTTCACCAGACTGATTCCCGGGATGGCGGGACTGACCTATCAAGAAAGATTGGATCAATTGGGATTGTATTCACTGGAGTTCAGAAGAATGAGAGGGGACCTCATAGAAACGTTTAAAATTCTGACGGGTTTAGACAGGTTAGATGCAGAAAGAATGTTCCCAATGTTGGGGAAGTCCAGAACCAGGGGTCACAGTCTGAGGATAAGGGGTAAGCCATTTAGGACCGAGATGAGGAGAAACTTCTTCACCCAGAGAGTGGTGAACCTGTGGAATTCTCTACCACAGAAAGTAGTTGAGGCCAATTCACTAAATATATTCAAAAGGGAGTTAGATGAAGTCCTTACTACTCGGGGGATCAAGGGTTATGGCGAGAAAGCAGGAAGGGGGTACTGAAGTTTCATGTTCAGCCATGAACTCATTGAATGGCGGTGCAGGCTAGAAGGGCTGAATGGCCTGCTCCTGCACCTATTTTCTATGTTTCTATGTTTCTATGTTTCTAAAGGAGCAGAGGGACGTGGAAAGGGATGTGCATTTATAAATACATTCTAATATTCACTGTGTCATTTTCTTGGAAATTGTTTATGTTTTATGTTTATTTTTCAAACAGTTTTAACTAATTTAATTAATTCATTTCAAACTAAAACAAAGGAACTGAAAAAAGGATGAATGTAATGCCCAGAATAACTAGAGCTTTAAGAATCAACCGTAATGAGCAATATTATATATAAAATATGTGTAACTGACAGTATTACTGTGGAGTCTAAATTAAAGAAACTGGAATGAAATTGGGGTAACTAAATCATTTATCTGGAGTAAAATGGCTGACTAACATGTACCTGACTGCTGGCAGATCACTCGCTTTTCACAGGGTAAAGGGTAATTTATTTCCAACTGTATCTAATTGTGTCTGGCCTGAGGCTTAAATTAATTAGCTGAGATCCCTGCTGATAGTAAGCCATGCCCCCTAATTACATTGTGTTGCACAGAAGCATAGTCTGGTATCTGTTAGTTGTCTGTTTAACTCTTATAGGTTTACCAACAACAACAACTTGTATTTATATAGCTCCTTTAACGGAGTAAAAAGTCCCAAGGTGCTTCATAGGAGCGTTATCAGACAAAATTTGATATCGAGCCACAAAGGAGATATTGGGGCAGATGGCTAAAAGCTTGGTCAAAGAGGTAGATTTTAAGGAGCATCTTAAAGGAGGAGAGAGAGATAGAAAGACGGAGAGGTTTAGGGAAGGAATTCTGGAGCTTAAGGCCCAGGCAGTTGAAGGCACGGCCACCAATGATGGAGCAATTCAAATGCTCAAGACGCTTGTAGAATAGCACTGCTTGAACGTAAGAATTAGTTGTAAAGAATCTTTTGTCTCTCATTTTGAGGCTGATTTTCCAATCGGCTTCCTATTTACCCCATTCTCTGCCTATCAAAGGCAAATACTGGGCAGGTGGGCAGATAAAATTGCTCAAGTTACTTACCCATCAGAAAGCTGCCAGGAGCCCATCGTTCTGTATTTTAACCTGCTCTACTGAACAGGCGGCATAGACACCCATCCAAAGCCGGCGGGGACCTTCTTTACATATGCATGTCTGTCATTTTAACTGGTGGCATGAGCGGGGAAGCATGGGGAAGAGCACACAAGGGCCCCACAACGAAAGCTTAGGCCTCCACTGCTGAGGACTCCCCCTTCCAGAACGTGAGACCCCCATGAGACAGCCCAGAAGCTGATCCGCTACCTGCCTTGTGTCAGCGGATGCACGATCTTTGGCTACTTGTCGCCAATTGACGACCCATTCCAGCTCACCTCACTACCCACCCACCCCAGAGTTGTCATTCAATTATAACAATGGTTCCCTATTGATACTGCAATGACACATTAGCTTTCTGCGATAGATACCTCACCGTGTGCTACATCGTTGGAGGAGCTGTCGTTCAGAGATCCCGCCTGACTATTTCAGTGGATTAGGTGGACAATAAAGAACCACAATGGCCTGATTCAAAGAAGAACAGGGGGTCTTCACAGTGATCTACTCATTTCACTGGTCACTGTTTGCATTGCTCTTTATGGAATGTTTGTGTGTGCAAGATCACTGTTGGTAGAACCACATTTACAGCACAGGAGGCCATTCGGCCCATCGTATCCTTGCCTGTGTTTGCCTATGGGACAGTTATCCCGGTAGTACAAAGTAATTTGTTGTATGTGAAGTACTTAGAGAGATTTTGGAATGATGTGATATGACACCATAAAATGCAAGTCTTATTCTTACTGCCATTAAAATAATATTAAGGACAGATTAGAATGACCAATGCCTGGGCCGATGAGTGATTCATTTCTCTCCCCTCAATCAGAAACCTGAGACATTTCTATTTCCATTTCCAGAAGATATATCATTGCTGGTATCTTTATACTTCAAGATAGATGTGGACAAACCAGGCTCCTGATGGATATAATCTGTGCCAGTGTAAGATTTCCTTTCATACGCTGTTCGTTTCTGATTATTTTGTTGCAATGTTTCATGTGTGAGTGACAAGTTTTCTTTCAAAATGCTGTCCTTCATTTCTCTATTGATCTACAGGCTTCAGGACAAGTCCACTGATCATTAGACTGATAAATATTTCTAATAACAGCAAAAAAAATGGAAAATTCTGCTAAGCCTTTCAGGGCTGAAATTGAATGCTGTGCTATTTGTGAAATTCAAATTTTGTAAATTTAACAAAAACAAGGTTTTCAAATAAAACTGAGGAAATCATAAAAACATTTATTAATTGGGTACTTCTATTTAATCAGCATTATTTAACCTTGACGACTCACATGGATTTATTTTTAATTTTTTAATATATTTCCCTCCCCTCCTCTCATCAAGTTTAACTCCCAGACATAAATTCCACCTGCTCCGGCCACCTTCTGGCACCTCACTCAAATGGCCATTATTCACGTGTGAGCCTTGACACTAAGTGCCAGCAGGATAGCAATCAGTGGGCATTGTTCTGCTCCCTGACCACAGGGCACTGAGCCAAGTGTAATGTTCCTACCACCACCCTGCTGTGATCAGCTAACTCAGCACAGCCCCAGCATCCAACCTGATCTCACTTAATAACTTCACTCAGCTGTTAGGGAGTGCTTACCCCTTCACTTTGTCGCCTCAAATATTCTTGGTCTTGTACCTTTGACCAACTGAACAACTGCAGCAGTGGAGATAGCACCTACTCTGCACAGATTGATTAGAGACATTCGAGGTGGACCTCATACTCCCAAACTGGTATTCCGAGAACAAAAAAACCTCTGTGGTGGGCTGGTTGGTGTTTTGCTTCCAAGAAATATGAGTAATCCACCATTAGTTGCTTTGATATAAGTGCTATTCCAATTCAGATTACGGGAGACCAGCATCCATGAGACAGCTTTCTTTTTAGTGCTAAATGTATTCTAATGACAGGCTTTCTAGACTACTGCGGCAGTATCAAAATAAATATGAAAAAATGTGACATGGTGGGGTTTTTCTACCTGACCATTCATGTTTCCTATAGTCTCCTAATACTGACACTTGACGAATAAAGTTAGGAATCATCAAAAGGCTTACAATGTCCCATGAATTATCATTATTGAGCTCAGTCTGGCTGTCAACTTGTTTTTCTTTTTGTTAAAATACCCCTTTTCTTTGTTCTGTTTCATTTGCGTCATTCATTAAATTAAAAGCCCTCATGAGATGCAGTGAGTAATACAGTAAAGCAAGACTGCATCAAAAAATATTTGAATCAGTAATGACCCATTGATACTCTTTAAAGGGATGTGCCGAATCTCAACATCTGCTGATCCCTAAGGGAACAATTTCTAATTCAAGGGACAGACTGAAGCAAGTGCTGATGTGAAATTAAAGAGCGCTGTGTAAATGGAACACATCAACTTGGTTCAGATAGCACAGATTAAATGATTATTATGGCTGGTACGTCGACATTAGAGGAGCCCAACGAGTAGTTTCTCCAACAGAAACCAATTTAAAAGCAGGCTACATTCAAGGAAAACAAATCTTTGAGGCTGTAGAAGCCATGTGTACTACTGTGCAATCAGTTGAAGCATATCACAAACCTTGCCTATTTGCTGCTCTTCAATAGTACATTGCAGCATTTGTTGCTAATGTTGGACTTGCCTTTCAGTACCCGAAAGAACCTTAATGAATAGAAATTAATGCCATGTATTTCTGTTCTAAAATAAAATGGTTCAATTGTATGATCAGGATGAGCAGATCATAAAGTGCTCCTCTCCAATATGTTGGTCCATTTCTGTTTCAAAATTATATTTTGTAAATTAACCCCTCGGAAAAAATTCGACTTAATTGAGATATTGTAAAAATTCATTAGCTCCACATTTTGAAGTTCAAAAGTATTTTTGATTGATAAATCTACCCCATCCCCATTTTTCACCATACATTAATTTTGGAGTGCATTGTTTCCACAGAGAGAGGATCTGTTGTTGGCTGGGATGGAGATTTCCTCATGCAAGAGGTAGTACCTGGTAATGTTAATCAGGGCCAGAGTCATAGAAACATAGAAACATAGAAAATAGGTGTAGCCTGCACCAACATTCAATAAGATCATGGCTGATCATTCACCTCAGCACCCCTTTCCTGCTTTCTCTCCATACCCCTTGATCCCTTTAGCCACACGGGCCATATCTAACTCCCTCTTGAATATATCCAATGAACTGGCATCAACAACTCTCTGCGGTAGGGAATTCCACAGGTTAACAACTCTCTGAGTGAAGAGGTTTCTCCTCATCTCAGTCCTAAATGGCTTACCCCTTATCCTTAGACTGTGTCCCCTGGTTCTGGACTTCCCCAACATCGGGAACATTCTTCCTGCATCTAACCTGTCCAGTCCCGTCAGAATTTTATATGTTTCTATGAGATCCCCTCTCATCCTTCTAAACTCCAGTGAATAAAGGCCTGTCGATCCAGTCTCTCCTCATATGTCAGTCCAGCCATCCCAGGAATCAATCTGGTGAACCTTCGCTGCACTCCCTCAATAGCAAGAACATCCTTCCTCAGATTAGGAGACCAAAACTGTACACAATATTCCAGGTGATGCCTCACCAAGGCCCTGTAACAACTGCAATAAGACCTCCCTGCTCCTATACTCAAAACCCCTAGCTATGAAGGCCAACATACCATTTGCCTTCTTCACCGCCTGCTGTACCTGCATGCCAACTTTCAATGACTGATGTACCATGACACCCAGGTCTCGTTGCACCTCCCCTTTTCCTAATCTGCTGCTATTCAGATAATATTCTGCCTTCGTGTCTTTGCCACCAAAGTGGATAACCTCACATTTATCCACATTATACTGCATCTGCCATGCGTTTGGCCACTCACCTAACCTGTCCAAGTCACCCTGCAGCCTCTTAGCGTCCTCCTCACAGTTCACACCACCACCCAGTTTAGCGTCATCTGCAAACTTGGAGATATTACACTCAATTCCTTCATCTAAATCATGAATGTATATTGCAAATAGCTGGGGTCCCAGCACTGAGCCCTGCGGCACTCCACTAGTCACTGCCTGCCATTCTGAAAAGGACCCGTTTATCCTGACTCTCTGCTTCCTGCCTGCCAAACAGTTCTCTATCCATGTCAGTACATTACCCCCAATACCATGTGCTTTGATTTTGCACACCAATCTCTTGTGTGGGACCTTGTCAAAAGCCCTTTGAAAGTCCAAATACACCACATCCACTGGTTCTCCCTTGTCCACTCTACTAGTTACATCCTCAAAAAATTCCAGAAGATTTGTCAAGCATGATTTCCCTTTCATAAATCTATGTTGACTTGGACCGATCCTGTCACTGCTTTCCAAATGCGCTGTTATTTCATCTTTAATAATTGATTCCAACATTTTCCCTATACTGATGTCAGGCTAACTGGTCTATAATTACCCGTTTTCTCTCTCCCTCCTTTTTAAAAAGTGGTGTTACATTAGCTACCCTCCAGTCCATAGGAACTGATCCAGAGTCGATAGACTGTTGGAAAATGATCACCAATGCATCCACTATTTCTAGGACCACTTCCTTAAGTACTCTGGGATGCAGACCATCAGGCCCCGGGTATTTATTGGCCTTCAATCCCATCAATTTCCCTAACATAATTTCCTGCCCAATAAGGATATCCTTCAGTTCCTCCTTCTCAGTCGACCCTCGGTCCCCAAGTGCTGCCAGAAGGTATTTGTTCAATTGGTCTGCCATTTCTTTGTTCCCCATTATAAATTCACCTGAATCTGACTGCAAGGGACCTACGTTTGTCTTCACTAATCTTTTTCTCTTCACATATCTATAGAACATTTAAAGATCACATGGAGTTGTCTCCTGGACTGGTTTTGATCGCCTAATGTGAAGAATTTTCCAGTTTTTTCCCCCT
This sequence comes from Pristiophorus japonicus, assembly GCF_044704955.1. NCBI lineage: Eukaryota > Metazoa > Chordata > Chondrichthyes > Pristiophoridae > Pristiophorus > Pristiophorus japonicus. The sequence goes on from NC_091977.1 coordinate 197,855,572, forward strand.
AATTGGCCTGGGTTTATATCTGGGTTTTTGCCTCTCTCACGAGATTTCATGACTTCCGGGCAATGTGGTTGGGAGTGTATGTACAGCCAACTCTCGATTATCCATACACGGATTTAACGGAGAACCCCCTGCAATGGCACTTTTAAAAACTGTGATTCTGTCCCGTGTACAGCTGCACATGACCATTAAACCCACCCCACACACAGTCATGCACTGACCACTTTCTGCACCTGTCCACCGCTAAGGGTGCCACCCGGCCTCAAGGGTAAGTAAAGCCGAGTCTCATTCGACCTCCAGCCTTTAGACTGGCCATTTCACCTTTCAGCCACGCCACTGGGCCTGATTGCGGCACTAGCTGGGAATGAGCTCGGGTTTCTAGGCAGGATCTGGGGACCCTGCATGCTGGCACTGTCCGGCTTGTCTGTGCTCTTTCTCTGCCAACCGATGACTGCCGAAGGATTGGGGATTCGGCTTGTCGAGTTGGTGTTCTAACTAGTTTCAACATTGATTTGAGGGAGGGGTCGTTGACTCCAGCAAGTTAAACTAGCATTAAAGTATAAATTTGGGACCCAAACAGTCTCGGCAAGTACGTGCACTCACCCTAGCGGCAAAATCGTTTACCCGGAATAGCCCGATCCCCGAGGGCCCCAGATAATCGAGAGCTGCCTGTATTGTGATGCACTAGGCATCATGGACCAATAGGCTAGATGGATCACTGGGAATTTTCCTGTCAATCGTTATTTGTTTGTCCGTATTTGGTAACTTTTCCTTTAAAGTTTTCTGCCAAATTGTATCTCTCTTTAACCCTTCCTCTCCTGAAGTTGTTACCTGTTTCCAGGGTGAGGTTCCACAAGCACTGGTAGCCTCCAATACTACATCCAAGTGACCGTTCTTGATATGTGAACCTAGACAGTGTCAATGTGTCACTCGACCATGGAGAGCAACACGGCTGAATCCAACCCAGTTTTCCTCCAATGCCCAAACACACATGCCCTTTTCAGGAGGAGTCCTGGAATATGATCAGGAAGGGGAACAGTCTGTCTATTAATTGTTATCCCTAGCCCAGGGGCACGGGGCCAATTCTATCATTCTTACTGGCACCTGGGGTGCTTTATGTTGCAATTATTTTTCATGTTGTCTTTCTATTTATTGGACCAGGTGTGGCCATTTCAACCCCAATGCCCTGTCATAAACAAAAAAGAATGGTGGAAATTCATAGAATTATACATGCACATATATTCATAGTAGTCAGAGCTGTCAAGATCAGGAAGATGTTATGAGCAGAATTTATGATCAGCAGGAGTGACGTGGATGGGACCCTCACTTAAGTATACGAAGCTTCATACATTTTTAATAGTAAGTTCAACACAGGTCACAATTTGAAACCAAATTGCCTTTCAGCTCCCAAAGAGTAATGCTTTGCAGGAACTGAGTACTTCGTAGTATTGTACAAGAAAAGCATGGTTGCACACCATGAGTACAAAAAAGAAAACAGAAACTTTCATCATCGTCATAGGCAGTCCCTCGGAATCGAGGAAGATTTGCTTCCACTCCTGAAGTGAGTTCTTTGATGGCTGAACAGTCTGATATGAGAGCCACAGACTCTGTCACAGGTGGGACAGATAGTCGTTGAGGGAAGGGATGGGTGGGACTGGTTTGCCGCACGCTCTTTCCGCTGTCTGCGCTTGATTTCTGCATGCTCTCGGTGTTGAGACTCGAGGTGCTCAGCGCCATCCCGGATGCACTTCCTCCACTTAGGGCGATCTTGGGCCAGGGACTCCCAGATGTCAGTGGGGACGTTGCACTTTATCAGGGAGGCTTTGAGGGTGTCCTTGTAACGTTTTCTCTGCCCCTCTTTGGCTCATTTGCCGTGAAGAGCTCCGAGTAGAGCGCTTGCTTTATTGCTCCGGCATCCCCCGGCGAGTTCGGGCTGACCGGGCCTACTGCAGGCTTCTCACCAAACAGAACTTTTATCCCTATAATGTTAGCCTTGTATAGCTAAACCACACTGTTTCAAATTTCTTCATCTTATGTGCCTTGGGACGTTTTATTACGTTAAAGGCACTATATAAATACAAGTTGTTGTTGTTGTATACTTGGGCTACAAATTCGCTGGGATACCGCCGCTTGCGAGGGTCGGAACAGGGCGCTAAAGGGTTGGGAGCTGCGAGCACCAGCATTCACGCCGCTCGGCAATTTCAGTGCGCCAATACCGGCGTCGCAGATGAGTACCACCCGGGAACGGCGTGCTGGTGTACAACACCCCCAGTATCAACCTGCTTTCAAAATTTGTTTTGTTTTCTGAACCGGTAGCGCCGCGTAGTGGCACCACCTGAGAAAGCTGGCGTGCAGAGCTGTCCCAGCGACTGCATGAGGTAAGTGTGATTGTTTTTTTTTCTTTTTGCGATTTAACTTTATTTGGGCTGAGTAATATATAGGGAATGTTTTTTGTATTTTTTCTTCCGATTTTTTTTTTTGCAGGGAGGCCTCTCTTAGGGCGCTATGAAGCCGGCTCTTTAGCACGGGATATTCAGTTGCTCACCCGGCCTAGTGCCCTAAGATAAGTGTGGAACACTTCACTGTCAGGGCACAGCTGCTGAAATTTTTGGTTGCTGACGCAAACCATTTCCTGGCGCTAAATTTATCCACCGTCTGACATTAACGCATCAAAAAACCTAATTTCCAGCCTGAGTTGTTGTGAGTTTTAAATGAAAGACATCGTGAACATTTAAGTTTTGCATGTCGTGTCTTCCCTTTTCCCCCGAATTCTCTCTTTTATCCATTTCCTTATTTTTTATTATAATAGTTTGCACATTTCTAACTGTGCCTTACTAAATGTCTGTATTTCTGTAAAAAAATAAGTTATATACTTTTATATACTTTTATTTACTCATTTTCCTCTGCCTCCTGGGCCCAACTTACTTTTTAGGAGACAGGATCCACACCAATAAATAGGTTTTTGATGAATTGGTTTGTCAGCTAACTAAGCACTAGAAGTCTAAAGATGGACATGATTTTGACATGACGGTGACCAGATCAACTATTGATTTGTTCTGAGGTATCAGAACAGAATGCTCCGTCACAGGGTGAGTTATCTTGCTGGCAGCCTGATTCTCCCAGATGAGATTACTTGTTCACAATGAGTGTTAATTGTTCCTTGCAAACAGGTTAAGATTTTCAGTTGATTTACTTTTGATTGGAGTTGGGAGAGGGGAGGCGATGAGGGATGGCTCTGCTGATTGGAGTAAATACAAATAAAAATACATATTATTAATTGCGAGTATGAGATTATTTTGTAGGGCCTGAGTGTACAGCACCACATGGCCACAGCAGACACCACATTGGAGCTCTGGGCTCCATGTACAACAGTAGCAGATTCTCACAGCAGAACTCTCAACTGTTGGTGGGGGCGGCATCATTTCCTTTCTGTTGACTTCAACGGAAAAGAAAATCGGGTGGGGTGTACAACAGGCAGCTAATCCGCTGCCATCCATATTGTGAAATCTCAGCAAAGTTGAAAATTCTGCCCACAGAACTTAAGGGGGAGATTTTTGGGTTGGGCGCCAAACAGGTGCGATATGAGTGATGTGCTTGTCCGGCGTGACAGTCAGGAGGCCCAAGCCACTTTGAGACTCGAGCCACCTTAACATTCTGTCAGTGACCTGCGGGCACCCTGCTGCAGCTCACCATTTAACTGCAGAGTAAAATCAGCAAGCTATACTAGGCAGCCAGCCAGCAGGCAAGACTTGTTGGGAGCGTGAGTGGATGCCGGAGTGGATCGAGGGGTGGGGAACGCAAGAACAGGCCAGCAGTGGGCTGGAAGATTTTTATAGGGCCTGGAGGAGCATTCCCGCCAAAACAAAAGCTCACCTTTTGGGAGAGGCGTCTGGAGAAATGGGACATCCTGTTTTGGGCGAGATTGCTAGGCACCCATTTTAAACCCTACCTGAATGTTGATTCCAGCGGGCAAACGGGTGCACAAGTTGCCCACCAGATTTTCAACTACCAGTCGCCCATTTTTCAGGTGAGAAACGGGCAGCCAGCAATTGAAAGTCTTCCTCTTAAAAGCAAGGACCAGACTTTTAGTGCACTAAATGTAGTCAACAAACATAATAAGATTTCAGAAAATCACGAGAGCCCCTCGTCTGCATTTCCGAAGAAAAACATGAGAAACGATTACAAACAACTGGCAATGTTTTAGGAGACAATCAACTAAAAAATGAGAATGAAAAACCTTAAGCGCGTTCACTTTTAAAAGTTTAAATGATATGAACTCATTTTTAAATTTAATTCTAATCTTTAAGTGTGCTCGGTGAAATACATCATTAGATCTTGTTTCTTCCAGTTCTTCGTAAAAGATACGGAACAGAGATTCCACTTACTACTCCGTTCTCCTCCCCTTCAGAAAAAGACAAAGAAAAATAAAGGCCTATAAACAGAAGAGGAAAAAAGTTGATCTTAAATACTGGTTAGATTTCTTTTGCTGAGATTACAGCTAAAGTGCTGTGGTGGTAATATAAATAGTAAAATCTTGTAAAGCCACAATGAATCTTCACACCGGGATTCAGAGTACAGTCTGTGTAAATGTGCTTATTCCTGTAATATTCCACACATTGTGGCTTACTATTTACTTGTGCAGCTGCAACAGCAGCAGCTATAAAGGACACTGCATGAATAGCTGTCAAACTATTTGACTTAAGTTGCACATATAAATTCACAAGTGTTGCACAGAGGAATTTCAGTTGGATGTTTAAGCTTAATCAAGATTTTAAAAAAAATAAAACTCAACAGATTCACTCCATTTTTAATTCATTTTCAAATCTCTTTATGTTCACGATTTTGCTTCACAATAAGTTTTAATAATGCTATCTGTTTTAATGTGAAGGAAATAGCCATGATCTAACATTGTTCACAGTAAGTGTTTCCTTTGTTCTAATGTAATGTGGAACCTAGGTCTGGACTCAGGGGCTAAGGCCACCAATAAATTGTCCTAAGATGTAATCGGATCTTGACCTTTGAAAGCAGGAGAGGCTTGTTTCCAGTAGAAAGACTTCAGAGAAACTGGACCTCCTGTGTTCTTACTGGGAAGATGCTGAATAGAAACTTTGTTAGGGCTCGCATTAGACTTCTTGCAGGTCTACCACTCAAAGTATTTGCAGCGTTTTCAACTACCTTCTTCTAGTCCTGCAGGTGGTCTCAGGAACTTCTTTCAATCTCGCCAGAACACACAAGCAGCTTGGAATTCCCAGCAGGTACAGAGAGACGGCACAACAGAAACTACTGCCTTTGAACCATCTGTCTCTGACTGCAGCCCAATTACTTAACCCTTTTACTTTATTCCCAAGATTCAAATAGCTTTCATCAGGAGCACAGTTACCTCCCTGTAATCTGACTGCTGCATTCTTTACTAATGTACTTCTACCGTTTAATGTTTTGTATCCGTGCTTGATCCCGAACACTTCCAAAGGTGCCGTTTCCGGACACTCGCATTTTGCTTTTAAGGTCCCATTAAACCTTAAGTTTACAAATAAACAAAGATTTTTTTTCTATAATTCTCCTGAAAATTGGCACGAGAGGTTTTGCAGATGCGTTCTAATTACTAATAGCAGCTTTGCAAAGTATATTTCCCAGCTATAGAATTTGAATGGAGATCATTCAACATATAAAATGATTCTGTGCTTTGAATGGACAATAATTGTAATGCCCAGTGTAAAATAAAATTTCTTCCAAACCTACTTAATGCCTCAGGGCATTGGATTTCTTGTTTTTTGTTCCTTCTGGAGGAATTTTCAGGCATTTGGTTCTCATTCAGTTGATCCACCCCCGCGCCATCGTTTCCCTCAAACTCTGCTTCAGTTCATTACACTTTGCCTAAGATCTACAACGAACTTTTTCACTCAAGCAACTGTGTTTATTTTTTTGATTGACCTGCTCATTTTTGTTGCATTCTCCCCAGGAGATCCTGAAGCAAGAAGACCCAGATAGCAAGTCTTGTGGCATCTGGGAACCTTTGAAATGAGAACATCCAGCTCCTCGCTAGTACATTTGTGCTTTTTTTCCTATATACAGCGACTGAAATTATTTTGCTCACTTCAGCAAAACAGGCTCAACACAAGCCTTTAAATGGTTTCAGAACTTTCATCTATACTTACTGCATGAATGTGGTGGATCTGCAAGATTTCCTGCAAGTTGTTAGTGAGCAATATAGCAAGGTCTTCAGCAAATTTTCCACCACACAAGCTAGCTTTAGTGAGAAAAGCCAGAAACCATTCAGTTTTAAGCAAAGCTATCTATCTATAATATACTGAAAACCTTACATCTGTGAGCACTTCCTGTCTACACCACTTGATTTTCTGTTGCCATGGTTTTGTCACACCTTTTTGTGTCAATTTTTTCCATTATAAATTCCTATGCCGACATTAAAGAATGACTTGCATTTATATAGCGCTGTTCATGACCTCAGGAAGTCCCAAAGCGCTTTACAGCCAATGAAGTATTTTTGAATGTAGTCACTGTTGTAATGTAGGACAGTATTGGACACATTAATGGAAAATGGCAATGTAAACGTGTCATCTATTTGTGCAATCTGGCCAGCGGGTTCCCACAATTCTCTGAAAATGCTTTCCAAGTATATTTCTTCAATCACCATTTTTTTCGTCTGGTATGTAAGAAAGAACAAAGTGCCAGGACCTTATGAGATGCATTTAATGATCCTGAAGGAATTGGCGGAAAAATTAGCAAAGGCCCTAGAAGTTATATGTCAAGAGTCTATTGAGAGTGGATATGTGCCAAAGGACTGGAGAGTGGCCAATTTGTTTGATAAAGCTCCTACAACTTATCGCACTTCACTCAAATGGTCATTCATTACTTGTGAGCTGAGACAGTGAGGCTATTCAAATCTGGAGGGGCTCACAGTCAAACCAAAACCTTTCCTCCTTTGTCACCCTTTCCAGTAGGAGTAGCTGGTTAGCAATAAAGAGCAGGACTCATAGAAACTTTGTTTTTATTAGTTCATGGGATGTGGACGTCACTGGCAAGACCAGCATCTATTGCCCATCCCTAATTGCCCTTGAGAAGGTGGTAGTGAGCCGCCTTCTTGAACCGCTGCACTCCATGTGGTGAAGGTACTCCCATAGTGCTGTTTGGGAGGGAGTTCCAGGAGACCAAGTGACGCTGAAGGAACGGCGATATACTTCCAAGTCAGGATGGTGTGTAACTTAGGAAGGAACTTGCAGATGCTGGTGTTCCCATGCGCCTGCTGCCCTTGTCCTTCTAGGTGGTAGAGGTTGCGAGTTTGGGAGATGCTGCCGATGAAGCCTTCGTGAGTAACTGCAGTGCATCTTGTAGATGGTACACACCGCAGCCACGGTATGCCATGGTGGAGGGAGTGAATGTTTAAGGTGGTGGATGGGCTGCTAGTCAAATGGGCTGCTTTGTCCTGGATGGTGTTGAGCTTATTGTGTTGTTGGAGCTGCACTCATCCAGGAAAGTGGTGAGTATTCCATCACATTCCTGACTTGTGCCTTGTAGATGGTGGAAAGGCTTTGGAGAGTCAGGAGGTGAGACATTCGCACAGCCCAGTCTCTGATTTGCTCTTGTTGCCACAGTATTTATGTGGCTGGTCCAGTTAAGTTTCTGATCAATGGTGACCCCGCAGGATGTTGATGGTGGGGGATTCGGTGATGGAAATCACATTGAATGTCAAGGGGCGGTGGTAATTTTCTCACTTGTTGGAGATAGTCATAGCCTAGCACTTGTGTGATGTGAATGTTACTTGCCACTTATCAGCCCAAGCCTAAATGTCGTCCAGGTCTAGCTTCATGCGGGCATGGAACGTTTCATTTTCTGAGGAGTTGCACATGGCATTGAACACTGTGCAATCATAAGCAAACTTCCCCACTTCTGACCTTATGATGGATGAAGCAGCTGAAGATGGTTAGGCCTAGTACACTGCCCTGAGGAACTCTTGCAGCGATGTCCTGGGGCTGAGATGAATGACCCCCAATAACCACAACAATCTTCCTTTGTGCTAGATATGACTCCAGTCAGTGAGGAGTTTTCCTCCAGATTCCCATTGACTTCAGTTTTACTAGAGCTCCTTGATGCCACACTTGGTCAAATGCTGCCCTGATGCCAAGAGCAGTCACTTTCACCTCATTCCTGGAATTCAGCTCTTTGTCCATGTTTGGAACAAAGCTGTTATGAGGTCTGGAGATGAGTGGTCCTGGTGGAACCCAAACTGAGTATTGGTGAGTAAGTGCTGCTTGACATCACTGTCGATGTCACCTTCCATCACTTAGCTGAGAGTAGCCTAATGGGGTGGTAATTGGTCGGATTGGATTTGTCCTGCTTTTTGTGGACAAAACATACCTGGACAGTTTTCCACATTGTCGGATAGATGCCAGTGTTGTAGCTGTACTGGAACAGCTTGGCTAGAGGTGTGGCTAGTTCTGGAATGTAAGTCTTTAGAATGACAGCCGGGATGTTGTCAGGGCCCATAGCCTTTGCCGTATCCAGTGCATTCAGCCATTTCTTGATATCACATGGAGTGAATCGAATTGGCTGGAGACTGACTTCTGTGATGGTGGTAACCTCAGGAGGAGTCCAATATGGATCATCCACTCAACACCTCTGGCTGAAGATGGTTGTAAACGCTTCAGCCTTGTCTTTTGCACTTGTGTGCTGGGCTCCGCCATCATTGAGGATGGGGATATCCATGGAGCCTCCTCCTCCCATTAATAGTTTAATTGTCCACTGCCATTCATGATTGGATGTGGCAGGACTGCAGAGCTTTGATCTGATCCGCTGATTTTGTGATCGCTTAGCCCTGTCTATAGCATGTTGCTTCTCTCTTGCTGTTGCTTCCACTGTTTAGCATGCATGTAGTCCTGTGTTGCAGCTTCCTCAGCTTGGCACCTCATTTTTAGGTACATCTGGTGCTGCTCCTGGCATGCCCTTCTGCACTCCTTTATTGAACCAGATTTGGTCCCCTGACTTGATGGTAATGATAGAGAGAGGGATATGCCGGGCCATGAAGTTACAGACTGGTGGAATATAATTCTGCTGCTGTTGATGGCCCACAGTGCCTCATGGATACTCAGTTTTGAGCTGCTAGATCTGTTCTGAATCTATCCCATTTAGCACAGTGGTAGTGCCATACAACATGATGGAGGGTGTCCTCCGTGTGAAGACGGGACTTCATCTTTACAATGACCGAGCAGTGCTCACTGCTACCAATGCTGTCATGGACAGATGCATCTGTGACAGGTAGATTGGAGAGGACGAGGCCAAGTAGTTTTTTCCCTCGTGTTAGTTCTCTCACCACTTGCCACAGACCCAGTCTGGCAGCTATGTCCTTCAGGACTCAGCCAGCTCGGTCTGTAGTGGTGCTACCGAACCACTCTTGGTGATGGACATTGATGTCTCCCATCCAGAGTACATTCTGTGCTCTTGCTGCTCTCGGAGCTTCTTCTAAGTGGTATTCAACATGGAGGAATACTGACTCATCAGCTGAGGGAGGGCAGTAGGTGATAATCAGCAGGAGGTTTCCTTGCCCCTGTTTGACCTGAAGCCATGAGACTTCATGGGGTCCAGAGTCAATGTTAAGGACTCCCAGGGCCACTCCCTCCCAACTGTATACTACTGTGCTGCCACCCCTGGTGGGTCTGCCCTACCAATGGGACAAGGCAGACCCAAGGATGGTGATAGAGGAGTCTAGGATATTGGCTTAAAGGTATGATTCTGTGAATATGACTCTGTCAGGCTGTTGCTTGACTAGTCTTTACGACAGCTCTCCCAATTTTGGCACAAGTCCCTTTGCACGGTCAACTGGGCTGGGTGTGCTGTTGTCGTGTCGGTAGCTGGGTGTGCTGTGGTCAATGCAGGATGGTCCGTCCGGTTTTACTCTTCTTATTGTTTCTCATAGAGGTTTGTTACAACTGAGTGGCTTGCTGGGCCAATTCAGAGGGCAGTTACGAGTCAACCACATTGCTGTGGGTCTGGAATCACATATAGGCCAGACCAAGTCAGGATGGCAGATTTCCTTCCCTAAAGCACATTATTGAACCAGATGGGTTTTTATGACAATCCGATAGTTTCATGGTAACTATTACTGACACTAGCTTTTTATTCCAGATTTATTTAATTAACTGAATTTAAATTCCACAGCTGTCGTGGTGGGATTTGAACTCACGTCTCTGGATCATTAGTCCAGGCTTCTGGATTACTAGTCCAGTAAAATAACCACTATGCTACCATTACAACACAGAAGGAGGCCATTCGGCCCATCATGCCTGTGCTGGCTCTTTGAAAGAGCAGTTATGCTTAGTCCCACATCCCCACTTTTTGTCCGTAACCCTGTAAGTTCCTCAAGAACCTGTCCAACTCCTTTTTTAAATTATTTATGGAATCGGCTTCCACCACCTTTTCAGGTAGAGCGTTCCAGAACCAAACAACTCTGAGTGAAAAAAATTCTCCTCATCTCCCCTCCAGATCTTTTGGCAATGATTTTAAATCTATGACCTCTGGTAGCTGACCCACTCACCAGAGGGAATAGTTTTCCTGCCTGATTTTTCTCCCCTGTCCCAAACCTATTGGCAGTAAGGTAAAATTGTGGTGTCTCCATTGGCACCCTGGCTGAGAGCAGCTAACTTATCACAGACCAGAAATCCCAACTGGAAAATTCCTGATCTTTATGGTTCGGTACCACTCGATATGGTCTATTGACACACTGTGAGAAGTAAAACCCTAAATCCCTCTTGCTACAAAATAAACTACCAAGCATATGAGCTCGCTTGTCGCTTTTCCAAAAGTAAAGGAAACATTAGATAACAGTAGAGGTGCCTTTCCGTATTTTTGTCAGTCTTACTGTACATACGTCTGCTCTGGTTGCTGATCGGCTATTTGTTATAAGACGCAACTGTACTTTAATTGCTAATTGAGGCTGCTACTCAATTGCAGGATTGCTACACATGCAAGCCTTCAGGAAAATTCCAAACTGTTGCAACAGTATTGATTTCCACCTAATAGCACAAATTGTTCTTTCTGCTCCACATCTATACGTTACACAGTAAAGAGAAATTTGACACATAGAATTACATTGGGGACAAAGCAAATGCAATTGAATTGAATGCAGGAATGTTTTAACTTTTCAATGTTGAAAAGGCTAATATTACATTTATAAGATTTGCAGATAAATGGATTTAATTTGTGTAATTTATATGTGTGCCAACTAGATCCTAAGTATTAATATTGAATTTCAACAAGGGACATATGAACAAAGCTATAACATCTGTTTAATACATTTGGCCTTTAAACATACCAAATGTAATACAAAATTAATATGTGCATCAGTAATCTCTTAACCCAGGTTTGTATTTGGAAATATATATTCGAGCAGTGCAGAGGCCCATGCCCAATCTGCATGGGAGTTCGGACCACTGCTCAATTGGTCATGGCCCTTTTTACTGGCTCTGTTCGTCACCTGAAATGAGCATAGGCCTCATTTCAATACTGAAATATTCAATATCAATATGAGGCTGCTGTGCCCATTTCATACCTGAACTCCTAAACTTGTTTGCCTCAATCGGAGTTTACAGCTGCTCAAAAAATGCTGGAAAACTTCCAAAATGTATTTTTGGGGAGTCGGAAGGAGTGCTCCTCCTGGCTGCACAAAATAGCTGCGAGCATTTGCCAGCCCACCCGATCGTCTCACTGGCATCGGGCACTCAGGCACCCAGGAGGGGGAATTGGAGCAGGCTACCTGGCCACGAGTAAAAGTTAATCCCTAAAAGTCACCCTGGTAGAAGCAACCATTTTCGATTTCATAGAAGTGACAAGTATTCTAAGGGATATTTAGACAGTTAATTCCTTTTAAAATAATTTGTATTTACCAGTAAAAAAAAATTCTTCACTGAAATCCTCTTTCGTAAAAGATCCCACGGCACTATTTCAAAAATAGTGCAGGCAAGTTCTCCAGAACCAATATTTATCCCTCAACCAATATCTACCTGGTTATTTATTTAATTGTGGGAGTTTGCTGTATGCAAATTGGCTGCCTATGTTACAATAGTGACTACACATCAAAAGTACTTAATTGGCTGTAAAGAGCTTTGGGATGTCCTGAGGTCGTGAAAGGTGCGATTTAAATGTTAGTCATTCTTTCCAATTTTTTCCAGCAACTTTGAAAGCCACAGCAAATCGTAATTGTTGACAGATGCTCCAGCAGAAAAATAAAAGGCATTAGATCCCGTGCTGATGCAGTGAAATGATACACACATCAGGTTCTTCTCACCTTCCAATAATATGCTATTTACAAATTCTGAGGTTCTTGTTCTATGATTTCGGCTCATTATTGTGTTACTAGTATTGCAGGATGCAGGGTCACCTTTGATCACTGGTGTGCACTTCAGCTGAAAAGAAACAGTTACAAGTGAAACACTTCCTTTACCATATTATTTATACTTTTGGTGAATTGGTTATGCTTAACAAGGTGGGGTGTCAGTGGTGGGCAATGTAAGACTTATGCTTTTGGGCCCTCCCAGGTCAGCAGATACAGGGTAAAATTCCCTCTATTTTGCATCGTTTGTTTGCTGTTGAGGGACATTTGAAATAGATTTTAATTCCTCTTCTGTGTAGATGGAATATTTTGTCACAATCCGACTATATATATTCTGCGATAAATGAAAGTGTTCTGACATTTAAAACTATTATGAACTCATTGATCATGTTACAATAACAAATGAATTTTAGGCAACTTATGGTTTAAAAAAATAATTACTATGATTAGAATACATTATGCAGCACACTTAAATAGGAAGAATGCATATTATAGATGGAAATTACACTATATCTAACTATTTTTTAAAATTAACTTTATCCACATGTTTGCATTAAGGAAGGAAAAGACCCAATGAAAGTCCAATGACATGCACCAGAACATTCTAGAACGTGAAAGGGCAGTTCACACAGACACTTCCCAGCCCTAATAACTATAGGGGAGGGGGGGAGCTGTTTATGATCCAGTTCCACTACAGAGATGTGGCTTCAATTTGGTGTAGCCAGGAAACTTAATAATTCTGGTTATAATATTTCAGGGGTGACAGGCAACCCCAAATAATATTAATCAGGCTGGAGCCCAAATTGGGTTAACCTCAGGCCTCTCAGTTTGGGCGCACGTTTCAGCTGCATCACCAAAACTGGGTACTGCCCAATTTCTACCACTTATTTACAGTTCTTGGGCAATTTATCTTTAAGCATTTGGACAGCCACTTAGTATAGGCATGTAGCTTTTTCAACTCTTAATTGCATCTTCCATTGCAGAAGTTGTACTGCTAAACAAGACTTTAGACCACATGCAAAGTATTGTGTGCATTTCTGGGGCACCCCATTGTAGGAAGGATATAAAAGCAATTGCAGAGGTGCAGTGTAAATTCACTGAAATGCTACTAAACAGATTTGAGGAGTTAGGGTTCTTTTCCCTAGAACTGAACAGACTAAGAGGTGAACTTAAAACAATTCAAGATTATGTAGGTTATGATGAAGTAAATAATGATAGACTGGTCGGCAAGATAGTAATGAGAGAACACAAAGTTAAGATGAGCACTAAAATAATTGAAAGACAGGTTACAATGTTTTTTACTCACTAGGCGGTTAAAATGTGGAATTCTCTGCCATAAACCACTGTTGCAGAAAAGTCCATGAACTCTGTTAAAATGGAATTAGTTACTTGAAAAAAAGGACTATTAATGGAGAGTAAGCAGGAAAATAGAATTAGACTAGGTGGCTGATGCGGAGAAAAGCACTGGAAGAGTAGAGGGGCTGAATGGCCTGTTTCTGTGCTGTAACATTCTATGGGCTGGATTTCTTTTTGATTTTCCACCAAGTTTTGGGGTGCAAACTGGGTAAAATGGAGAATTAATGGCTGCCGCCTGAAATCCATCCATTGTCCTCTGAAAATCCCATCATTCCCCTTTCACTTGCAGATAGGTCATCCCACTGCATTTAAATGGAGTCGAATGGACGTGGCTAGCCCTCGCATGTCATTTTCTCCAACCTCTATCCCAAATGATTACTGCCACTGTATAAATGGGAGTGCGAGCGTAGAATTTATCCCTGAAGCAGATTGAGTAGGCCATTTTGATTGCTACAGCCAAAGGTTGGCCCTATTTTGTCTCAGTTGTTTGGTGCTCTGGAGGGTCTGTTGGGGGTTTTAATGCTATGTTTAAATCAGCTCTGCAGCAGTTTTGCACTGGGGACATGGATTTCCTGATGGAAATTCCTCTATTCCTATGTCATGAAGAGGAAGAGATGATGGAAAAGGTTAAATCAGCATCTTAGTGTAAGACACCACAGAAGGTGTCTTTTCCCTATACACTCATGTCCACTTGCCAGAGATTACAGACCACAAAGATTTTTTTGAACATCAGTGCCACAGAAAACTGCTCTTCCGAGTCTACTGGGAAGATATGACAACTCTTGACTGAAGATCTGCATCCCACATGCACCAGGAATACAACACCCTCTGTATCGGTTAAAGTCACCATTGCTTTGAATTTCATTGCAAGTGGATCCTTCCAGGCAGCATTTGGCAACCTTCACTAATCAGGCAGCAGTCCGATACTGCAAGAGGATGACTGATGCTCAAGATATATACTTCCCAATAAAACCAGAGAAACAAATAGAGAGAGCTTTTTCTTTTCATTCATTCACAGGATGTGGGCAATACTGGCAAGGCCAGCATATATTGCCCATCCCCAATTGCCCGCTAGGCCATTTCAGAGGGTCTGGAGTCACATACAGGCCAGACCAGGTAAGGATGGTAGCTATCCTTCCCTAAAGGACATTAGTGAACCAGATAGGTTTTTACAGCAATCTGGTAGTTTCATGGCCGCTGTTACTGATACTAGCCTTTTATTTAATTAATGGAATTTAAATTTCCCATCTGTCATGATGGGATTTGAACTCATGGGTCCGAAATTGCCCACGGCCCGAAACAAGTCGCACCTACCGCTCTTGAAGTGTTCCGGTCACCCCAATGCATGGGGCGGCCAAACCGGAGAAATTCAGCACTTTGTGCTTTTTGTTTTGAGCAGGCGGAAATGGCCTCATCATCGGGGTGGAAGTGAGGTCGAGTCGGAGTACCAGCCAATCGCGGGGCGGAAGTGGGAGCGGGTCGTTGTGGCCGCGCTGATGACGTTATTGCACTGGCACGTCACAACGTTCCTCCCCTTGAGTTAAACGGGAGGGCCGCTGCGAACTTTGCAGCCACTTTAGTGGAAAACACTGAGTCACCAGGGAGGGTTTCGGCCGGGCCAGCAGCCTGGCACCTAACAAGGAGGGTGCCAGGCTGCCTGTTAGTGGCCCGGCCGAACCCACGAACACAATTGTCAGCCTGACCTGGCAGTCAGCCGACTAACAATAAATAAGATGGAGTTGCTGGCAGTGTCACCTTCCCTTTAAGGGTGGCCATGCCACCAAGCCACAGAAAGGGTATTGACAGCAAAAGCTGTCAGTGGTATCGACCGGCGGCGGTGCCGCTCCCGCGGGGCAATTTCCCTCGGGGCAATTTCGGGAAGGGGTCACCGCCAGTTGGTAAGGGGTCGGTGCGTGCACTCACGGCAGGAAAACAGGCGGGGTGGTCCCCTACAATGCTCCAAAAATGAGGAAGGGCACTATCTAAGATGGCGGCCCCTCTGCGGAGACTCGGTGGCCAATCTGCCCCAATCCATGACTGCCGCTTTCAGGTGACCACGGGCCTTATAGAAAGGGGTGATTTCGGTCCCCATGACTCCAA
The DNA here is from genome assembly GCF_044704955.1 of Pristiophorus japonicus. Classification (NCBI taxonomy): domain Eukaryota; kingdom Metazoa; phylum Chordata; class Chondrichthyes; family Pristiophoridae; genus Pristiophorus; species Pristiophorus japonicus. The sequence goes on from NC_091977.1 coordinate 197,871,365, forward strand.
ATCATTACATTATCTCCAGATTACTAGTCCAATAACATTACCCTTACCCTACCGTTCCCTTATCCCATTCCATTGACTGGCAGGGTTCCCACAAGTGTCAAGAGCAATTGAAGTAATGCATGTGCCACTCAAAGCCCCACAATTTCATGAAGAGGAAAGACTTTTATTCCATTAATGTCCAGTTAGTGTATGTAATGCTAGTCATCATATCCTGCATGTGAAGACTGTTGTGACATTTTCATCATATAATAATCTACCACACCAGCTCTCCTAGCTCAGACCCATGGATCAGAATAATTGATTGGTGATCAGGGCGGGCATAGCTCATGAACCCAGTAAAGCGACAACAGATATAATGAGGCACACGGAACTACAGGAAGTATCATAGAGAAGACTACAGTAATTCTGAAGTCTCATTCTGAAGCCTGGTAAATCTTGTGAAGCTGTGCAACAACACACAGGGGCCGAAATTGACCCGTGCTGGGTTTGGGGCGGCCATTTCGCTGATGGAGATTTCGGTGGCATCGCATTGCACAGACCTTGCTCCCACGGGGCCCCCGCGGGGAGCAAAGGGATCGCCATAGGGTGATAAGAGATCAGCACGGTGGTGCACCATGATGCAAACCATTTTTCGCTGGCGAAGCCCCAGGGGCAAATCCGCATGGGTCAATGTGGCCACCGCGCCCACATGCTAACGTATTAGTGCTCTGGTGGTGCGGCCGACAGGGCTAAATGGCCCTGAGCACGGGGGCAATTTCGGCCTCACAATCTCCAGAATCATTGTAATTTGCTGTGTATTACATAACATCACAATGAAGAAAGGCTTGTTGCTTCCAGAACTTGAAGGTGATGCTGAAGAATATGGAAGAAACAAATATATCCCCACAGCATGAGAAGTAAGCACAGGAAGGGGAGGATGTGGAATAGAACAACCAGCAATCAGAGAAAAGAGAACTCAATTCGTAGCTCAGTGCTTTGAATGAATTAAAGGTGAGACACCAAATAAAATCATTTTATACCTATCTGTTCTTTCCCTCACTGTCAAACACTTCTGCTTATAAGACAGAAGTCTACATTTCCTTTGCCACATTGAACTTCCAAAATTTCAAGAGTACACAAAAATGATCTAAGGTTTCTATGTGATCAACCAATGTTTCCTTAACAGAATATTCCCCTAAAGGTGCGCAAGAATGCAGTCAGCTGTACTAGCAGTTGTGCTTTCTGCTGCTGAAAATGTGATGTATCCCTTTAATTAGCTGCAGCCAATTGAATGCTGCCTCCCTCTCCCAGCAGTGGTTATATCACTCCTGACTGGCCCTGCATGACTAATGAGGGGCCCGAGGAAAAAGCAGCAGGTTAGCAGTGGAGTGTCATGGGCAGGTGAAAGTCTGCCCTGCCACCAGCCATGCCCAACAGGAGAAGAATCTAGCCCTATGGTTCTATTATAGTTAGGGGATAAAATACATGATGCATTATCGATTACATATTGCTTACATTTTAGTGTGATTTCTCTCACCATCTTCTTTTTCCGACCACCAGCAGAATTACAGTCTGACCTATTACCAGCGATCAAGTGAGGAATTTCTTGTAAAGTTGTTTAAAATTTGGGTGATTAGATCCAACATTCCAGTACAGTACTTAACTTACTGCTGACAGCAAATAAAGATGTGAAATGCAGTAAATTACACCTGTGTGCTTCCACGGCAATTGTGGGTGAATACCCCAACTTTATTGCCCACAAAGCTTCAATTGCCACATAGAGGATCAACTTTTCTATATATTTTATGTAGAATACATACTTAACTGGACAGCTATGTCAGCAGCACTAACTCTAATAATACTTAGCTACTCATAGATTATGTAGCATCAATATCTTAAAAGAGCAGAAGGTCATCCTGAGAATTACAGACCAGTTAGCCAAACACTAGAGGTGAGGAAAATTCAAGCACTTTAAGAGTATTATCAATGGTCAACTAAAGAACACAGGGGTCATCGGGGTCAGTCAGCAGAGTTATAGAAGCTATCAGTCATGCTTCATGAACTCTTTCAGGAATAATATATGGATGAGGACAATTGAGAGGATAAAATATACCTGGATTTTCCAAAAGTATTTGACAATGTTCCGCATCTGAGATTTCTAAAGAAGGTAATGGCATATGGATGGCGAATTAACTAGCTGAGTTGAAAATTGGCCTGGCAGTAAAAAACAGAAGGTGATGGATGATAAACTGGCAAAGATCCTTCTGGGAACTATTAACCAGGGAGCTTCACAAAGGTTTATCCTATGGCCTTTCATGTTTACACTATTCATAAATGATAAAAGCAGTGCACTTTAGTAATTTAATCAAACTTGCCAATGACATCGAGCTATGTGGAAGGTGAACAGTGCAGAAGTTGATAAAGGGAATACAGGAAAGTACTAATCAGCAAAGGCTCTGCAATCCATCTGGCTGGCTCCCAAAACTAATAGCTTAAATTGGCCACTCCAAAAGATCTGGACAAATTGAGTAGATGGCTGATGGCATTTATCATGGAAAATTGTCAGATGCAGTGGCATTTGTTTGTTATTATTTAGTTGGATGTAATGATAAAATCCTTTTTCAATTTAGGCAAAGTACAATGCTCAGGAAATCCAACAGACTCTTTACACACTTGTAAATCAGTTTTTGACACAACACTGTATTCACACTTTATTTGGTACCAAACCGAAGGGGTTTGAGACTGCGACATCCAGGGAGTCCCACTCCAACTTGAACCCTGATTCTGGATTTATACTGCCACCTTAGCACCAATGCCAAGCAGAAATCATTGCTAATCTTGTACCTTTGGTGATTTAGTAATCATTTGAGGACTTCTCCAAATCAGCCACTGTTATCAGAATGCATTGTAATAAACAGTGAGATGTGAACCATAATTGTGTGTCTGTTGGTAATGCTAGAAGAGGAAAAAGAATTTGATATGGTCATTGACCATTCATTAAAATTGTTTTTATAGTTATTGCAAAGCTATTGAAAATAATGTTAAACAAATTCAGAGATACATCTTCATGCTATTTGATTACGTGGCAATAAACTTGTTTTAATCCTTTATTAAGAGTGCCGCATTTGTTATATTGAACACTTTACCTTCAAACAGGTAAGCGATACATTATAAAAGCTCAGGTAAGGCCACAAAGAGTGCGAACAGAGTACTGGGGTTTGTTTCTAGAGGAATAGAATAAAAAAGCATGGAGGTAATGTTAAATATATATAGAACTACACTTAAAGTACTGTTCATAGTTCTAGTTGCCATGCTACAAAAGGACATTGAAGCACTGGAGAAAGTGCAGAAAAAGTTTATTAGGATGTTACCAGAACTGAGAGGATGCAACTAAAATTGAACAGGCTGGGGTGCTTTTCTCTGATAAATGGAAGACATAGAGGAGACCTGATAGAGGTCTTTCAAATTATGAAGCGGTTTGATACGGTGGACTTGAAGAAACCAATAACAAGGAGGCATAAATGTGAAGGCAAACTTCTGCGAATGCTGGGAGGCATAAATATAAGATATCCACTAACAAATCAATTAAAGAATTTAGGAAGAATCTCTTTACACAGAGAGCTGTAAGAATGTGGAACCACTGCTACATAGTGTGGCTAAAGACAGATAAATCCTCATTAGTATAGTACTTGTCAATGTGTGAGACTGCGGTTCAATTCCCTGATGGGGAGAAGCAAATTTTATTGAGTAGAATGGGCCGATATTCTCTGGAGTTTCGATGAATAAGAGGTGATCTCATTTAAACACAAAGGGCTAGAAATGTGGGTACTTACCGGCTCCCAGTAAGGTCCATTTCTTGAAAAAACATGCCGACTGACATTCTAACAATTGCCTCTGGTGCAGGGCTCGGCAGCCACCATTTTGTTGAGGGCCATAGCGCTGCCGATAGTACTGCTGGCCCTAGAAATGCAAATCTGCAGAGCATGATGTCAGTCATCATGTAACGCTGACTTGACAACACGCTCTGCGAACTTTGACCTTTGTACTGAGCTTAACGTTGGGTTCTAAGCTTACTCTGAAAAGCAAGCGGACTGACAGAAACGCTGTCAGCCGCTACTTAAAAATAACACACATCTTTCAGGTAAGTTTACATTTAAGCTTTTGGACTGAATTTTTTATATTTTATTGAAGTGGTGGTTTGGTGCTATAGACGTTAAAATTTTTAATGTGTACAGGGAGTGCTGCTGGATGCTTGCAAGGCCTCGTTTGATAAAGGAAGGCCTCTGAGAAGACAGAAAATGCTACAAATACTCCAATCCCCCTTTCAACATTTGTGCCACACCTTACCTTCCCTCTGTTACTGACCATTACAGCGTCCTCTTGGCTACAATGCTGAAATAAAAGCCACCACAAAGCAAACTTTCCAATTCAACTTTATCTATCCAATATGACATCAAGAAATCAACTAATCACCCGTGTGCATTCTCTTAGTGACTGTCTTGTGTGTGCCTTTGCCTTTCCTACTGGTGTCATGCAGTGCTACCCCAGTGGCCGCAGCATGGCTGGTGGAAGGCTGCTGACTTTCAGTGGGGGGCACTGCAGATAGCCTTGCTGGCCGAACTTGAGGAGCTGGTTGCTGGGAGTGTGAAATCGAGTGATGGTGTTTCTTCTTCTTTTATTCTTCACTCTCCTCTCTTTCTTCTTGGTCAACCAGTGGCTGGCAGGCTGGATTTCTTGGGTGTCTGAAATGAGGAAGGCACAAGGGTATAGTTGTGGTGAGGGTAGAGTGAGAAAGTAAGAGGTGCATTCAAGAAGGAGGATGCCCCTGCCAAGAATGGCCAGCACCATCTCCTCCAAGGGGGTAAGGTGAAGCTGGAATGTGAAGTGAGCTTTGTGTTTCGTAGAGATTGTCAGTAGGCAGTGATGGGGGAGTGGGGTGGGGGCGTACATTGAGCAGTATGTGAGGCTAGTGGTGCAATTGGTAGGAGACACCTTTTGAAGATGCATTAGCTGGCTTTGACCATTGGTCTGAGGTCATGAAGTTTCTTTGAGCACTGGAGCCAGGTTGTGGGGATGACACTGGTGGCAGTGACAGCCTTGGTAATCTCATCCCATGTCCTTCTTTCTGGAGGGCCTTCTGGCCCCTGTGGGTAGAGGGCCTCTCTTGCAGTGTTGACCTCCTGCACAAAGCTGGAGTGCTACATGCAAGATCCTGGGTGCCCTTTCCCTAGTTTGCTGAAGCACTTTTCACATTCCTGAAAATACGGAAGGCATCGCAGCTTTAAGAGCTGAAAACTGCTTTTGGGAATTCTTTTTTATGTTTTTTTTTTCAAAGACAATTGAGCTCCAAGGGCTAAATGATTTTTTTTTTTATTTTAGAAGGCAGTTCCCCTTTAAGGGACTGACACTGCTTTCTGAAATGACAGCGTTGTTTTAGGAGAAGGCAGCTCTAGCTCCAGGGATGCTATGGCTATGCTACATTGGACCTCCTGCTGAGAGCAGGCTCAAGGGGTCATATGGGCTACTCTTGCTCCTATTTCTTATGTTCTTATAGCATTGATACATTTAAGAGGAGGCATGATGCATACATGAGAAAAGGGAATAGAGGGATATGAGGTAGGGTGGGAAGAGTTAATTCAAATGGGAGGCGGAGTATAAATATCAACATAGATCATTTGGGCTGAATGTCCTGTTTCTGTGACATAGATTCTATGTAATTCTGATAGAAGATAAAACTGTCAGGCATAGCTATGGCGACACCATTTTAGTCATACGCACTAATTTTAATGGAAAACACCTTACACACAATAAATCTACCATCATTAAACAACAACAACTTATTGTATTTATGTTGCAACTTTAACGTCCCAAGGCACTTCACAAGAGCATTATCAAACAGAAAAATTGGCACTGAGCCAAAGAAGGAGACATTAGTGCAAACCTTTGCAGTCTGTCTCTTTCACCAAAGTTTGGAATTCTGGCATGAATATCAGACGCAGCACATCGTAGTGCAGCTTCTAGGATCTTTGTCCAGCCGTTGCGAGCCGTACTTTGACTTCCTCAGCGTGATTGCTGAGAATGTTGACTCACACAATAAGATGTGTGAGACGTGCCAAACTCGCCCTTGCTCCCCATCCAGAGCATAGTTGGATGCTGCTTGCTCCTTACCATGATGCTTTCTGTTGGACCTGCTTATTATTGGTTGGAATTGCTTTTTTCTGCTGGCTTGCAGCAATTATTACATAGAATTACATGGAATATACAGCACAAAAACAGGTTACTCATCCCAATTGGGCTGTGCTGGTGTTTATACTCCATGAGTCTCCTCCTATTCTATCTACCTCATCTCAGCCATTCAGCATATCTTTCTATTTCCTTTTCTCTCATGTACTCATCTAGTTTCCTTTCAAAAGCATATAAGCTATTTACCTCAACCACTTCCTGTGGTAGCGAGTTCTACATTCTAACACTCTTTGCATAAAGAAATTTCTCCTTATTTCCCTATTGGATTCTTTAGTAACTGCCTTGTTATTAAAAAGGATAATCATGCACCGGATAGCACTTCAATAGTATATGATTATGAATAAAAATGAATTATTATACCCTTGTATAAATCATTCATCATCATCATAGGCAGTCCCTTGGAACCGAGGAAGACTTGCTTCCACTCTTAAAATGAGTTCTTAGGTGGCTGAACAGTCCAACACGAGAGCCACAGTCCCTGTCACAGGTGGGACACATCGTCTTGAGGGAAGGGGTGGGTGGGACTGGTTTGCCGCACGCTCTTTCCGCTACCTGCACTTGATTTCTGCATGCACTCGGCGATGAGACTCGAGGTGCTCAGCTCCTTCCCGGATGCACTTCCTCCACTTAGGCGAGGGACTCCCAGGTGTCAGTGGGGATGTTGCACTTTATCAGGGAGGCTTTGAGGGTGTCCTTGTAACATTTCCTCTGCCCACCTTTGGCTCGTTTGCCGTGAAGGAGTTCCGAGTAGAGCGCTTGCTTTGGGAATCTTGTGCCTGGCATGTGAACTATGTGACTTGCCCAGCGGAGCTGATTAAGTGTGGTCAGTGCTTCAATGCTGGGGATGTTGGCCTGGAAGAGGACGCTAATGTTGGTGCGTCTGTCCTCCCAGGGGATTTGTAGGATCTTACAGAGACATTGTTGGTGGTATTTCTCCAGCGACTTGAGGTGTCTGCTGTACATGGTCCACGTCTGAGCCATACAGGAGGGCGGGTATTACTACGGCCCTGTAGACCATGAGCTTGGTGACAGTTTTAAGGGACTGGTCTTCAAAATGAAGCCATGAATGAATATTGTGCATAGATTTGAGCATCCTACCATCAAAAAGACATTGATGCATTGAGGTGAGTACAGAGAAGAGTGACAAGGATGTCCTAACAATGTAAGACTTCAAGTTATCAAGAATAACACATCATTTTGGAGAACAATATTAGGAAGAGTCATCATAGCGTGCAGGGCCACTTATCTGGCCTGAAGCAACTAATATTCCAAGATATTTACTGGTCAAGATCCATGCAATGATAATGTTGCAGGATTATATCGTTATTAATAAGTGGTCTGCAAGCATATCTGGCTGAGCTTTTCAGGTTGCCTTCTTCTGTCACATCAGGGGTTTCTCCCTGCTACTGAGCAGCTCCAATGCCCTTTCTCTTGGGGTTGTTCTCAGCTCTCTGTCTTTAACTCTCTGTGTGTGTGTCTATCTTTGTCTATGTCTCTGTGTCTCTCTTTTTCTTTCTATCTCACTCTCTCTTTGTCTATGGCTCCTCTCTTTCTCTATGTCTCTCTGCCTTTCTCTTTCACTCTCTCTGTCTTTCTGTCTCTGTCTCTGTCTGTCTCTCCCTCTCTGTCCACTGTCTTTCTCTTTTTTCCTCTTTCTTTCTCTCTCTCTCTGTCTCTCTTTCTCTGTCTCTCTCTTTCTTTCTTTCATCCCTCTCCTTTTCTCTCAGAGACCAGATCTTGAGGATTTCCCTTTCACTGCTCTCAGCACCTTCTCTCTCCAACACTAAATGCTGATTGCTTAGCTCTGCTCTGCTCCATCCTAGCCTGGACTGACTTTTCCTCTGTGCACTGCTTTTCACTCCCTTTGTTTTGCTGCCCCCACCTTTTTAAAAATATCTTGCTTCCTTTCCCGTACTTTTTCTTTGAGCTTTTGGTTCCCATGATTTCCAAAGACACTCACACCCACTGACTCCACCCCTGCTCAGATGATTCCAACACTCAAATCACACACTTAAGCTTTCCCATACTGTCACTCAGCTAGTGACCCTTTCCCTGAGCATCCTGTCTCTGTGTTCCCACTGGCCCCAGTCCGATCTGCCATTACAACGTGATCCAGGTATTGAAAGTGCTGAGAGAAATGGACAATGTAGATGCAAGTGAATTATGAGGAAGGAATTAGAAGGTATGGTTATAAAATTAACAAATCCAAGCAACATTAGAGATTAGAATGTATTTGTCCCTTGGAATGGTAGATATGTGGAATAGATACCCAACTAAAGCAGTTAATGCAATATCAATTAATACCAACCGATTGTGCAGAAAATGAGCCGGTAGTGAGCACTATGCTTGTTGCTCCTGCTTCATTCCCTGTTGAGCAAATTGTTGCTGGATTGGAGCAGCAAATGGGCACATAATGTAAATTTAATTATGA